>NC_081437.1:31838171-32138171 GCF_949786415.1 Peromyscus eremicus | reverse complement strand
TTTACTTCTCCTTTGGTCTCTACTTCATTTTCTTTATAACCAGGGGAATTCTTCTTCTGTGCTTGATCTGAAGTAGGTGGCTGTGTGGATTTCTGATCATCCGAACTGGAATCTTTGTTATCATTTATATACAATATGCATCTATATGATTTATGCATTCACTTTGGAAAACAGTGAAAATGAAGACAGAGCAGGTCTTGCTATGTCAGTTAAAAGCACGGTATAGCTAGAAGAGCAGCATTTTAAGATTTGTGTAGATGGTGCTGTGCAGAGAACAGGGAGGAATTCAAACAGCTTCCTACCCCAGGAGAGAAAAAACAAAAAACAAAAACAAGATGGACAGGAAGATTGAGGGCACATTCAATGGGATCCTGAAGCTCATAGTCCAAAATCTCTCTGCAAAATATCAGCGCTTCTTTGGGCAAAGAAAGGGCCATGGTACCAACTGAACAAGTACCTTGTTCAAGCCGACCCCAGATATTAGAGGGTTAAAGGCACAAACACACATCTAGACACACACCACTGTTTCCTCTTTGCAAGATTAGAGTTGCCTGATTTCCCCACAACCGTATTCCTATGTGATGATCCTTCGCCACACACAAGACTGTCATTGTACATTCATTCATTAGAGATAATGATTTTGAGTCTGTCCCCACTGACCTGTGGACAGATGGCTAGCATGAATGCCATGTTTATCTGGACACCAGATCAGCCCCGGCAGCCCTGTGATGGGTCTGATCACCGTGTGGCAGCTGCATCACAGACTTCCTCTTTTCTCCTCTCCTCCCAGGGTGGGGGGCGGCGGGGGACTGCCAACTGGGTGCACTGCCTGTGAACTTCTGCAGAAATGGGCCTTTTGGTCATGACCAGTTCTGCTTTCTTTTCATGACCAACCGATAAATGTCAGGGCTGCTTAGAGCTAATCAGTTCTGATTGGAGGGGAAACAATCTGAAGTTCTAGATTGCTGGAAGCATGATTCAGGTCCGAATGACGAGTCGCTTACCCTCCTTGCCTTCTCCACATTAATGTGGATGTGCTGGAACAAAGCGTGGGTGGAAAGGCAGGTCCCCGTACCTGCAGAATCTGGGCTGGGTCTAAACGTCTGGCTGCAGAGGTAGGAGGAGAGATCCATCCCTGCCTGGATACATTAAGGCAGACATGCTTAACAAAAATCAGACCAGCCACTAACTTGATCACTGTAGACATACAGGTTTCTGCAGTGATTATTGTTATCATTTTAACAAACATTGTTTCTTTTAAGAAGATGGGGCAATTTACAATATGTCAATTCAAACCATCTATTTTCTCTCTCTCTCTCTCTCTCTCTCTCTCTCTCTCTCTCTCTCTCTCTCTCTCTCTCTCTCTTCTCTTTGGTTTTTTGAGACAAGGATTCTCTGTTTCCCTGTATAACAGCCCTGGCTGTCCTTGAACTCACTCTGTAGACCAGGCTGGCCTCGAACTCACAGAGATCTGCCTGCCTTTGCCTCTTGAGTGCTGGGATTAAAGCCATGCGCCACCACGGCCTGGTTAACTATTTCTTCTTAAAAAGATACTCAACTATGTGAAACTCACAGTAATGCCAGATTTATATGAAAGGATCAAGTCTGTTCATTTTTATTTCAATTCATGGTTACAAAATATCTTAGGATAAATAAACTCAGGGCTTTGGGAGATCGGTAATAATTCATTAATTTACTTGATACATAATCTTTAGTTAACCTCTATATGTCAAGATAGTTTTTGGCTTTGTCAAGGAAGATGGACTGACTGTCTCTCAAACTTCACCAGGAAAGGAGAAAGGGGAAGTCATGTTTAGAGATCCCTGTGAGATTTCACAATTCACTCTGTCCCATTAGCACAGCCATTTCCTCCCTGTAATGTTAATATTTTGAACCGAGGTTCTGTGTGTGTGAAGGTCCTTAAGCAGATTGTTCCTCCTCCTCTTCCTGCATCTTCTCTCTGTCCAGAGTGGCTTCCCTCATGCTCAAGCCAAGAGTGAAAAAAGCCACTTACGGCCACGCACAGCTATGGATTTTTCTAGTCAAATATGGCATATTTCTTTCAAGACCTTCCCATCATTTCTTATATTCTTTTTCTTTAAAGATTTATTTATTATTTTATGTGGACAAGTATTTGTCTGCACCTATTATGTGTATGTACCATGTGCATGCCAGTGCCCACAGAGTCCAGAAGAGCTGTCTGGTCTAGAAACTAGAGTTATAGGTGGTTGTGAGCCACCGTGTGTGTGTGTGTGTGTGTATGTGTGTGTGTGTGTGTGTGTGTGTGTGTGTGCTGAGAACCTAACTCAGGTCCTCTGCAAAAGCAACAGTTGTCTTCAACTGCTGAACTCTCTCTCCCTCCCCACCCCACTTTCTTAATTCGTAAGTGGCTGCATCCATCTTCACCCACCCTTGCCTCACTCACGCTTTGAGATCACTCCAGGGTCGCTTTCTCCATCTGCACGCTTCCGTCTCCCCTTCCACATGCTTCTTCTAGTCTTGTCGATCCTTCCTCTCACGAAGTCCGCTCACTTCTCTCTGCCTGCGTATGAGATCAAGTCCATGCATTGACTTGGCTGCGGCCTCCCGCTTAATTTTAAAAATTACGGATTTTATTATTCTCTCTGTGTATGTGTTGTATACACGTGCATATGTGCATGCGGAATTGCCTGCCTGTGTTTGTGCATGTGTAGGAGGCAGAGGTTGGTGTTGGGGCATCTTCCTTAGTCACTCCCCACCTTTGGTTTTCCAAGCCAAACTGTACCCAACTTTATCCAGGATCCTTTTTGTGAACAGGGATGCTACTTCAGGCAGGATATGGGCAGAAAGTAACTGACACAAGAACTTTTAAACTCTTCTCTCTTTTTTTTGGTTTTGGTTTTTCAAGACAGGGTTTCTCTGTTTATCTCTGGCTGTCCTGGAACTCATTATGTAGACGAGGCTGGACTTGAACTCGGAGATCTGCCTGCCTCTGCCTCCCGAGTGCTTGGGATTAAAGGTGTGTGTCATGCCACTGCCTGGCTTTAAACTGTTTTCTTACATGGACTACTCAAATCAGAATCACACTACGATGTCTAAGCGAGTCCTCATTTGATTCTTTGAACAGAAAAAGTTTAGAGTTGGGGCTGATGTTTCGCGTTTATTATTTTGTTTGGCAACTGCTCACAGCCGATACTGACTTTTGGAAAAATGAAATGAAAATGGCAGAATTATGATTTAAAAACCCACGGTCTTTTAGAAAAGGAGCCTCTGGCGCTCTAGAGGATTACAGTTCGGTAACATCACCACAAAGTCCAGGTTGCCCAACATACTGGAAAATCCCAATTTAAAGGGGTCAGATCCAATAGGTCTGTGGTTTTAAGGGAGTTAAGTATGTGCTAAAGGTGGAGAGGGAGGACATAAAAATGAATTTCTAGTTTTCTCACAAGACGAGGCATTTCGTAGCAAGGTGGCTACGTGGGACATCAGACTATCCTTCCTGAGTCATTTTCTTCAACATCTTTCTTCTTTTTCTTAATATTATTGTGTGTGTGAAGGTGGATACCACTGTCTGTATGTGGAAGCTTGGGAACACCTTACTGGAATTAGCTCTTTCCTTTCACCACATGGATTCAGGGGGTTGAACACAGACCTCCAGGCTTAGGGGCAACTATCTTTACCAGCCAAGCTGTTGCATCAGCCTGAGGATTCTTGTCAAAGCTAAAAGAGAACAGAGTCCCCCTCACCCCCACATCAATTCTTCTTGGGAAACATTCTGTTAGTGACACATGCTCCTTCCTCCCAAACAGTGAAATCGTCTGTGTTAACAACGCAGCTCCTTTGAAAAGAAATAAATAAATAAAGGAAAACAAAAGTCTGCATTTTTTTTTTTTATAAAACTTGATAAAAATAGTACTCCATACTGCGCAGTCCCCAGAAGCACACAGTTATCAAAAATGCATGCTTCCCATGTGGCTTCTGCAGCGTCAGCTTTCTGTGCCGGGGTCTGTTTCTACATTTGCATTTTTCTGCCGGATGGTTCCCACGCTTACCGGCATCATTTGTCCTTTGGATACCTTCTTTCTCTTGAGCTTTCAGGCTTGAGCTCCAACTTTGGAAAAACAGGTGTACCATATAACCTGGTAGATCTTCTCTGTGGCCTGCCCTTCATCTTGGCTTTATCACCTCCAACATCCCCCTTCCTTGAGGGGTAGGGATGAGGGAGAAGGAACATGGGTGCTGAATTAGAGGCTATTGCAATGCTAGGCTGTGGTAGTCCTGGCCAGGGAGGGGGCTGAAGGAGCGGAGACTGTTATCACTGGTCACGCTGCTCCTCTCCATTTTAATTTTTGAGAAGAGTCTCTCACTGAACCTGGAGCTTACCCATTTATCTGGGATGGCTGGCCAGAGAATTCTAGGGATCTGTCTGTTTGCATCTCCCAGTGCTGGGATTACAGATGAGCCTGCATACGGAATTTTAACATAGGTACTGGGCATCTGAGTTTAGTCTCATCCTTATGCTTACATGGCAAGCATACCAAGTGAATCATATCCCCTAGCCCCAACATATTTAATTATTTAAGAACAGTTTTTAGATTTCCTAGAGAAGCTGATATGATAGTATAGAGCCTACTCATTTAACCTCTCAAAATATCACAGTATATACGTTATAATTAAAAAAAAATAACGCTGGTCCATTAACAACCATTAACAACTAAAGCACCTCTTTATTTGAATTTCTGTTGCTTATATATAATGACCTCAACTTGGACATCAATTCACATTTTGTCATCCTACCTCAAAGGGTCCTTTTTAATCACCTTGTCTGTTTGGGGAACACCAATCTAGTATTTTGTAGAAACCTTTTCTCCTCGCCTCGCCCTGGGATTTGTGTAATAGTCCTTCTCACAATGAAGGTAAGGCTGTGTATTGCTGAGAGGAAGACTACCAAAATAGAATGACCATTGTGTTGTATCAACCACATGACTAATGGCTCCTGACACTGACCTAGCTCACCTGGTGGAAGTAGTATTTTTCAGGTTGCCCTACTTCAAAAATTATCCCTCCCCACATTCAACATTGTGTCCTTAAGGACAAAGTCACCCTATGTAGCCTCTACCTAATACAGTAGTTCTCAGCCTTCCTGATGCTGTGACCCTTTCATACAGTTCCTCATGATGTGACCCCCAATTATAACATTATTTTGTTGCTACTTCATAATTAAATTTGCTGCTGTTCGGAATCATAATGTAAATACCTGATATACAGATTATCTGATATGTGACCCCTGGGCGAAGTCACAGCCCACAGGTTGAGAATCTCTGACCTAAGGATTGCCGACCTACACACTAACCTTGAAGGCAGAACACATATAACAGCAATTTGAATTAGTGAATTCTGCACAGAAAGTTTGAGTCTTCTAAAAAAAAAAATAACAACAGTTGACACCCAAAATTGAGAGAGTTGAAGTAATAAACCTGATGGTGGGGTGTGTGGGCCTTTGGGACTAGTTTGGTGGGAGGAATGCGGAAGAGTCTGGAGCCGTAGGCGATAGAAGCCCAACCATGCTGTCAGCAGAAGTAACGAGCACATCTCCTGGGAATGCGGATGACGAGGATGCCAATAGAAATACAGAATATGGACTCGCTTCTTGAGGCATCAGCTAAAGAAATGTGCCAAGAACTGGGCTAGAGGCCATTTCGTGGTGTATTCTGAAAATGAATTTGGCTGCATTCTTCGCGTGTCTTAAAATTTTGTGTGAAACTGCATTCACAAGCAATGGACTAATTTACTTGGCAGAAGAAATTTTAAGACAGCATAGCATTTGGGCTGTGGCATGGTTATCGCTGCTTTTAGCCAGATTTACAGTGAGCAGAAAGTAGAAGAGAAAGTGGTAAAAATATGTGAAGTTTGGCAAGGAAAGGGTTGTGAGAACATTTAAAGTTTGCAGACAAGGCAACTGAGGACAAAGGAGTTGTTAAACAGATCAACAGCATAAAAAAAAAAAAAAGGAATGCATGCTTTGTATCAAGACAATAGAAATGATGCTTTGAGGATGGGACTCTATTCACTGAAGGCTTCAGGATGTTAAACACACAGAATCATTTGAGAACACTTTCCACATTCCTTCAAAAGTGGAGTGTACAAAGAAATAGAGCTTCCTGATTGTCTTGTTCCAATAGCCCCCATGTCCATTTCATTCTCCAGTGCTTGAATAGCCATAGCCTAAGAGGAAAAGGGTACATTGTATGCTGGTAGGAGAACTGGGCACTGTTCATATGATGCTACTTTTGCAGTTACTTAGAATGCAAGAGCTTTGAGGTCACTGAGGCTTGTACCAAGGTTCTTGGGGGAAAAGAAAGAAAAAAGCTGAGGCCAGGCAAATGCGTAATGAAGTTGAATTCATTAAAGATACGCCAGAGAGGCCCATGCATGAGGTTATGAAGATGAAATCTTTGTTGCAGCAGTGACCTCAAGCATGAGAAAGATGATGGGAACACGAGACATTTGCCAATGAAAGGTGCAAGCACCACATAGAGGTAACACGAGAGAGCGCCCATGCGTGCTACAATGGCCAATGCGATAAAAGGACACTCAAGCTGGTTGAAGCCCAGATGATACTGCCACAAACTGAGATGCTGGACATGGAACCCCAGGGTTTCACGTTCACCTTGCTGGCTTTTATTCTGATATGGTCTCCTCCTTCCTTTTTAGAGTGGGAATGGTTACTTTGTGCCTTTGTGTATTAAGTATGCAACTCCACCCCACCCCCAGCCATCTCCCCACCCACCACCTTCCCACCCAGGCATTCACAGCTGAGAGTTTGTCAGAAGAGACTGGACTTTTGAACAGCATCAGAACTCAGACAGCAGAGAGATTCTTAAAGTTGTACCGGACGTGTTTCATGTTACGATCCAGTGCCTGATACTGGTGGATGGAAGCCTTGGGGACCGTGGCTTAGCCGGTAGGAGTCGAATGGACCCTGAAGGTGACATCCACTTCAAGTTGTGGTCTGAGCTTTCTGCCTTCTGCTGCAATGTGAGCATCTGTCTCCTGCTCAGATTGCCGTGGACCAGGGTGAATCCAGTGATCTCTCTGAACTATGAGGCAAAATGAATCCTCCTCATGTTGCTTTGTCAGATGAGAACTGGACACTGACAATGAGAAAAAGCAGCCCCTACAGCACCCTAAGCTTTCTTGATATGTTCCTCGATACTTCTCAAGTGCTCTTTTCCTTATTTCTTCATTCGGCTGTCTCATGAGCCCTTTGAAGTGCAAATGTTTTGATTTATTCGTTATTTATCTCTCCGTTACCAGGCACAGTAGCTCATGTCTCATGTCTCCAATGAACAACTAGCTGAATCATTATGACATGGCTATGTGCCTATCAGGGCCAGAGGTGGGAGATTATGGTTTGAGCATGCACCGTCCATCATTAGGATCATGTGTTTGTGCAGTTGGTCCCCAGCTGACGGTGCTGGCTGGATGACTCTCTACACATACACCTATAATTGTCTCCCTGCAGGGTGTCGATGTGGAGGGCATATAATATGGCTTTTTCTTCTTGACATCCTCATTGGACGCCCAATGGCACACCTATACACAGCGGGCAGTTAGTACCTGCTGTCTGGTGGCTGAGAGAGAAGTGCGGGGGTGAGTCCTCACTGAAGGATGGATTTGCCGTATGCACAGAGAACTGATGAGTGTAAACAAGTCATTGAACTAAGTGGCTGCTTCATCTGAAAGTCGGTTTTGGTTGCTGAAAAAAAAAAAAAATGCTGACCATCCTTTAATACCGAGACAGGAAAGCGGCACTGCAATCAGACATAATTGGAAAATTACAGGATCTCAGAATTACCCTATTGCAAAAAAAAAAAAACTCTCTTTCATGCTAGGCAGAGAATCCCAGGCATTGATTTTTTTTTTCTTCCCCCCCCCTTAACTTCATGTGAGGAAGCCTCTTGAAGATAATCAGATTTTACAGAGAAGATACAATTTGTGAATTTCTGTTAAAATAATACTTCAGTGGGTATTCGGGACGCTGTCAGAAGCAACACAGGAACCCGTCACGGGGGAAATTTGGATTTGTGTAAATCTGAGTTGGCAATGATGGCGTGTGGAACTCACTTGCCGATTGTTTTCCTTGCTATTCAGGTATAAAGCCCTAGGTGTGCCGTCACAACTGGGCTATAATACCCCATAATAAGCTATTAGTCTTTCTAAAGGCATAGGCAACTGAGATACACACATTCTTACATATATGCAAATGACTATATATTCTCCTAAAATATTATATCCTCAGCGTTTTCACACACCACTAGCAGGGCTATAAATTGCTGCAAGCTTTGTAGAAAGCAACTTGACAATGCATTTTAAATACCCTGGAAGCACTCATAGCCAATAATTTTATTTCTGGGTGCATATGTTCAAGTTTTTTTTTCCCCCTGAAAAACTACCATAATGAGAAATTTCAAGCTAATACAAGAATGGAAGAGAATAATGAACTCCATTGCAGCCAACCTCCAGCTTCAATCATTCTCAATTTGTGGCTGATCTTGTTTTCTGTACCTAGTCACTTCTCTTCTACTGTATTATTCAGAAGCCCATGTAAGACAGAATACCATTTCTACTACTTATTCTGGAAATACTTCAGTCCATGACTTTCAAAAAGATAGGGACTCAAAGAAAAATAAGCATGATGCTATGATCACACCTTAAAAATAGTCACACTTCACTAATATTACCAGTCCTCAAAATTATCTGATTACTTAATAATATTTCATGGTAGATTTGTTTAACATGAATCAAACTAGATTCTTATACCACATTAGGCTTATATGTTTGCTTTTTAAATGATTTTATGTTAAATTTTAGTTGAGTATATATGTATACAAAGGGAGGGTACACTGAATTTGATGCCCATGGAAGCCAGAAGAAGGTATCAAGTATGATGTGGTAGTGCATACCTTTAATCCCAGTACCTGGGAGGCAGAAGGAGGAGGATCTCCAAGTTTGAGGCCAGCCTGGTCTTCATAGTGAGTTCCAGGATAGCCAGGGCTACACAGAGAAACCCTGTCTCAAAAAACCAATGAATGAATGAATGAATGAATGAATGAATAGGTATCAGATTTCCTGAAGCTGGAGTGACAGGTCGTTGTAAGTTGCCTGATGTGTAGGAACCACACTTGGGTCATTGGGAGGATAACCATGCTCTTAATCCCTTAGCTATCCCTATGACCCTGGCTCATGAGCTTCTTATGCCTCCCAAGGTTCCAGTCTTCCGTTTTACTTGTATTGCAATTTACTTGTTGGAGAATCTGGATTGTTCTATAATTCCCCACATGTTTTGCTGCTTGTTCTAGTTAGCTCTAGTTTTCAACCTGACACAGCCTAGAATCATGTGAGAGGAGTGTCTCCACGGAGGAACTGCCTGGATCAGATTGACCTGTGGACATATCTTTGAGGTGTTTCCTTTATTGTTAATGTAGGTGGCTCCATCCCACTGTGGGTGGCACCATTCCTTGACAGGTGGTCCTGGACTGTATAAGATAGATGAGCACGAGCCTGTGAGTGAGCGAGTGAGCGAGACAGTGAGCAGTCTTCCTCCACTGCTCCTGCCTCCAGGTTCCTGCTTTGAGCTCCTGCCCAACTTTCCTCAAAAGAGACTGTGACCAGGAAGGGAAAAGTTAAACCAAATAAACCCTTTGTTTTCTGTTTCTTTTGGTCAGAGTGTTCTATCACAGCAACAGAGATCAAACCAGAGCATTGTTTCATGAGAGAGAGCGAGAGCGAGAGAGAGACAGACAGACAGACAAACAGACAGATAGACAGACAGACAGACAGTAGCTGCTTGACCTGTCTCTCTGTCATCTTTCTGCTCCCTCATCCATCTCACACACTGGAGATTAGCTCTAGAAATCTTATATCCTGGTTTAATTTTTGGGCAAGAATACCTTCAAGATAGTGCTGTGCACTTCTGTTGTGGTTTGGATATGACATGTTCCCCCCAAAAGGGTCACATGCTCTCAGCTTGGTCCATCAATGGTGGAACTACTGAGGGGTGAATGGGTGGTAATGGCACTAATTGGTCCATGGATTAATACATTGGTAAGTCTGGTTGAATGGGCTCCTAGGGGGAAGTAGGTGAGTGAGGGTGTGCCTTTGAATGGTATATCCACTCCCTGGAACCTGGTTTTTTGTTCATTGTTTTAAACCTCCTGTCCTGCCTAATGAAGACCAATTTGCTTCATCACATACCCCATCCTGATGTCTTGCCTCACTGTTCAGGGACCTAGAAGCAATGGTCCAAGGACTGAGACCTCTGAAACCCTGAGACAAAATAAATCCTTATTTCTTTGAGCTGGTTTCATCAACTTTCATTAGCAATAACTAGTTATCCCTTCCATGCTGCTCAAAGCATACATTCAGGTGACTCAATTATTGTAATGTTTACCAAGAGCTTTTCAAGGAATAGAGTTAGTGCTAACTGACGATCACTGCTTAGATCTATTACTTCCTTAGGGTTACACAAAGATGACATCTGATTTTTTTGCCTTTTAAAATTGGTTAGCTATACAGATTTTTGTTTGTTTTTGTTTTTTGAGACAGGGTTTA
Organism: Peromyscus eremicus; assembly: GCF_949786415.1. Lineage (NCBI taxonomy): Eukaryota > Metazoa > Chordata > Mammalia > Rodentia > Cricetidae > Peromyscus > Peromyscus eremicus. The sequence goes on along the minus strand of NC_081437.1, from coordinate 32,127,578 downwards.
TCCTTGTAGCCCTAGCTGTCCTGGAATTTACTCTGTAGACCAGGCTGGCCTTGAACTCTTGGTGTATAATACATAGACTATAACAGATGTTCAGTGAGTGTTAAACACAAAGGTGGATCAGTTAGGTGGAAGAAACCCCTAATTCATTCTAGACAGTTATAAAGGAGTAAGTGAACCCAGCTAGCATCCTGCTTTTCAGACTTAAACTGAGTTCAACCAAACTTGGAAAATTTGACAAACAGAGATGCTGAAATCTTCACTAGTCCACAGAACAGTGTAGGATGTTTCATGGTTGTGGTTACAAAACCTAAACACAGCTTCTCTCTGAAGCTGGCCCTGTTTCCCGGCTTGATGTCTTTGGGTTAAGGTACTCGAGTGCTGTGCATATGACTCGAGATGTCCATTAAGGAGCTAGACTAGCAGGGGTGTATTTCATCTTTTTAAATCAAGTCAGCCTTGGTGGAAGCCTCACCCTGTCTGCTTACAGGGTGCTGAGAGGTTGGGTGTCTGAACCCAGAAACCTAAGAATGATGCTTTCTTCACACCAAAGTCCTAATACTTACCTAACTCCAATCTCCATACCATCTCCCATTTCCACAGTCACCTGTCGTATCTGTGGAGGTGCACAGTCTCCAACTACTTATCATGATGATGTTGATGATGAACAGATACAGGTTTTTTTTTCCCCCACTGACCTATATTGCTCCATGTACATTACATACTGAAATTAAGCAAACAATGCGAAACTTATAAACAACAGGAAGCGGCCCCACCCCATGTCTGATCCAACATTGCAGATCCCCTTTTTTTTTTCCCACTTGCAGAGGCCATGACCCTGGCCAGCATGGTCATGGATGTGCTCTGAGCAGCCCCAGGAAGTGCAAGCAGATATGTCTCCAGATGTCTCCAGGTCACAGGCCTGCCCTTCTCTGCATCTTCCAGACACTCCTCTAAATAACCTTGTCCTTGGTCACAGCTACTCAAGGTCTCCACTTGGACAGATGACAGGCTCAGAGCGTAAGTCCCCAAGAGGCAGAGAGTGGGAGCAAAAGGGAGGGTATTCTGGGAAACAAAGGGCTTTGGGAGCGTAGAGAGAAAGAACAAACACGCTAAGCACAGATTTAGACATTGCCGATTTGATTTGATTTTTCAGACGAGGAAACCAAGGCTAAGGTAAGCTGAAGCCTCAGGCGATGTTGTGCTGTGGGCAGGGATTCTACCATTTCTTAAACATCCCACAGCTCCGCTTCCCTCAAATAGGAAGAAAGGAATAGTGAAGTCCAGTCCTAAAGGTGAGGGCTGAGGACAGGGAGATTTCTAGAGCTTAGCTTTATGTGAGCAGAGACGTCATTGTTACCAAGATAGACCCCAGGGTTAATGCAATATTTATCCAAAGAAGCTAGTGCTCCTCCTGGTCTGCTTTGTCATCTTCCTGATGGACTCATGTGACACTGGGACAGCCAGGCCAAGCAAAGGAGGAAGCATCAGTGGCTGTTCTAAGGCAGCGGGTCTCTCAGCACGTGGCCCTCAACAGCAAAGGCAAGTGTATCACTAAAAATGGGTTTGTGCAGATTCCATGACAGAAGCAGCTCAGATTTGAAATCACTGGCATCTACCCACCCATCCACTCCACCTACAATTTAGTCTTTCTTTCAGAATAAAATTTATTATTGGAGCTCTGGTGATACCTGTATCTATAAAGCACAGGCTGTGTAAACATGATGACCTGAGTCTGATCCCTAAGACCCACACTTTTATTTTAATAGTTGGGTGTGGTGGTACATGCTTCCAACCCTAGCACTAGGCAGGAAGAGGCAGACCAAGCCCCGAGGCTTGATGGTCAGCCAACCTAGCAGGTTCCAGGCTATAAAAGGAGACCTTTTTTTTTTTTTTTTTAAAAAAAAAATAAGGTGGATGGCTCCTGAAGAATAGCACCCATGTGCATGTGGCCTTCATACACAGAGATACACAGACACAGACACACACAGACACGCACACACAAACACAGAGACACACACACACACACAGAGGGAGAGAGAGAGAGGGAGAGAGAGAGGGAGAGAGAGAGGGAGAGAGAGAGGGAGAGAATGAGAATGAGAATGTATTGAATGTCTGCTGTGTTCTAGACGTCGTACCTAGTGTTAGCAATAAAGAGATGGGTAAGGCCTTGGAGTCTATGGGAAGTTGGAGATACAGAAAGTACATGATTTCCACAAAACAAAGGAAGAGATGGTGCAATGGAAGCTATATAAAGGATGGAGAGTGCAGTGGAAGATGCAGATCTTCTTATGGGTATCTGCAGTTTTCATAAGGAAGAGGAAGCTTGATTTTGGTCATTATAGATGAACAGGAATCTCCCAGGCAGACGCATTGACAAAGGCCATGCATGCTTGGCTGTAAGAAGCAAAAACAGCAGACACAAAAGCATAAGAGTAGGAATAGGCCATAGTAGCCCATGACTGAATCAAAAACTTTGTGTGTGCATTGGGGCAGGGGACCGTTCGGTCTTGGGTGAGGGTGGAAAGCGACCAGACCACAGGGTTAGAACCAGACTAGGAGGCATCGCAGACACTAGGGCAAGAAGACTTGAGAGAAGGCACAATTAGTAAGATGCTTACCCCACAAGCATGAGGACCCAAATCTGAATCCTCAGAATCGATGCAAAAGTTGCCTCTGGGAGGGTGTGACAGTGCATACCTATTCCTCAAGCACTTGAGGAATGGAGACAGGAGGACTCTTGAAGCTCATCATCTAGTCAGTCATTCTGGCCCAATCAGTGAGCTCCTGGCCCCAGTGAGAGCCTCTGTCTCAAAACATTGAGCGAGGAGTGATGGAGGAGGGCATTTGATGTTGACCTCTGAATCTACATATACATAAAGTTAATAGTACGAAAATGAAATGTGTCTGATCCTGTAGACTTGGAAAATACTGAAGTTCTCCCTAGATTCTAATCTCCACATTGGTATCACATTGTAAGCTTACCATGTCCAGTTGTGTTCTTTAGAACAGCAGTTTTCAACCTGTGGGTTGTGACCCCTTTGGAGGTTGCCTATCAGATATTCTGCATATCATATACTTACATTATGATCCATAACAGTAGCAAAATTCAATTATGAGGTAGCAATGAAAATAGTGTTATGGTTGGGGGTCACCATAACCTGAGGAACTATATCACAGCATTAGGAAGGTTGAGAACCACTGCTCTAGACCGTATTATTCAGATCTGCCAGCTTGTGTGATTAGTGCACATTTATGAAAAGAGTTTGTATTATACTGGTGGAACATGAGCTTATATAAACTGTACCAACATCTTGCTGGTATACAAAAGATATTTGTCAGAATTGATCCCTAACACCCCAAGTCTCAACAAAACACCTCGAGTGGTCTCAGGGACCCTTGAACATGGCGTCTCCTGTGATGCAAAGGAGAGGGTTGTATTTGCTGACTTGGAAAAGATGGCATGGGAGAGGAGGAATGTGTGCAATTGGAGGTGGGGGAGCCTTCCTGATGACAGGGCTCTTGGGCTTTTGCTGCTGTTGAGGTTTCTATTGTTGGCAGGTTTATTTTCCCATGCATGCTCGGGGCTCAGCCCTGCTCTCTGCCTCGCTTTCTGCTGAAGAACAGACGAGACGATGCAGATGAAAGCAAGAGAAGGCAAGTCCCAGGAAAGGAAACATCAACATGAACATCGCATCAACCTCACAGGCTCACCTGGGGATCCTCTTTGTTATAGGACCAATAGTTATGGCTGCAACCACCTAAGACCTTTCAAAGACATGCTTGGGATTCTGATAAATGCTGAGCTCTGTGTTCTATTTGGAAGAATAAGACGAGATCAGACAAGATCCTCAACTCTCAGGAATCCTTGCTAAAGAGACTTTGGGATGATGACGCCAGTTGACCCACTCAGCATTGACTATCATATATTCTCCTCATGCTCTGACCACTCCAGCTACCAGGGATGACCCTGTCATAGCCTTTCAAGATGGAGTAATAGTTTATAATTGCCATCAGCTCAGGTAGAATCTTTGTTCAAAAAACTCTACCGCTGAGCTATACCCCCAGCTCAGAATGTCTTTAGATTGCTGGCACCCAAGTAACAGAAGACTGGTACCTTAAATATTACCTGGGAGTTCAAAGAAATCCAAAACCCTTGGGCCTTTTCTAGGCTGAGTGCACCAGAATCTGTCACCTAATCAGTCTTCAGGTGATTCATATTCATGTTAGAATTGCATGGACACTGCTGATAATTGGACTGGATGATTCTTTGTTGAGAAGAGAGGACTGTGCCCTGTGTATTGTACAATGCTTAGCTGCATCCTTGGTCTCTATCCACTAGATACCAGTAGCGTGTCCTCTCCAGTTGTGAAGCTCAATATTGCTGGACATCTTCAAATGTCTCCTGATGAGCAAAATCACTCTATCATTGACAATCACTGGGTTAGAGCAGGGTTTCTCACAACATGGCCCCAGCTGCCACCTAAACACACTGGTTTTCAGGGCCACCCTAGGTCTGCTGAGATGCATAGTTTTCTCATGTGCTATAGGTAGTTCTGGGGACATTAAAGGATATAAGAATCATGTGGTCTTGTCCCTAGGGCAGCGGAACATCAGCTGGGAAGTTTGACAGCTGTGTACTGTCCCCCACCTGACACCAGTGAAATCAGGGCACTGGCACTGAAGACCAGGGAGCTGAAAAGACACAGCCCAAGCTGAGAACCAGTCAAGACAAACACAGAAGGTAGGATTCATCCAGGCTTGTAGAGGAAGCCAGCAAGGAAGAACCAGATCCCCAAGTTCCTGACTTGCTATTTCAGGGGCCCTGCCCACTAGGAAGATTGAAGGTGACAGTCCCTTCAACTAGTCCTGAGGAATTCCATATCTACAGAGTGTGTGAGGGGGGTACATCTTTGATCAAGCATACTGGTTGTGTGCAAAACACTATCATATCTGAAATGCTCTGTGACATATGCTTCCTGGCAAATTTCACAGATAGGTTTTAAACAATCCGCTCTTATTTTCTGGACACCAGTGAGGAATTTGGGGGCACAGACGCCCTTCTTTTTGTCCACTGTCTCCACCCTCAACACCCTGAGGTCAGAGCATGTGTTGATTGCTTTTCACAGGGCACCCTAGGTGACGTGGTCCTATCAGGAAACACCAGAAATGTCAGCACTCACATGAAAATGTATGTCGTGGGTGATAACCCGTGTAGTCACTCAAGTACCACAGGACAGAAATAGCTGGAGGAGCTTTGGAAATGCCTTAGGGGAAGTTAGGTGGTAACCGGGCTGCACACACTTTTCTCAGCCTCCTCACATGCTGTCCCAAACAAGATCAGAGCTTGACTCCCGGTGAAAGCAGACATTAGCCATAGAGGACTCTCTTGTTCTGTCAGAACCTGAGCCCAAATGCCACATGGACCACTCACGAACTTAGTATTGTCCCAAAAATTCTGTGGAGAGGGATTCACATCTTCTTTCCAGTTGTAGAAATAACCTTTACCCTTTCTTCCTGTTCCGTTGGCCCGTAGACATATTTTGGATGTCAACAGTTGAAGATCTTAGCCACACAGTGGGCAGGTGGTGATTTTTGCCAGTCCAAATGATCAAAGTCAAGATAAAGTAAATAACACATCATGTGGGACTGAGCTGGTTATTTATCCCATACTCTGCAACACTGGGATGGGGTCCGAAGATAATATTTCCCAGCATCTCTTGATAGCTTTGTTACATCTTGACACTAGTGGGTGACATGGAACTTCCATCTTGTTTCTGCAGCTCTTACACAGTAGCAATAGAGAGCTCTAACCCTCATGGTTTGTGGGGATTTGAGAAAACGTTGTGTTCTCTACATTACACTATACCTGGTCTCACCCATCTAGGGACAGTAGGACCCCAAGTCTCAGTGTGTCCCCTGACCAACCACGTTTTTGCCACACTTAGATGTCCAAGCACTATTTCGGGCCCTTGCAGAGGCCCTAGCCACACAAATGTGACAGGTACTTGGTGTTTACCTTATGCCCCTTCACTAAAGTTCTAGATCCTGGAAACCCCACTTACTTCATTTTGTTCCTCAGACACAGTCATGGCTTCCCACATCCCGAATAAACTCCATACCAATTTTGGAAAAATCCATACTAGCTTTTCTAAGCCTGTCTAACTGGTATTAAATAACCTTAATGTGAATAACCTTCTAGGTTCTGACTAGAGTTTGATTGAGCTAAGGAAACTAAACTTGGGGAAGGCTTTCTTAAGAAAGCGATGAAGCTGAGATTTGGACAATGAGGAGGAGGAATCCAGGTGAAGGAGGAGGAAGAGTGGCAAGAAAGAGGAAAAACATGAACCAAATTCCAGCAGTGGGAGGGCACTTGCTGCAGTATGAAGTCACTTCCTGTAGTGTGAGGGCACTTCTTGTAGTGTGAAGATACTTCCTCATTACCGGAACAGGGTATGGGGTGGGGAAGCATTGAAGTGTTGGAAGCATATGTGAGGCAGGGTGTACCTTAGAGGGCCTTGGGCCTCTGCGTAGCTGTTCAGTACATCCTTCTAAGCGGCACCATCCCATGCATATCTTTCAAAAGTGTGATCACCCCTGCATGTGTAACACGGATGGATAGCAGAGGCTGGGCCTTGTGTGCACATGATTGGACCACCGTCTACATACTACTCCTTTGTCCTATGGGGAAAAGGACTGACCCTCACATTCTCTAGAAGGTTGTGAACCTCCCAATTCCTCATCCAAATATCCCCCCACCAACACACATGCAGTGATTGCCACTGGCTTGAAATGCTGGGTGGTACTGGGAGTTGGATTCTCAGCATTCCATTGCCTGAGAAGTGTGTGCTGACTGTCTGGAGGTGACTGACTACCCCTCCGAATTGCTCTCTTTACACACAGACAGCCACTCCATTGCTTGTGGCTTTTACTAGAAGACCAGGGGACACTTGTTCACTGAAACTTCCCAGCCCAGTGAGGCAGCGGATCAGATGGCTTCATCCTGGCCTGTCACTTGTCCGAAAGCTCCTGAGGCCACCATAATACCTACCACCTCATGCAAAATGCCTTCGGGAAGCTGGTCCTGACTAGTGGCCATGGTCCCTACCTGTCTCATTGCTCCTTCCCCCTGGCATATGCCTTCCTCCAGACTCATTCCTCTCCCCTCTCTGGCCGCATAGCAGAACTGTCCAGAAAAATCAAAACCAAGTTAAACTCACCCTCAGTTTGTTTGAACTGGGCTCACTAGGTCCCATCTTCAGAGGGAAACACTGCTTGGTGCTGTAGAAATTATCTTCCTTTTGGTGAAACTGGGTAGGGTAGCAGGATGTTTTAGGAAAGACTAGGGTCTTCCCACCATGCCCTGGAAACCAAAGCTGGATGCTCTTAGTTTGGGCCCTCCATGTCCTGCCTCCCAGCCTTCAGCCTCCCTCCTGCAATCAGGCTGACAGTGGAGACTCAAATGCCTTTCTGATGACTCCCGCGTGCCCCGTCTTGCTGTGATTTTTTTTTTTAAATTTCTCTATGGAAGATTTTTATGGCCTGTGGCTCTGGTCACTACAGGGCCAAAAAGACAATGGATTTATGGCAAGTCTGGAGAGCGACAATCCAAGGATGCATTTCCCCAGCCTTTTGTTGGTAATTTATTTTTAAATGATCTTTCTATTATTTATGGGTCTCAGTGACTCTGATGGCCCTAGTGAGCTGCCTCTTAGTAGACTAGCCAAACTATCCTGATTAAAAGAAAACGATGGCATTTCACCGTAGGGAAGACCCAGAATGCCGCTGATATAGCTAATGCCTTGACTCCCTTTTGTCCTTGAAGAGCAACTCTGCTCAGGGACACTCAGGTCTCTGAATGCACAGAGGTCACACCTTCCTCTGGCTCTTCAGTGACTCACAGCACAAAGGCCTGCCCTCAGTTTGAATTCCGAATGGTAAGGTTCATGACACCCACCACGTATGCTTGAAGCAGGAGAAGAGGAATTGCAGAAAACATCTGGCCCTTGTGTACTCAATAAACACTACCTACGGGACTATTATTCCTTTCTTTACTGGGCTCACGGCTCCCCTTTGGGAGTATACAGGCCGGAACCTAGGATGGAAAGATTTTCATTTTCTCATGGGTTTGAAGCTTTTATAATATGAATGCAGACAATAAACCCACTTGGAGTTCTGAGCCCTGATGTTCCAATACCATCGGAAGGTAGCCAGGCGAGCAAAGATGGCGATTTATTCTCCCCCAGAAGCAAAGATTGGCCTCCACTCCGGCATAATTACAGTTAGCAGGGCCTTGTCTGAGGCTGATGATTCTCCCAAGTACACAACTGTCTATTGTTCTCCTGCAGCTTGTTACCATGGTGATCTAATTAAAGCAGCATCCGATGCTGCCAGCCCAAAGGTAGAGGCTGTGTGTACATCTCCTAGTGGTTGGGGGGGGGGGGGGAGACACATCTTACTACTCCTGAGGGGCTTTCCAAATTCTGAATGGAAGTTGGTAGTTCAGGATACGACTCAGAAAATGCCTTCATTTTAGAAAGGGGCAATTAAGTGTTACTTTCTCTGTGATTTTTTGAGGGGAAGGTGGTGAGCCAGGTACGGAAGCCTTTGTGACCTCCAGCAAGTTGTGTACAATGTTTCATTCTCAGGTCCCTCACGTATAACCGGGGTGACAATATCTGTCTCCCCGAGAAAAGAAAAGGCTGTGAAAGCACCTGGACAGAATGCAAGGGAGGAGGCTTTGTGTCCCCACATTTCTGCTGTATCTATTTACAGAAGTACGAAGAGAGAGGAGTCATGAGGAGGAAGCCTGAGCCTTGCCTGGTTGGTTAACGTCTAGATTATGGCCTCGAGGCTGACAATAAATGAAATCCATGGATTTTTACCTAGTATGTATGATGGAGACAATGCCATCCGTTCACATGGCAATGAGCACGCCATGTGAATTTGTGTGACGTTGCCCGACACACAATAGCCTCTTGGTAAATGCAGGACAATGGGAGACCTTCCAGGGCTCCCAGTACAGGGGCCAGTTGCCAGCATGATGCTCTGACCAGGCCTGTGATGCAGTGATGAAGAGCATGGGTTTGGAGGTGTGCTTAGAGTTCATATTACTGTATTCAGTGTGACACAGTTAATTTCTTCATGCTCCCAGTCCTGTCTCCAAATTGTGTAGAATCCCAGGTTAGCCTTCTTGCTCCTGATGTCTGTCAGTGCTTAGAGTACAATGAGCCCCTTCTGGATACAGCGTCCCACGCCTCAGCTCTGGTCACCTTTCTGAAGAATGAGAGGTTACTCAGTGCCGACATAGACACATGTTACCTTCTGGCATCCTAACATCCGCTCTACAATGTGAGTAGCATCCACCCTCCTCCCATTCATAAGAAGGATAGCCACAGATTTGGAGAGGTAAGGTGCCTCACCCAAGGTAGCTCTGCTCGTAAGTGGACCAGGAGCATCACTTCACCCCAACCCTGCGGCTATTCTGAACCCCTCTGCTGTGCTGCCACTCACTGGAACGTTGAAAATCTGTGAGGCAGACTTTGGGTCCCTCCACTTCCTTCGAAACAGGTCTCATCATATGGTCCATTTAAGTACAGATGTGAACAGATATTCATTACATGGATTCTTCTTGGGGAGCCATAAATAAACATCTCCTCACCCCATATAGGGCACCAATCGCAGACCAAAGTAACCTTCCCTCCAGAGTCCAACTTGGGAAACCAGTGAATTCCTTTTCGAGCGTGGATGGAAGATGACATGCAAGAGCGTGAGTGACATCCAGACAGCTGTGACACTAACACATCTCACCCCAGCATGGATGAATGAAACCTTCCCCATAACTATATGAATGGAGTATCCCCCTTCAGCTAACCTTCTAAACTCTGTATATCGCCGCCCATACTGAGAGACTCCATGAGGAGGCAGAATTTTATTCAGCTGTCGGTGTGTGTGTGTGTGTGTGTGTGTGTGTGTGTGCGCGCGCGCGCGTGCATGCATGTGTGTATGTGTGCAGGAGAGATGTCCTGGAATCTCAGCTACAGGTCTTATGACTCTGACTCTGCCCAACCCTTCCTTCTATGAAGGGGGGCCAGCAGTGCTGATCTTCAGGGGCTCTTCTGAGTCGTCACGGCTCCTCTGTTAAAAATGACAATGGCTGTTACACTCAGAGGACCGCTTTTCATCATGACAGATTCAGGGAAAGACAATGCCTAATATGATGTCCAGCGGTCATATAATAGAGGGGAAAGACCCCCATGTTGACTTTCCCTAAATTCAAGGACAAGTGTTCTCCTCGTCCACTGCCTTAAACTGGAAATGTCATGTCTGATGTTAGCAAGTGATCCAGTTAGCCACCTGCCAATGTCTCCCTCCCTGCGCCTCTCCTCAGGACTTCCTCCAGCATTCCCCGAGTCCTGTGTGAGCTGGCCAGTGAACATGTGCTCCTGATTATTCCCCGGGCTCATCAAAGGCCCGCTCTCTTGCCTTGTAGCCAGAACAGCTCAACACCTCATCCACCCACCACAGCCCTTACTTCCTTTTTTATGAAGATTGGGGAGCAAAATCATTTCAAAGGCTACCAATTAAATGAACCCTGCCAAGTCTGTAACCACAGTTCACCTTTGGAGAGCCAGCGAGTTACAACCCCTGTAACGGACAGGCCGGCACATGTGGTTCCTACCCCCTAAGACACTGACTGCTTCCCCTCCATTCCTGATGCCCAGTACTCTTCCAAGGCCATGTAAGGGATGAGGGCATTGGCTCTACCTGGCCTATTTCTCACTAGAGTCTGCTAATCACACATTACCTGTAGACCCACAAGCCAGGGCAAGCTCATAGCCCTAGAGTGGTATTGACTTTTATAGGGGGAAGACTGAAACTTTTACCTTTGATTGTTTGTGTAAGCCCAATTGCCCTCTGGATAGCTTCTGAGACTTCTCTAACCCTCCACTCCAACACCACAGGCCCCCAGTTCGGGTTTGAATGTCTCCATTCTATGATGTGACAATGGTCCCCTAAGTGACCTTCTTTCTTCTACTGCCGTCTCTAGCCTCAATCTACCCTTTACATGGTCACCTAAAGGGTTTTCTGGGTTACTGACATCCAAGGCACTTGAATTCTGCCAGTGGCTCCCTGTTGTCTGTGACATAAATCTTCTTGGGCTATGATGCTAGCATCTATAATGGCTGTCAGCCCAGTTTCTGTGGCTGTTACTTCCTAACTTGACCTCTGACCTAGCAGCACCAAACAGCAGGTTACCTGGGGATGCCAAGCCTGTTCGTGCCTTCGTTCCTTGCTCACACCATCTGCTCTGCCTAGGATACCCTTCCAAGTTCTTCACAAAACAAGTTCTATTTACTTTCTGATACACAGCCCAGTCACCCAAGTTCATGGCCTCCCTTTCGGGCTTCTGTGTTGGGAGGTTTCTTTCTGCGTAGTACTTTTCTTATACCCGAATGATCTGATGTCTCATTTTTTCATTTCTGGTAGGCTGATGGACCCCTGTGAATAGGCTGTATTTCTTCTTCTTCTTCTTCTTCTTCTTCTTCTTCTTCTTCTTCTTCTTCTTCTTCTTCTTATTCTTCTTCTTCTTCTTCTTCTTCTTTTTTGTAGTTCTGATGTCTTATTCAGTTACTGGCTTAGAGTAGTCACTCAATAAAAGCCTGCTGAATTGATCCAGCCCTGAGATGTCTCAGGTCAAAAGGAACAGCTAGCACTCTGGGAATGAGATATTTAGCCCTTTGAGATCATGTATGTGCTTGACTAACCTTGAATATAAAAAGCCAAAAGAGGAACTCATTTGCCTCTGGAAAACAGGGAGGTTGGTATTTGACAGGATCTTTCTCCCTGTCCGTGTCCGTTCATCCATCTGTCTGTTTGTCCTTCCGTCCCTCCCTCCCTCCCCAACCTTCTCTGTGTATGTATTTGTTCATCATCTTAGCCTTAAACCAAGAAAGAGCTGAGCAAGCCTTGCAGGATCTGGATCCTATGAGTTAGTCGTGTCTCCAGGTTGGAAACATCTTCTTCAATATTCTTATTTTTTGCCACAAGAATGCCAGAGCAAGAGACACCATTCTTCGAGGGTGCCATATTGGGAACTGAACTCAGTAAAATCATCTCAGAGTGAGTGTCTGTGTTGAGCACAGGACAGGGACGATCTTGGGGGAAGTAAGAATAAATGATCCCTGACCTTTGCCTATAGAAGTTGGTAGTTAGGTACAGGATAGGCTAGTTCATGGTTAGGTGGCAGGGATAATAATAATCCCTGGGGACAACACTATCACTCAAAGAAATCTCATGGGCTACAGGAATGTCTCTTCATCTAGCTGTATGGTCTAGAAGAGGGCGCTCCTGAGTTCATTTTCAAAGGACCATTAGAATAAACCAAGGGCACTGGGCAAAGGAACTGCTGGTCCGTCGGCCAGTTTGTAAACTTCAACAAACACTGTGTTGTGTTGCTTAGAGAGGCTTCCGGTCACGTAGGCCATGGCCACTCCACGTTGACAGCCACAGAGAAAGCGGGTCTTGAGGCATTTTCCTGGACCTCTTGGAGATTTGTAAATAGCTTGGCCTTCTGCTCTGCTCTGTAGCAGGGTTCTTGCCAATGTTCTTCCTTCTAGACACTCCTTACGGACCGTTGCTCCTAAAGCGAGGGCACGGTGGAAATACTGTGCAGATGTATCTGTCTGTAGGCAATGTGAATTGCTGTGTTGTTGGGCTCTGCACTTAGCTGATTTTACTTTGATTGAGTCCCCCTATATCCCTGAGCTTTAGTTTCCCAGTATACACTCCATATGCTGACTTCAGTGGCCCTGGGGAAAATTGGCTATGAATCTCCTTCTGTTGAGGTTTTATGCAGAAGAAGTCCTCTCACTGCGCTGTCAGAGTCTCAGTTTGGAGGTGGAAAGGGTGTGCAATTTTCAACGTGGTGTGTTAGAAGTGGGGCAGCTACTCCTGGGCTTCCTGTTTGGGGCAGGCAGGGCTGTGGTTCATTGGTCCATTGCATCTTGGACGGCCATCGCAGACACAAAGCCTCAGAATTACCCTGCAATGCACACAGGTCATGAAGTAATAAAACGCCTTTTAAAATGTCATCTGCTGCACTGCAGATTCCAACTAATAAATCCCCGTGACCTAGAGGTACCTAGGGGTCAAGCATTTGCAATATGGCCCCTGGAGCTACCCTGTTCCCTGGAAGATGAGCCGGCTTTATGAGTTTGTTGTTTGATGGTTGCCATGGAGGCCAGCACACTGATGCAGGTGGAGGCGGGGACACAGGGCTTTGGCAATGTCTTGTCATTAATCTCGTGTTCCCAGGGAATCATTTTTTCAGGACTCAAAGTTTTTTTTGAAGGGGGAGTGGGAATAGAGACTCTCCAGGGATCGGCTCTATCATCTGTCAACGAGTGTGGTTGCCATCTAGGCCAGGGGAATGGGATGCAGGCTTTGACTCGAGAGTCTTCAGAGAGCAGAGGGAGAGAAGGGCCTACTGACAGCCACAGAGAAAAGACGGACAGAGACAGGCACTTCTGCCAAGGAAGGATGCTGAGTCAGGACACCTCTTCCATCCCCATGAACATCTCAGCATTTCCTGGAAGTAGGCTTTGGCAGCTGGTGACTTTAAGATGCCACCAGATCTTCATGTGCTCTCAGGACTTCCCGAGGAGTGTGCAGGGTTGGCATTCTCTTAGATTTCCAGGCTGAGTGTTTGGGGGCTCTTTCTTCAGCTGTGATTCCCTTCTCATACTACCACCAGTGCAAGGAGTCTTTATTTCCTCTACAGAGGTCAGTCTTCTCACAAAGGGCGGAGTAAGGCCGTCCCTCTCATTTTATGGATGAGCAAGTGATAGCTTGGAAAGTGGAGGAGGACCAGTGGAAGCCGCCTTGGAAAGAGATCAAGCTTTGGGTGGCCTATAAGGGACCGATTGTCTCTGGCTGGGAGGGCGAAGAGCCCATCCAAGGAGCTGGCATCCTGAGGGATCTGAGGATCCTGGAGCAGAGGGTTTCTGTGATCTCACTTGGGGACTGATGCTTCCTGGCCAAGGCATTCCACGTAGAATGTCTCATCAAATCACCATTGTAGGGTGCTCCTGAATGAACCCTCAGAAGGTAAGTCCTTGTGCTACTGCTGTTTCTCTCCCAGCTTGCGCCTTGCTGAGGTCCCAGGCCATGTTCTATTTTCCCATGCAATATCTCACTCTTCTGATGTGTCTGTCATGTTATTCTCTTCTTGTTCCCCCTTCTCATATCCTAGAGAATCCACTTCCCAGAGCATAGCCCAAGGCTTTTTAGAAATCCATCTACTATCCCAGACTCTCTGATTTCCTTGCCATACTCAAATGATAGTAACTCCAATAGTATGAGGTGCATAATAACCATATATGATATAATAATTTATTCATCACATATAATTGATACATAAACAGATTCCTCTTCTGCCTTCACACCGTCCTTATATAGTGAATTTTCAGCCTTGGCCTTGCTCTTGTTGCATAGAATACCATATCTTGACCAGTGCCTGATAAGTTGCATGGAATGCCAGGTCTCAATTGATTGGCGTTGCCATGGAAGCAAGAAAAAGAAAGGGAAGGCTGACCACACTTTGGTGCTTGATGGCGTGATTGGGTCATTGTAGCGCTTTTTGATGACAGTAAAACATACTGGAATAAGCCTCCTCTTGGTACCCATTGTTTCAATCTTATGGATTCCCAGAGATGGAAACTGTATATATTGGAACTCCTGTGTTATGTGATTCTGAAAACGGCCAGTATCTGCATATGCAACACAGCAAAACATCCCCCTGTGTGCATTCTGCCTTGATTTACCTTTGTTCTGCTCATAGTCTCTTTTTTTTTTTTTTTTTTAAGGCAGGGTCTCACTATGCAGCTCAGCTGTCCTGGAGCTCACTATGTAGACCAGGCTGGCTTTGAACTCAAGGAGATCTGTCTACTCTGGCCTCCTGAGTCTGGGACTTAAAGGCATGCACCTGCAGTTGGAATATCAGCTTTTGTAAGGTCTGAGTGTCTGGTTTCCCCTGGGCCCAGAATTCCCAGAAATGGTGCAAGCTCCATCCACTCTGAAGCCCTCCCTTCATTGCTACTAAACAAACAAACAAACAAACAAACAAACAAACAAACAGAAGGCATGGAGTGACACTATTGCCTTTTCCTAGTGTGAAAGACCGGGTGTGGGTGGGGGCTGTACTGCCGTCACTATGCAGATGTCATGGGTGAAGGCAGACTTTTCCACAGGGAAGTATTGATGAGGATTTAAAAATAACGACCCAGTTAATTAATGATGCACTTTACCAGGGTTCCAGGAGAAGACCTCTGGACCTTTTCATTCACAACAGAAACAGGAAGAGGGAGTGGCTGAGAAGGCAGTTGCTCCCAGCTTGCACACTGGGACATCTAGAAGCACAGGTGACAGGGACTCTGTCTCCTCTATGATTCTGACCCGGTGGCCATTGGTCACACACACACCCCAAGTCTGGCTCCAGCCGTGTGGCTTCCTCACCTCCAGTGATCATGGTCGTGACAAACCACACTTGCCCACAATTCATTTCTGAATTCCCCTCCATATTTCAATCTTTATTTCATATCCATACCACGAGCTTCCCCATTTTACTCGGCTTCTCCTGGACATTCTCCTAGAATCAGATCATTCTACCCTCATGGCAGAGTCACCTTTATCTCCTGCACCAGAGGCTAAAGGTCCCTCTCTGGAGAAAGGTCAGTGGAGACTGGACCATAACAAGTAATGGACTTTCCATTAAGTACCTATTATGTGTCAGATTCTCTGATAAGCCCTTTACAAACAGTCATCCTCCACCAATGTAAATACCTCCGCCCCATGACAAAGAGTTAACAGAGTTACACACAGTCACCTTCTACCCTGTACAGACCATAGGAGCTGTGAGTGTCGTGAGGCTGGTTTGGACCCAGATCTGTTTGGCTTCTGAGAGCCCAGTTTTTGTATAGCTACACAGAACAGGACAGTTTGGTGGATGGGCCACACGGGAATGCACCTGCTGTCTCTCACAAGGCCACCTTTTCTTACGGTGGCTGCTCACCCCTGAGAGGTGGTCTTTTTTAGGCGCTGTGATCTTCCAGTCTCCTGCGGTCATGAATTTAGGTGAAATCAATAGAAGCTTGTTTTGGCTTCTGATTCTGAGGTTCACAGGGTCCCATTCTTTCTCCGTGAATGAACCAGCTCCGTGGTTAAGGTTCCTTCTCACCTCCAAGCCTCTGCACCTCTCTCATAGCACAGCATAGCGTTGCTTCACGTCACCTGGGCTCCAGCAGACTCACCCAGGTGGGACCCCCTGGTGGCTTGGATACTCTGGCTCCAGAAGGGTCCCCCAAAGACAGGCCCCACAAGGGGAGCTTTTGGCGGGCCTGATTGCATGACAAACACCACGCATATTGAAACACTCTGGCAGTTTCCCGGTCCTCCCAGTCAAAGGCCTGACCCCTTTTGACCTCAAACATCTTATTAAAGCCCCTAGAGCCCCAGCCTCGGCGAGGGAGAGAACCAGCAATCCCTGGACTCATTCTCTCCCCTAATTCATTCAAGTAAGCCCGGCTGAGTGGGGCTTGGGCCTTTGATGTTAAAGGCCCCTAATTGGAAGGAAGTGAAGTGTTAGCCTGTCAGCCTTTTAGCCTCTCATCAAATACTTTAAGAGGTATCCACACAGTGCGTTCTCACACTGGTGCCGACCAAGCGCGGGGTGCACTGCTTTTTGTTAAAACTGTTTAAACTTTGCATCTGTCTAACATAAAGTTCACTACAACATGTCACAGTGCCTGGTGGGTTCTCTCTCCCTGCCCTCCTCCGGTCCCTTCCCTCGGGTCCCGGGGTGGGGGGTGGGCTTGTCTCGGAGCCCGCAGCTCACCCACACGAGAGGAAGGTGGCTGCAGGAGCTAATTACCGACCCCAGACACAGGCCTGCAAGCTCCTGGTTGGGGCCTCTCCCGTGGAGCCCCTTTGATCTCCCTGTTTGGGATTGTGTCACCCCCCAGGAATGTGGCTCCCCCCCCCCCGCCAGCATCCCCCAGTGTAACCCTTTAGTGTCGCCTCTTCATTTCACAACCAGCACCCCTGAAGCCTTGAAAGGGAAAGTGACTTGCTCAGAATTTTTTTTTCCTTCTTTCCTTTAGGGAGCTGGTGGCAGAGTCGGGTCCATAAGCTTCTGACCCCAGAGAAGGGGACAGATGTTGCACGCATCTCTTTGCCTCTCTTCCGTCAACGGAGGTGGTGGCATGAGCGGCTGCGCTCTGAGAAATAGAATTTACATATAATCCCTAGAGTCGTGAACAATAGGCTGGATTAAGTCAAACACCCCCCCACCACCACCACCGGGGGTGGGGTTGGGGCGCGGTGGCAGAGGGCAGAGCCTGAGGGTGCAAAATGGTGGAAATGGTTCTTGTCCTCACGGGAGAGAAGGCATGCTGGCTGGCACACGTGGTTTTGCGCCACCGAGAAGGCAAAGGAAGGGTAAAAGAATTCGTGTAAAACGGAACAGGGAAACAGCCACAGAACCTTTGCTCAGCAAAGCCACTGGGGGTAAAGCAGGAAGAGAATAGCGCCACCACTCCCCACCCCCACAACCAGGGCTAGAAAGGGAAATTGGCTGCATCCTTCAGGGCAAAGACAGGGAGGGTAGGAGTGTTGAGAGCAGGTGGAAGAGGAGAGCAGACATCTCTCTACAAGGCCTCTGATACCTGGAGGCTTTTGAACAGCGGGATTTTGCGGGGCTCTCACACCGCCAACAAGTTCCCCTGTGTTTCTGCTGGGGATGGAATGCAGGCCCAGGGCCAGGGGCTGCCCATCAAGGACACTGGGCTCCTGACTTGCTTTGGACCAGTGTGGTGATGGTTAAGCTTCTGACTCTCTCGGGGTTGGTGCGGAGATCGGGAAATGTCTGCCTCACAAGGCTCCTGGAGGTCTCTGCAGGAGCCACTGTGATAGAGGAACAGGCCCCCACTATCTGACACAAGCCACATAAAGAAACGTATTTTCTCATTTTGACTTTCAGCAATTGAATTCTGAGAAGCCAAAATCTGAAGCAACCCAACTTTATTTCGTTCATTCTTGTTCCTGGGTTTCCTTCTTTTGATTCATAAATGCAAGTGAATTGATGGCTGTTTGGAGAAACCCATTCACTTACTTACTCCTTTACTGAAATCATACTCGCTGCTCTCCTGCTTGAGGCCAGAGTGGAGGACCTCACATCCCCTGTTTTCATGTCATTTATCTTCTGTAAAACAGAAAAAAAAGGGGGGGTGGGGAGGGAAGAGCTGACATCTGCTTTGCTCTGTTTTTGTTTGGTTTATTTGTTTATTTATTGTCGAGACAGGGTCTCAAGCAGCCCAGGCTGGTCTTGAACTTGTAGCAATCCTCCTGCCTCAACCTCTCAAGTGCTTAGAGGCGTGCGCTGTCATGCCTAGCCAAATCATAATATCTGTTGTCTTAAGCATGAGGATTAAAAATGGTCAGAGGGGGCCATGATGCCCATCAGGGGCCTTTGATCACGCACGCGATGGTGTTAGATTGTGCCTAACCGATACAATCTGAACACTTTCCGTCGCTTCCATTTTAGACATCATATGTGCCTTGTGTCAACAGTGGGGCTACTCCATGGCTAGGAAGCCTGAGTTTGACTAGACACTTTCCAGGCACAACGTAGGGTGGTGAACTGGGATAGGTGGGGCTTGAGGATCAACCTTCAGCAGTAAAGCTCCTAACTCAGCTATGTGGTGGAAGACACGGCGGAGGCATTTGAGAACTGAATTAGACTTGGCTACACTCGCCTCTGAGATCCAACAGCCTAAGCATTTCCTTACAAGCAGAGAAGGGAAGAGTCCTGGCAGGCAATGGTGGCCTGACCTAAGCAAGCCCCAGGCCAGTCCAGCAGACCCTTTTATCTTACGTACCTTCACCTTAGGGGATCCTATGGTGTCTACCAGAAGAAATCCTTGGGCAAAGCTACTGTTGGAGGAACAGTTGTAATACTCAGGTGGGGGCCAGGGAGCCAGAGCCTCCACATGTGTATGTATTTTTCGGTCCCCTAAGTCCTCTGAGTATTTCTAAAATGAAGCAATTAGAATAGATTAGCCTGAAGATCTGTTCCAGAGTGAACGCTTCATGATATTACTCGGGCACCAGCACACATGGAAGAGTTTAATTATCATTATTAAATATGATAGTCCCCAGGTTGCCAAGTATTTGAATAACAACAGAAAGACAGGATTTTTTTTTCTCCCTGAAGCCTGTCTTTATAAAGCTCCCCCATCATCTTCCCCTTGTTAGGCATCATCTGGATGTTTCATGTCAGTGTAATCCAACTCCGTCAGGTTCTGGTGAGGGTCCAGGCAAGTCTGCATTCTCACCCATCCCAAGTGAGGAAATTGAGGCAGAGAGAAAAAGAACCTGCCTCAAATCTAACAGCCCAGGGGGCGCTGGCACCAGGTGTCCTGAGCACGGTGCCCCGCTGGCCATCACACTGGTCATCTAGAATCCTGATGAAAATCCACCGCTGTCATGTGGAAGCAGAGGACCACAGCTTTCTTTTTTTTCATCCATTTGAATGTTACAAACAAACAATACCAGGAGTTACTCTTTTTTTTTTTTTTTTTTTTTTCCACAAGGTGGTACCTAGTGACTGTGACGAAGGTCAATGCTGTTCTTGCAGTTCTGATTGCATGGAAATACCTTAATCTCACCAAGTCAATTCACTAGTAGCATCTAAGACTTTAATCGACCAAAATTTTGGTGCTAAGGCAAAAGCAAACAAACTATTCTAAAATGAGAAGCCGTTTCTAATCAACTTGACTCCCACTTTAAGATAGTTTCACTAGAATCTTCTTTGGCCTCTTTCTAATTGTCTAATTAATGCAATATTAAATTGACACCACGCAAATGGGAGCTGGATTGTGTGCTAACAGTTTGGGCAAGCTGAGAAGAAGTGTAATTTCTGCACGTAAGCCCAGATGGGAGGAGGGGACAGGAAGAGCTCTGTGCATGCTAATTTGCAGTTTGACGGACTCTCTCTGTAAAAATAAACATTTCTGCAGAAGTCCAAGGGAAGCAAATGCCATCCGCTTCACATCACACAATGACTACTTGGAGATAGCGAAACGTGCTCATTTCCAACTGTGATTTCAAGTGTCACATCGAGCTAAAGCAGAGAAATCCGCTGCTTTATACTATGGCTGCCGTATTGGCTGTTGGTGGCAGAGACTTGAGCTGAGCTAAGAGGTACACGCAGCATTGTGTTGGGAGGATATGCTCCTGAGTTCCTTGTCCTGGGACTCATCAGAGATCCATAGGACTGGGCAGTCCTCTAAGCTATCACATTTGGCAGATAAAGGCATGCCCCTGGTCACAGTTTAGGATGATACATTATTTAGGCTATGCTCTTCTATCAGTCCTTCAATACCTAGTTTGATGGAGAGGGAAGAGTTTACAGGAGAGGCATTAGTGGAATGAAGAGTAATCAGTAGGGCCAATGAGTAGCATAGGGTTCATCACTAGAAGAGGCAGACATGCGAATATGCTATCTAGATCATCCAAGGAAGCTCTTGCTGACAGTGATTGGGAATGAGACCAAAGGACACCTCCAGCTACTTAAAGGGCTTGTGCAGCTGCAAAGACCTCCTTCGTGCCAGGGTTATACCTTTCTAGGAAGCTCTATCAGGTGCCCATGCTAGGCAAGAGAAACATGGAGATCCAGCCGTGTTATGTCAGCATTGGATGCTCTGAGAGAGAGCACTGCATCCCACTGTATCATCTCCATATGCCCATATTGCCTCCTTTTCTTTGAAAGTACCGCCCTCTAAGAAAATATCTTGCTTTCTGAACAGCTTCCAGGATATTCAACACATTCTTGGTCTTTTGGCCCCTACCTTCTTTTTCCTGTAAGCATTAGTGATAAGATCCCATCAAATAATCGTTGCAGAGCATGCTTACATAGTAGAGAGCTGAGGCTATTTGGTCTTGTTTAGGACTTTAAGCACTTTGTGGGGGCGTGGTCTGGGAGCCTCAGGGGTGGACTTCTTTGGACCTGTGCACCATTTGACTGGACCCCCGGAGTAGCAGAGAACAGGGACTGAGTGTCAGCAGTGTCATGAGTTAAGTCCTTATACTGGGGTGTTAAGCAGATTGCTCTGAGTAGGAGCCTCTGGGGGATGCAAGTAGATGAATCTAGATAGCCCAGGCAATTGCTTCTAAATGAATTGAATTAAGCCCAAAGGCCAATTCAAAGCTGAAAAATAGCCTGGGGTTGGGAGTTGTATTTCCAAAGAAAACAAACAAACCAGAGCAAACAGCCTGTTTTTTCTTGGACCAGTAGATCCCTCTGAAATGGGATCTAATCCAGAGCCAACTGTTTTACTAGAAGGAGATACAGACAGTCACAAAACCCTTAGCAGACATCATGGGCTACTACATCACAACTTCAAAATGTCCTGCGTAAGTGGTACGGGGAGATCAACCCCCTCTCATCTCAAGTGACACAAGGAACCGATTTAAAGAGCCCTGGTTAGAGAATTCAACATAGCCATCCATAAGGAATGAAAGCCGTCACACCCAGATGGTTCACTAGGACAAACGGAGGCCCTCACCAGAACGCAAGAAGGAAATGCCATAGCTCAATATTTACATGAAGCTAATTGTTATTTGGGCTTTATCCGTGGCTTCGAGAGATGGCTCCTAATGAAACCTGAAGTGTCTCGGCTACCACTGCCATGGCAGAGCTTCAGACCCAGAGGCAGAGGAAGTTTGTTAACTTTGCCAGCAACTGGCAAAGCAGGAATTATTAGAAAACATACTGGCATCTGGTGATTAGAGAAGAGAGGACCCTAAATTGAAAACAGGAGACAAAAAAAAAAAAAAAAAAAAAAAACCCACTGTGGACTTTTTCAACAAACCACAGGGTAGGATGCAATTTCAGCTGAACTGAAACCAACGAGACTTAAGAATGGAAGGGAGATGAAAGATAACGCATTCAAGGACGTTTCAGTGGTCCTGATTGGACACTTGATGGTCCATTAGAATTCTTGGAAAGTATAAAAGGAGAAGTAGGTTGTTGCCGATTACCACAGGTCATCAGGCACACACCCTCTGGTCTGCCTTCCTGGTGGCCATTTGGAGGACTGGATCTCCATTTTCTTAGCGACTCCTCAGAGAACCATGGAATGCTGGAAGGATGGGTAGGGGTGAGGGGGTGGGACTCAAAGATGCTTCTACGTCACCGATGAGGAAACTGAAATCTGAAGGGACGGGCTTCGCCCACGTCCATCCAGCTCCCTGCTGCCATGTGGGTACCAGGTTTCCTTCTTTCAAATCCATAGTTCTTAGGGGATTCAAGAAACCAGGCCAAGTGCTTCTTATGATGTACCTAAGTCCTCTCCAGTGTCACAGTATTTCATGCAGAAGCTAGGGTCTTCCTGGGTTTAGGAACAGTAACTACAGCCTGTCCTGCATCCTCCATACTTGGCAATCCCACTGAGCCTCCTCTGAGGATGCTCCCAGGTCAGATAGGTCCTTTTAGAGCATACTTGTTTGGTTTAGTTTTGGCATCAATGTCACTATTCTGGTTGGTATTTTGGGGAGGGCACAGCAGGTAAGAAGAGGATTGAGCCCTTTTGTGTACCCAGAAGTAAAATGGTGTGACACCCTTTTGCACAGGTGTGGACAAATTGAAACATTCATGTCTTGCTGGTAGGAATTTTCAATGGTGCAATACCATGAAAATAATTCTACTGTTCTTTTAAAAAATGAATGTGGAATTACAGTATGTTTCAGCAGGCTCGAGTCTACATTCAGACCCCAAATAAATGAAAGCAGGCGATTGATGAGGTATTTGTACATCTGTGTTTTATAGCAGGATTTTTTTTTTTCATTATAGCAGAAAAGAAGACGTAACACAAATGTTGAGCATTGAATGAAAGCGTAACACAATGTGGTGTATTCATATCACAGACTCCTATTCAACCTGGAAGAAGAAAGGAATTCTGATAGGTGCCACAACTCCAATCAGCCTTGGAAATATGACATTGAGCGAAATAAACACAAAAGGCCAAGTACTGCGTCATACAGCATGATCTATATAGAATAGTCCAGTTCTTAGAGAAAGAAGGTAAAGTGGTGGCAATTGGAAGCTGGATGGAGAAGGTAATGGATAGCTATTTAATGGGTACCAAATGTCAGCTGGGATGAGGACAAACTTCTGGAGATGGACGCTCAACACTATGAATATATTTAATTCCACTAAACGCTCCCCTTCAAGATAGCTAACATGGTAATGTATATACATTGTTATGTACATTTTGTCATAGTAGAAAAGGAAATGGGACCCTGAAAGGCCAAATTTGAGTCTAAAGATGCAATACACCTTTTGTGGCTTTGAGATAGATAGATGCAGTGCGGGTTTGAGGCAAAACTGTATAGTCAGGCTTATATTTAGGGAATCTCTGGGCCTGAAACTCACCCCAAATTATATTTCCTGGTCCAAGTTGCAATTACCTTCATTGTTCAAAGCTTTTTTTTTTTTTATAAACATTTTTATAAAATACTTTCCAGCAAAGTGAGGAATGTGCAAACATATTGTACAAAGTTTGTTTCTTTCATAACTAGACGATGCTATCTTAAGTATATATGTATAGTTTTATCTAAAAATGCAGAAATCAGGTCCAATAGAGATGTGTTGAGATTTCCAAATGTGGTCAGGAATGCGTTTGCATCTCTCTTGCATACTTAGCTCCACAGGTGTTCAGTGTATTAAGCATAAAAAAAATGTAAAAGTTGCTATAACTTCTGTCTTAGTGTCTTTTTCTGTCTTTGATAAAAATCTCCTCCAGGGAGGGTTTATTTCAGCTCGGAGTTCAAAGGTAATCCTTCGTGGCATGGAAGTCAAGGTAACGGGGGCTTGAAGTAGCTTGTCACATCACGGCCACCATCAGGAAACATACAATGGTGGACACCTGTGTTCAGCTGCTTGCTTTCTTTTTGTATAGTCGAGGATACCAGCCCAGGGAATGGTGCCGCCCACAACGGTCAGGTCTTCACACCTCAATTAATCTAATCAAGGTAATACCTCACAGATTAAACCCAGAGGCCTGTGTCCCAGGTAATTCTAGATCTCATTAACGCAACAATTGAGATTAACCATCGTAGCCTCTAAATGACCTGAAATGAACGTTCTCTCCAATTTAGCACAGGAAATAATCTCAAGAATTGAGAAATGAGGTTGCATGGAATGGAAAGGCTTCTTTACACTAAAAAAGACATCCTATAGAATGGGGATTGGTCTTTGAACACCAAGCAGGGTAATCTATTTTCCTTCTTATTGCTGTGACAAACACCATGACCAAAAGTAATTTAGGGGAGGAAAGAGTTTATGTCACCTTAGAGGTTAAAGTCCATCACTGAGAGAAGTTAGGGCAAGAACTCAAGCAGAACTCATGGAGGAATGCTGCTTACTGATTCATTCACTTAGCTCACTCTCAGGTCCTAGCTAAACTTTCTTATATAGCCCAGAGCCATTTTCCTAGGGAATGGTGTCACCTACAGTGGGTTAGGTCTGCCTACTTTAACTAAACAGCTAAGATAATCCCCCATAGGCATGCCCATGTTCTAGGCAGTTCTTCAGTTGAAACTATCCTCTAGTCTGTGTCAAGTTGACAACCAAATTAAATTGACAATGTCATTCCACCCTTATCAATTTGATAAATGCATCACTTTAAACCATAACTTTTCAACTTCTTCTCCACAAGATTTCATGTTAATATTATCACATAAAATACCTTTAAAAGTCTGAAGTCTCCCTAAAAATTAGTCTCTTAACTATGAACTCCTGTTTTTGTTTTTTAAAGTCACATATATTCTTACTGCAAAAGGGGAAAAGCAATCACATGAAAGCAAAACTCCAGTTCAGCCAAGTGGATAGAACTGGAAATCACTGAGCTAAGTGAAATGAGGCAGCCTTAAAACAAAACAAAACAAAACAAAAGTAAAACAAAACCCCTGCATTCCGCACCTTAGATGTATAACCTAGATTTAAAATGGTGTGTATGTCTTTGTATATTTATATATGTGCATATGTAGGTCATAAAACTGGAAGGGGATCATGAGAGGGGAGGAAGGAGGTCTTAAGGAAGTAGGAAATAGAGAGGGCAATGAAATTGATGTAATAAGAAAGCAAGTAAATGGGCAAAGGGAGAGAAGCGTATGGACAGGATGAGGGGACTCAGAGCAGGGCAGTGTGGGAGAGGGATGGACGAAAACAAAGCATGATGGGATACATGTATGAAGATGTTACAATGAAACTTTGAAAGCTGATTTTAAAGTTAATTATTATTTGCAAAAAAGGAGACATTAGTGTTCTAGGTTTGAAAGAATGGTGCCTACTCTATCTTAATGGTGCTTTAGATCTTAAAATTTATTTACTTTGTCAACGTAGGCAAAAAAAAGTCACTTTCTTATTTAGCATATCTCTCGTATCTTCTTCATCATTTTACTTTCTTTCTTTTTTTTTTTTTTTGGTTTTTTGTGACAGGGTTTCTCTGTGTAGCTTTGCGCCTTTCCTGGGACTCACTTGGTAGCCCAGGCTGGCCTCGAACTCACAGAGATCCGCCTGGCTCTGCCTCCCGAGTGCTGGGATTAAAGGCGTGCGCCACCACCGCCCGGCATCATTTTACTTTCAACCTGATGTTTTAGTATCTTTTGCAAGCGTCATACACATGAATTTATAGATTCAGTAGAATTTTTTATTTCTAACTTTTTAGGTTTATTTTACTTTGTGTGTGGGTATGTTTTGCATGCACTTATGTATGTGTACCATCTATGTGCCTGGTGCCCATGGAGGTCAGAAGAGGCTGTCAGATATCTTAAAACTGGAGCTACAGATGATTGTGAAGCACGTGGGCACTGGAAACCGTTCCCAGGTCCTTTGAATAGCAACAAGTACCCCGAACTGCTGCGCCATCTCTCCAGTTCCAAAGTCTGAAGTTCTTTTGTGCATTCCATCAACGTCCTTTTATTTCAGTCGCTCATAGACTGTGGAATGGGGATTTGGCCTTGGACTGGTATTCAGAACAAAGAGGATGCTAGGAACCGGGGTGCTGATGCTGGCTATTTGGTGGTATGTAGTGTTTGTTTCTGACACTGATTCTTTAACTCAATGGGAACAATCTGACTTCCACTTTTGGTTCCCCCTCAGTCTCCTCTTGTGAATTTGTTCAAAAGAATTGTCTTCACTGGGCCTCCGCTTCTTCATTTATATAGGGTGTTCATTTGGGAAACAAAATAAAACAAAACTGACTGTGTATTTCCAACTCAGGGAAGTACACTAAAAGAGACAGCCTATAGTATGTCACCTTACAGTCCTATATTTTATTTTTGCAAGATATTTGTAATAGGCTATATATAAAGCAATTTCATCTCACTCTTCATTGCCAGAAAATCATCATATGACTCTGTTCTTGTTGCTATGACAAAATATCTGATAAGCAGCAATTAAATGACCAAGAAGGAATGGTTTATTCTGGTTTACAGTTCAATGGGTTACATTCTATCATGGCACAGAAGGTATGTGGCAGGGATGAGCGGTCAGGTGCTCATATCACATTAGTACTTAGCAGGATATGGAACGAGCCTATACAACCTTAAGGCCCACCCCCAGAGACCTACTTTCTCCAGCAAAGTTTCATAGGTTTACAACGTTCCCAATGAATAACACCAGCTGGGGACCTTCAAACTGCAAAAGTGATGACCTTGGCTATTGGGTCAGTGGCCTCAGACAAGTTCTTTCTAGGATCAGTTTATGACTGAGTCTTTAGCATCAGATACAGATACACAAAGGTAGATCTTACTGCTGATCAGACATTGACCTTGACATTGGCTATACGTCATCTCCCTGTTTTGTTTACCACCCAAAGAAGTCCAGCAAATGTGTAAATCACTCAAACATATGAGAGCATAGTGTTAAAAACATGCAGGTTAGCCTATGGGATCATCTTCCTTTTGAAAAAAAAAAAAAGATTTCATATTGCTACTTTATTTCTGTCAAGCATGTTGATTTTTTCATCAGGAGGAAAGTTTTTATAATTCTGACTTTTACGGTAATTTTTTTCCCCCCACAGTCATGGAGAAGAGTAGTATTGATTTGTAGATAACCATGGGAAATTCTGCTCAATACCGTCCAGGGAAGGTTTCATGTTCTCTCGGTCTAAACATTTCCTATGTTCATTGTTAGTGCAAGCAAAACTCCCCCAGTCCTGTGGGAAGCTTCCTGGTGAGTTGTGGATTGCAACCGAATGAAAATTGACTATTCATGTAACACAGTTAAAAACAACTGCAAGATCAGTCTCTACTGGTTTAAGAAATCGTTTCACTTAGGCATCTCAATAAGACAAAGTTAAAATTAAAGAATTTCTAATTTTGCAACCGAGATCATCACAGTCTTTGAAAATGGATGGGTTATTGACAGGAGCGTCTCGACAGAAGGTATTTCTTCCAACAGTAGACACCCAAAGAACTGCCAAAGAGGGGGAAAAGCACAAGACATTTTTTTTTTTTTTGTAAGTTATGACTTCAAACCGCAGGTCATCATGGTTCGGAATGTCGAGCTTGATGGTAGAAAATGGAGGGGCTGTGTTCATAGGAGTGAAAGGGCTCACGGCCCAGGTTTCGCACCTGACACGAATGCACGCACCAGGAAGGGAGGTGGGAAGACTGGGGTTAGGTCCGGGAAAGTCTGAGCCACAATAGATGACACCCAGCTGCCTGAAAGGCTCTGGTATTTTGACTCACCTCTTGACTTCACATGTGTCTTTAAATAATGGACTTTCTTCACTCCGGAAGGAAACATTCTTGTCATCCGGTTCATGCGGTTTCTCCTATGTTGCACTTTCGCATCTATTATGGGATGTGTACTACCTAGGGTGCTGTGCAGCAGAGTGATATTAGGCCAGAGTTATAACCACTGAAAATGCCCCCTACAGGGCAGTACTTCCCTGAGCTCAGTGGATCTCAACCTTCCTAATGCTACGACCCTTTAATACAGTTCTTCATGTTGTGGTGACCCCCAACCAAAAAATTATTTTGTTGCTACTTCATAACTATAATTCTGCTACAGTTAAGGATCATAATAAATATCTATGTTTTCCCACGGTCTTAGGCAACCCCTGTGAAAGAGTCATTTGACCCACAGGTTGTGAATCACTGTACTGATTACCATGGGCACCTGTAGGCCTCTGCAATCTGTTTTGCCTCTGAGCTATACTGATTTTTCTCCTCTCTGTGTTACTCACTTTTAACACACAGAAGCATATACTGGGAGACATGGACTCATTAAATCATTTTGGATGGTTTAAAAGGGCCATTCCTGTTTCATGACTCAGGTCTACCAGGATCACTGTATCCTGGAAGACTTTTCTGTTCTGCTCCCAGGCGATTCTTCCTTGGTGCTGCCTTAGAGCTGACGTCCCGCCCTGTGTTAAAGCACTATTGAATCTCTCTCTCCCAGGGCCTCAGGCTGTGGGGTTCAATGAGAATGCAGCCTGTGCCTTGTTTGTCCTCTGTCATCAGGAAAGAACACAGCTCTGGCATATAAAAACGCCCTATAACACATTGCTAAACGATGGAAGAATACTGAAGTTAAATCTTTGGCATTTTTTTTTTCCACATGAAAATTGTAGTTTGGAGGCAGGAGGGATGGCTGAGTGGTTAAGATTACTTGCTGTTCTTCCAAAGCTAGAGTTCATATTCCAGCACCCACGTTTGGCAGGGTAGCTCCCAAATGCCTATGATTCCAGCTCCAGAGGATACAACACTCTCCTCTGGGCTCTGCAGGCACCTGCATTCATGTGGTCAGAAACACACACACACGCACACACACACACACACACGCACACACACACACACACACACACACATATACACACATACATACACACACATACATACACACATACATACACACATATGCACATATACATATATACACAGACACACGTACAAACACACATACATACACACACAGAACTATATGAATCTGATAGAAACCTTCACTTCCCTCTGAAGGAGTTTTCACTGTATTATCACATCAGAAAAGAGAAACAGAGAGCTAAGAAGCCATGTCGGATCGAAAATAACAGCAATCCAACAAAAGCAATCACAAACAGCATTAAGACTGAGCCAAGTCATAATTGTAAATACTGTCTCTGAAGACTTGTTCTGGGTCAGGCTCCACGGCAATCTTCGTTTGCTCTCTTCCAGGTTGGAAAGAGAACTTGGGCTCCATTCTCAGCTGCTGACCCTGTACTCATAATGCCTGGGCGAGTGCGCTTACCTTATGACGGAGTCCAGCCTGGCCTCCAGACCTGTGACTTTCCTCTCTGATTGTTTGCCTTTGCATTTGGGAGACAAAAGGAACTCAGGCTTGGGGAATTAGAATAACTTGTTCATTCAAGCAGGCAGTGGGCCGAAGAGCAAGAGTTCAGACCTAAGCTCGCCTGCCTTGGAAGCTCATGCTTTTAATGTAGGATCAAGGTTGGAATGGGGATGGGAGCAACCTGGCCCGTGGTCTAATTTAGCTATGTGTAGGACCAGAGAGAAAACATCAGGAAGCTTTATAGCAATTGAACGTTGTCCTTCAAGACCCCGTGGTCGATGTCATCAAATAGACTCCAGATGCAGAAGTGACAGCATCTGGGTGACTGGTCCTTGGTAGTCAGGCACATTGAGAAGCATTGTTTTAGATAATAGCAGAGAAATGGGGACAGGTGCTTATTTTGAATTATTTATTTGCTGTTATGAGCATATTAAAAGAGTAAAAGCAATAATGTGAACTTTCTCAGGCATTATTTGAATTATTTAGTTTTTATTTTAAATGTTTATCCTGTGTGTGTGTGTGTGTGTGTAAGTAAGTCAGAGGACAACTTTGTGGATTTGATCTTCTCCCTTCATTCTTGTGTAGGTTCCAGGAATTGAACTGAGGTAGCCAGGCCTTACATAGCTCATGTACCTACCCAGTCATCTTACCCCTCCCTAATTTTCATTTTTTAAAAAGATATGTTTGACACCTCATGTAGATGACTAGAGTGGCATGCTCAGACTGCAGTTCACACTGTTCACAATGCAGTCAGATACGACCTTCCTTTTATGTATGGCAATGATACAATGTAATAATACCATAAACATGCATGAACCACCCCTCAAGTCAGGAAACAAGAAGATTCCACCAATGATCTCAGCAGTCTCCATGATTCTATCTGCTTCCTTATCTTTAAAATATTATTATTCCTTAAAAACTTTGTATGGTGTGCCTGTATAAGTAGTGGATCCCACATGTGTACAGGTGACCTTGGAGGCCAGAAGAGGGCATCAGATCCCTTTCAGGGGAAGTTACAATTAAGAGCTGACTGATGTGGATGCTGGTAACTGAAATCAGGTCCTCTGGAAGAACAGCAACCCTCTTAACTATTAGGTCATCTCATGTTTGTGTCTCTTACTTGTCAACATTGTGTCGCCAAGGGTCATCTTCTTTGTCGTTATAGTCATAATATTCCATGATAGGGATATCGTCATTTTTCTCCTGGATAGGTATCTTCGAATATCAGCCAAACATGTGTTGCCTCAGTTTTCAGATCGCCCTCCACTGCCTGTTCCACCATAATGAGGATGAGTCTGTAAACACCTTCATCAGTCACAGACAGCATGTTCCTAGTGAAAAAGACAGGCTTTCTTGCCTTGTTGTTCATGGACGGTCTTTGCTTCATCCATGTATTTTCCAGTACTGGGGTCTAGCAATGCATGGGAGTCAACAGAATCAGGGAGCAGCAAGACAGACAGTCTCTCTATGGGAAGCTTCCCGTGGATCCCTTTTTGGCTTTGCACTTTATGCTAAACACATTGCCTCATCAGAGGCAGTTCCTGTTAGCACCTCAAAGAGTAGAGGACCATTGAAGTACTCTCATGGACTTCTCTACCACCCAGCGAGTCACAGTTCAGACTGCTCCATGAAGCCTCAATCTGCCTTTCACTTCATCTGTGCTCAGTCAGCCCTAAGGGTCACTTGTGGCAGTATCTTATTAGCACACTTAACGTTTTCTGTTCCAATTACTATGCGGCGACTTTGTCTCACGATGGACACGGACTGATATTTGTTTCTGCTATTTTGCTTACTGTATATGTGATCTGTAAACATTCTTGTAGAGGTCTCCTGTGCACATGTGCAATAATTTTGATTTTTTGTGTAGGAATGTAATTGCACCACCAGAAACTATGCATGAGTTAAACTTGAGATCTTTCCAAATTACTATGTTAGCATGATGAGAAAGCCATGATCCCCATTCTTTTTCATCTCTCTCTCTGTGTGTGTGTGTGTGTGTGTGTGTGTGTGTGTGTGTAACTTCTAAGTTTTTGTCAACCAGAAAAGCAGCATATGACCTATCATTGTAATCCTTATTTGTATTCTCCTGATTAAGAACGAACTTGTACATAGCTTCATGTCTTTATTGATCGTATGGTTTTGCTCCTCTTCCATTTCTCCTTTCAGACTGCTTGTTTTTCTATTGATTTGTCTGATTCTCACTTTGATTTTTAGATTTTATTTATATACATTCTCATCCAGCCAACTTTGTCTGCCATGAGAGTCTTTGTCTAGTTTATTGATTCTTTAAAAACCTTCAGGACAGAATTTTTACATTTTTATTCCTGTGAAATTCATCAGTCCCATTTTATGGTTAAGGTTACATCTTGCTTGAGAAATTCTTATGTAATGCTAAAGCCAAATACGATTGCCCCTGTATAGTCTTCCAAAATTTTACAATTTTTGATTTTGACATTTGGGTTCAGAAGGCTGATATTTGTGATGAGGCTGTAACCTCATTTAATCTTTCTGTGAGATATAAGTTTATAATTTGCCCTTCTTTTCACCATGCTCTTTCATGTATCTTTTGCCATATGTGAAGAATCCTTACATGACGGGATCTGTTTCTGTATTTTTGATTTTGTTCCTTTAAGAGCCTTGTTTTCGGTGTAAGAGATTAAGGATGCTGAAATGACAGTAATTGGTTACAAACGGGTGTTGACAATTCTGAAGCGTCTATCAGGCAGTGTATTGGGCAACTCACTTGCGTTTTATCCTTTGGTCCCTGGCAGTGTCCTCTGAATTACACACCATCGTACATGCTTCCCGTATGAGGAAAACGGCGCTTGGGAGCTTGTGTGACTTGTCTCCTTTCATCCAGCCTGTGAGTGGTGGAGGCCAGGACGCAAATCCAAATTCTGCGTTCCTTCTATGATACTATATTGTTTTCCCTAAACCATCCAAATTGAATGAATTCACGTCTTTAAGAACTGGAGCTGGAGTACGATCAATGTAAGAGTAATTCTATAATTTAATTTAGGCGTTTCTTATCGTCGGAAGACAGACTTTGGAACACAGAGCGAAGATGAAGCGTGCAAGCATCTGTAAGCCTGTCCTTGGCATTCAGAGAATGGGCTACGGGCCACAGACTCATTCTGTCGCCTACCAGCTGGTGGAGTTGGATAGTCACGTACCATCCTGTCTCTTTCCGTTGGCCACGGGAGTGGATGAGGTGGCGCCCTTGGCACCATGCTAAAGTGAAAAGAGCAGAGACTAGCAGGCCTGAAGTTCGGATCCTCGCTCCACCTTGGCTAGCGTAGACATGGACAATCACGTTCTGCTCACCAAGCCTTTACTTTCCCATTTGCAGAACAGGGCAATTAGATGTCGCCTTGTGTTTCTCTCACCAAGCCGGAAACATCTCTTGAACAACTAGCCCCGTGGTTGGCTAACTTAAAGCAGTACATAGATAACAATATTCGATTTCCCCTGGCAAGTGAGTGACGAGGAAGCCAGAGGAGAGACTCTCTAGGCAGTTCCCAGAGCTCCTCTATGGAAACGCTCTTCTCCGTAGGGGAGATCCGACTTGCCAGGAAGGACTTCAGTTTTTATCAATGACATGATATTATTGAAAATGTGTCTGAAGAATCAAGTGTAAGATCTAGGTAATGGTCAATATTAGTAATTAAATGCTAGAAGTTCACAGTCTTGTGTAATTTCATTAGTAACTCTAAGTGCACAGAAGCAGAATTTATGTACATATTACCGGGTATCACCTAGGTAGGACATTGTAGCTGTCAGACCCAAATGGATTATCTAGGTCTCACTGCTACGAGGTTTCTAAGGAAAGTTTTTTTTTGTTTTTTGTTTTTTTTTTTTTTTTTTTTTTGAGACAGGGTTTTTCTGTGTAACTCTGGCTGTCTTGGAACTCTCTCTGTAGACCAGGCTGACCTTGAACTCACAGAGATCCACTTGCTTCTGCCTCCCATGCACTGGGATTAAAGGTATGTGCCACTATGCCCAGCTGAGATTAGTCATTTTTTTTAAAAACTTATTTTACACTTATTTTACGTACATTGATGTGAAGGTATCAGGTCCCTTGAAATTGGAGTTACAGTTGTGAGCTGCCATGTGGGTGCTGGGAATTGAACCTGGGTCGTCTGGAAGAGCAGCCAGTGCTCTTGCCCACTGAGCCATCTCTCTAGCCCGAGATGAGTCATTTTTAAAAGCTATAAGATTTCACATACATGTTGTACGTGAACCCACATATACATTTTCACACATCCACATGAACACCTGAAAAAATTACTTACGCACACATACAAGGGGGATGACAGATGTTGTTTTAAGAAAAGGAAGTAATTTCTTCATGGAACTACAGGGTTTTGTCCAGGGCTTGTTGATGACTTCCAGGTCCGTAAAGCATACCAGCAAATGACAGAAGGGACCAATGGTGGCTAAGTGGCTGGGATTCTTCTCAAAGGGGACACTGCTTGTGATGAGTAGCTTCAATTGTCGATTTGACACAATTTGGCATCGCCTGGAAAGGGAATCTCTGTGAAGGAGCGATAGAAATCAGGTTGTACTGTGGGTGTGTCTGGGGGGGGGATTATCTTGATTATGTTAAGCAAGGGATAATCTGCCCACTGTGAGTGACACCATTCCTTGGGCTGAAGATCCAAACCGGAAAAAGGGTGGATACAAAATGAGCTGGGCACAAGTGTGCGTTCACTAATTTGTTCCTGCTTCTCGGCTGTGAATACAATGTGACCAACTGTCTTGAACCCCTGGCACTGTGACGTCCCATAATGCTGGACTGTTACTTAGAGTTCCGAGCAGAAATAAACCCTATAAATCCTTTCTTGCCAAAGTGTTTTTTTTTTTTTTTTTTTTCAACGCATTTTATCACAGCAGTAGAAAAAAATAACTAAGACATTATTAATGATTAGGCTTTGACTGCTGTGGGTAAAAGGAACGTGTGGTCACTTTTTTAGTAGCTGGCTCAGAGGAAGGAAGCAGAGGACCTGTTGGGTGTAAGTCCTGGTGTGTGGTGGATTCCCACATCCTGCTCATTAAAAGGGAGGTCATTACTCCAAAGATTAAGACTTTGTTCTGGGAAGGCAGAAACCGTGCCAGCTTTAGTTAACCACTACACAATTAATAAGCTAACATAGCTTAATAAAACATGCAGCTATAATGGCATGGAACTATACCTATTATTTACAGGATGGGAAAACACGCCAGCCTCCAGTTTCATAAATCTAATAACTTGGGAACTCAGATGTTCACTTTATTACGATCTTATCGTGATTTTTATCAACATATTAACTTATACTTTTAAGCAAAGAAGCTTTGTCAAGCTTTTGTTGGCCAAACACTGCCTTTGCGATATTCATATCACCATACTCTATCAATTCTCTGGGTTATTAGATGTATACATGACCTCAGCATTATAATAATATCCTTCTCTGTCCCCTGTATACTGTCTGGTTTTGTTTTTCACCATAATGCCTTTAACTTACATGAATATGCTTCAATATAGGACGTGACACAGACACATCTAAGTTCTTTTTATTTTTATATTTTGTGAAACTAATCAAAAGGGCCCAGCCCTGTTTATTAAATGACTGTCCTTTAGCTACTGACCTACAAGGTAGGGACCACAATTAATTTCCTGTCTCTCTGCTTTATCCTTCTCATTTATTTGTTAATCTCTGATCCAAAATCAAAAGAAAACACGTCCAAATTACTCAAGTTGTGTCATTTTACAAAAGGTTTATTTGTTTTTATTTTCTGCGTCTGAGTGTGGTGCCTGCATGTATTATGTATGTGCATCATGTGCATGTCTGGTGTCCATGGAGGCCACAAGAGGGCTTTGGATTCTCTAGAACTGGAGTGACAGATGGTTAGGAGCCATCATGTGGATGCTGGAAGCTTAACCCAGTAGCCAGTGCTCTTAACCACTGAGCCATCCCTCCAGCCCCACGTTAGCTGTGTAAGTCGTGACAGTAAATTGAGAAAGTTTTCCTGTGTCCTGGTTTATCTTTGGCTTTTGTATTGCATTTTACTTTGTCCCCCCCCCCCATTTTAACTTTTGAATCATTTAAATCCTGTGAAAGTTTTGTTCTGATTTGTTTAAAATTGTTAAAACTCTTATCTGATATCTTTTTAGCTTTTCTAAGCTATTGTTGATCTCTCTCTCTCTCTCTCTCTCTCTCTCTCTCTCTCTCTCTCTCTCTCTCTCTTCACTCCCCCACTTGTCTCTATATTCTGATATTCTGATAGGTTCATTCTAACCTGGGACCGCAGGATGCATTTTGGTCTGTTTATCTACAGTTTCTTCCCAACACTGAGAAACTTAGTCCTCCACATTCTTCACCCATTTGCTTATTTTAGCTATAGGTTTTCAGGACAAATGTCATCGTGCGTTACATTTTGAGGTAGTTCTTTCTGTAATCTTTATGTCACTTGATTCATCTTGTGAATGTATAGACTTCTGTCCAGCCTTTTACATTCCCTGTGACTACTATTCTATTTGTTCTTTTTTTTTTTTAAATGTTTCATTTAGTGTTTTGTATTGATTCTCTTTTTTCTTTCTCCCTATCATTTTTCTGGCAAAGCTTTGTTTTTGTTGGAAAAAAAAGAGCTCTTTAACTTTTTCTTGGTTTAAAAAAATCATTTATTTAATTTTATTTTAAATGCATTAGTGTGAAGGTTTCAGATCTCCTGGAATTGGAGTTACAGACAGTTGTGAGCCACCATGTGGGTGCTGGGAATTGAACCCAGGTCCTCTGGAAGAGCAGGCAGTGCTCTTAACCACTGAGCCACCTCTCCAGTCCTGATTTTTAAACTCCCAAACCAAAGTTGTAGTTGCATATGCAAGTACTGTGGATTTGCACTGTAGTGAGCATTTAATACAGGTCTTGATCATTTGTCCTGAATATTTGGGGCTCATCTTGCACCTCGGAAGCTTCAAGAACCTTAGATTTTTTTTTCCTAGACATATTTCATTGCAAAGTTTTCTTAGATCCCATCATCATTGTCCTGCAGAGTGGTCAGATTCATTCTAAAGGAACAGACTTTCTTTATTCCCCTTCATTTTTTTCTCGAGACAGGGTTTCTCTGTGCAACAGCCCTGGCTGTCCTGGAACTCGCTCTGTAGCCCAGGCTGGCCTGGAACTCAGAGATCCACCTGCCTCTGCCTTCCAAGTGCTGGGATTAAGGACTGTCATCTGGGAGGAGTGTGCTCTGAGAAGGAGTAGAAGTGGATTCCAAGTGTCAAATCTTGGTGACAAGGACATCTCAGGGACAATGGAAGGTCATGCCAGTGGAAAACAGATGGCTTCTCCTGGACCGTGTTCCAAAGATGGAGAGTCACATGTCCTATAAAACACTTCCTCCCTGCCATTCAGATCCATAATCATCTGCCGTTTTCTTCCTCTGTCCTTCTTTCTGTTCACCCTCCCCTCCTCTCCCCATTGTCTCCATCTCTTTCTCCATTTCTCTCCTTCTTTTCCTCCCCACCTTCTTTTGTTCCTCTTCAGTCTCCTCCCCTTCTTTCTCATCTTTGCTTCTACTTTTCAAGTTCAAATCTTGGCTCCACCTCTCATCATCTGAGCGAACTTAGGGATTGTCTAACTTAAACAACGTGAGCTTTCTTTATTTCGATATGGTCACTGATACCTTCATTGAAGAGCTTATACCTGCTGTAGGATGGATGGGTATTCAAAATGGTAGGCATAATCATAGCTGTTTTCTCCTTTCGGGTTCTACTCTCTGTCGCTTTTCTCTTTCATCCGATTTCCTTCTGGTGGATCGAAGGCAGGCCACAGAAGATAGAGCTCCACACTTCTGGTAAATTCACACCTGCCTATCTCTCACGGGGGCCAGAGGAGCGGGGGCGGTAATTTTCCTTTTGTCTACAACCAACAGCTTTGAAGTCAAAGGACTAAGGTTGAAATGGAAAGCCTGCTCAAGAGCCTGCTTTGGGATAATCATGTCTAACGCAACGAATTACAATTCAGTTTAGGCAGTACAACCAGGTGTCCCAGACACTTAACAACAAGGAGGGTTTAAAATGAGACTCTGTGAGAAATAATTTACCTGGTACTAGATAATGTTAGTGGTCAACTAATAATAGCTTGCTATTATTATAAAGCCTTTTTATACCACCATTTTATTGGGTGCACACATTAACATTATGAGGTAGTTATTATTTATTGTTATACTTATATTCAGGAGGAATTGAAATCAGGAAAGGAAACGTAGTCATACAACCTAAACCTTGGTCGTATTTCTGGATTTCACTACCTATGCTGACCAGTGTCACATGGCTACTCTTCAACATTCAAACCAGAAAGAAATACTACACAAAGGGACTGTCGTATGACCTTGGGAGCAAGCCCCCAGAAGTCAGAGGATAAAACCCCACAAATAATCTGGTCACTATCTTCTTATGGAACGAACCTTGACCAATGAGATGAGGGGAAATACTGATAACATTTTCCGCTCTTTCTCCCGTCCAATTTCATATCATGTTGTATTAGTTTTCTGGGGCTTCCAAAACAAAATACGGCAGAAAGGGATGCTTCAACAACCGTTTGTTTCCTCAGGGGTCTGGAGTCTAGGAGTTCGAAATTAAGGTATCATCAAGGCTCTTTTGTTCTAGGCTTCTTTCCTTGGCTATCAATGCCTGCTTTCTTACCTTGTCCTCAAATAGTCTTTTCCTCTGAGCACTCACATGCCTGACCTCCTTGTTTTGTGCTCAAATTTGCTTTTCTTACGACACCAGTCAGGTTGGATCCAGCCGGTCAGAATGGTCTCGTTTTAACTTAATGTCCTTTTACAAATGTTCTGTATTTTGGAGGAGCAGGGAGCTAAGGTGTGTTAACTATTTTTGTGTCACCATGCCTAAAATACCTAGGAGAACAGCTTAGAAGGATGCTCACGGTTTCAGAGGGTTCGGTTCATGGTTTCTCATCCCCCACGGACTTGGCTAGAACATTATGGTGGCAGGGGCCTGTGGTGGAGGAAAACCATAGTACCATGCTGAACGGTAAGCAGAGAGATGGGGGAATACAACCACACCAGTGTCGTACCTTCTCCAGCAAGGTCCCAGTCTCCCAAGTTTCCACAACTTGATACAATGGTACCACCCAATGTAAACAAAATGTTCAAAATATGAACCCATGTGAGGCAGTTTGTATTCAAACCATAATATTTTGTTCCTGGCTCTCAAAGTGCAACTTAGTTTTAAGATCATTATAGAGGATCATAGCTCACAGTTTCCCTGGAGTCTCCGAAGAGACTTTAGATTTCAGTTGCGGAACAACGTTGAACCTGTAAATAGTCTGGTGCCTCCTGGAGATGGACTAAACGTGTTTCACATTGTGAGATAGATGTAAGTGTTGTGAGAGTCAAGAATAGAGTGTTAGGTTTGAATAGGAAATGTCCCCCATGGGGTCATTCTCAGTCACTGGAGCCCTGGTGTTGAGGGATATTGAACAGAAGGAGAAACTCCATGCCCACGCTGTTGTCCTATCCCTACCAAGGAGATTGTGTTCAACCTCCTTGAACCTGCCATGCATTTGCACACTTTGGCCTTTTCTCGTGTCTTTTCTCTGTCTAGGATGACCTCACACCTCCCCGTTCCTCTGCCTAGTGAATGCCTAGCAATCTTAAAGACACTGGTCCCTGTGACCTCTTCTGAGGAGCCCCACCTGCAGGCTGATTATCACTTCCTCTCTTCTGTTCCCATCACTCTTCTTTGCAAAAATTGACAAAAAAAATCAATAAGTCTTTTTTGACTAATGATACAACACTTACATTTAATTAGTGTTAATTATTGTGTCCATGTTGTTTATATTTTCTCACTTCAGGTAGCTCCCCCAGGTCAACCCTTATGTTTAACCTGTCATGTGTCATCATTATATGTAGTTGGAAAATATTGGGGTCAGGGGAATGTGATAGACTGCAAAGGAAAGAGATGTGAAGTCAGCTTGAAGCGTGTTCCACAGCTGGGAAAAGATTCATAAGCAGGTAAAACAAAAAAGGTCATAAGACATGCATCCTGATGCATCGTTCAGTGTATGATAAAGCTGGGATTGTCAGTTGCTGAGGGGGCAGATTTATTTAATGGATGGTGTAAATCAAAAGGTTAGCTACTAGAACATTCTTCAAGCAAGAATATGTCTAAGGAAGCACAAGGAACAGGGTGTACCTCCAGAATGCACCTGGCAGAAATGCTGGGAAAGCAACAGCTGAGAATTTTCCAGAATTGGATAAAGATATGAATGAACCCTCAGGTAGGATGTAGTTAAGCTCTGAGGAGACACATCCAAGTCCACAATTAGACATGTCACAGGAAACCGTAGAAGATCAAGAAAAGAATGCAACACATAACAGTGCACACTAAAATTTAGGTTAGAAGTCACAAACAGTAATTCTTCTTTGTTAGATTCTCTCCATGAAGACACATGTTTCAGACTTGATGGTGATACTGTGTATATGATGAAGAATGACAAGGTGTAACTTAATGAAAAAAAAAAAGGAATTGATTCTTAAAGGAGGAACAATAAACTGCAAAAATATTTATGACCCACGGGGTAAAAGCAGAAGAAGGCTTTTATTATATAAAGAACAAATACCTGGTTTGGAAAATCAGCAGCATATGAGAAAATTAGTAATAGAAAATAAGAAAATAGTCGAAGTCATCAGCATGATGTTGACATTTTCACACAATAATTTTGC
Source organism: Peromyscus eremicus (assembly GCF_949786415.1). Taxonomy (NCBI): domain Eukaryota; kingdom Metazoa; phylum Chordata; class Mammalia; order Rodentia; family Cricetidae; genus Peromyscus; species Peromyscus eremicus. Next base: position 32,087,458 of record NC_081437.1, on the reverse strand, counting down.
AAAGAAAGAATTAAATTACTTAAATGGGTAAAAGTGCAATGAATTAGCCCTTTACATACACTCACTATGATTAATAATCAAACTTGTTTTGGAAGACGGTTAGGGACTAAGTTTAATATGTTCAATTAATTAAAATGCATTGAGCCAGCACTGTATTTTCATATCCATTTATTAATCATAGGGCAAAAAGAAGCTATGGACCAGAACACTCATTAACAATTTGTGTCTGTATTTTCATGGGTATCTCTTTTTGTATAGAGAAATGAGAGAGAGAGAGAGAGAGAGAGAGAGAGAGAGAGAGAGAGAGAGAGAGAGAGAGAGAGAGAATAGTGTACTCTTTACTTAAAACTTAGAATTTTTAAATTACGTGTGTGTGTGTGTGTGTGTGTGTGTGTGTGTGTGTGTGTGTGTGTGTGTATGGGCGCATACTCGAGCCTGTGGAAGGATTAGTAACAACTTGAGACAGGATCTCTTTTCTCCTTCAACCATGTGAGACCTGGGAATTGAACTCAGGTCGTCAGGCTTGGCACCAAGTGCCTTCAACTGCTGAACTGTCTTGCAGCCACCGTTAGATATTTTCAATGCACAAAGATTCCATGCAGAGTATACATCCCCCTTTTTCTCATTCCCAAGGACCTTTCTGCTTTATTCCAGGAAGAAACAGTCAATATGAATTCAGTACATATTTTTCTATCTTTATATACATTCAAAGAACTCTTATTATTACTCTATTTTCACATCAACGACGTGTGACAGCTTTGAAGGTTAAACTCTACATACTTGCAAAGTGTATTTTCTAATTATTGAAAAGCTTTTTTCTTTTATGCTGTCTTTATTCTTTAGCTCAGTGGTTCTCAACCCGGGGGCTGAAGGACTCCTTCACAGGGTCACACATCAGATATCCTGCAGAGCGGATTATAACCGTAGGAAGATCACACTTCGGAAGTAGCAACAAAAATGATTTTATGGTTTTGGGTCTCCACAATGTGAGAAACTGTGCTGAAGGATCACAGCATTAGGGAGGTTGAGAACCACTGCTTTAGCTGCTAGTAAGTGTCTTCTGTGTCTTGTGTCCTGGTGCTATCTTAGAAACTTCTGTTGCATCAGTTAAAGTAGAAAAACCCCTGTGTTCATGGTACCTACATTCTAGTATAAGCAGATGGACTATGCACACATGAAATTGCAGTAAAAACATTATATATTTCATAAAAGGTAATCATACTACAAAGAAAGAAAAAGTAGAACAGAAAAAGGCAGGTCGAGAGAGCTGGAGTTCCAGAATAAACTGGTGAAATTCACGGTGGCATGATCAGGGTAGATCTCCTGAGAAGGTGATACTTGAGGCAAGACCTGATGGAGGAGAACCAGTAAGAAAAGGGTTGCCTAGCAACTGTTTCAAGGGGGACCAGCAAGCAAAGGTCCTGGGCAGGGCAGCAGGCATGGTTTAAGGAAGGGCGAGGAGACCAATGGGGTTAGCGATCTTACAAAAGGCAAATCATAAAGGGGCTGTAGGCTCATAAAGGAGTCACCCAGGAAGTTACTGAAGGAAGCTTTGAGTTGATGAATGACTTGGCCAGACTATTTGGGGAAAAAAAAATAGTTTTGGCTACTTCAAAAAAAAAGCACTTTGGCTGCTCTAACAGTAACAGACCTAGAAGAGCAATCTTGGAGGAAGAAAATTTGTTTCTTTGCGTGAATGTGGTGTTGGGTGGCCAGTGTGTAACATTCGGTGTGTGAAGAGAACAAGTTGGATTTTGGGTGCGTTTTAGCATGTGTTTGTTAAAGGAACAATCAGGATAATTCCGAGGATTTCAGCCTGAGCAGTTGAAGCTAGGTGGATAGAGTTGCCATCAGCTGACCTGAGGATGGCAGTGGGTCCTCAGATGCTTTGATTTTGTTAAGTTTGAGAGCTCTACTAGTCACTCAAATTGGAGAAGAATCCATTCCGAATTGAATTAATTTTTGTGTTTGATTGCTTTAAACCTTTCCTTAGCGGTACAGAAGTCTACCTTCTCAGCTCTGACATACAGTGCTACATTCATAGTCACCCACATGCTCATTGGTACCTATTGGTGCTTGGTCATTACCCACGTGCCCATTGGTGCTTTGTAGTCCCTGTGTTCCACTGGTGCTGGGTAGCCAGCACATGCCCAGTGGTGCTGGGTAGTTGCCCACATGCCCATTGGTTGTTGGCTCCAACCACCCATTTTCTTCATTAACTAAGCTATCTTGATCATATCCTATTATTTTAATGACGTTAGACATTAGATGGGGGTGGGTGGGTGGATCTCACTCTTCTTTTCATTTCTTTGATTCTCTTGACCAAGGGTTCCCAACATTTCAGTGTCACAATAACATAATTTAAGAATTGTGTCTTTAATACAGTTAAGTATCAAATGGCCAAATGAAGCCATGCGTCCTAAAACCAGGCGACACCTGGAAAACTAGCACAGCCACACTGAAGGAATTTAAAATTGTATCTCATCTTTGAATATCACAATTGCTAATGGAATGTGCATCCCTGTTGATCGTTGTACAGTTTCTCAAACCTTGGAGCATCAATTGACATTGAAATCCTCATTTTCTGGTCCACATTCATTTTGGGGAGGTGTTTGTTTGATATCCTGGCAGCCAATGAAAACCCAACTCCGTGAACATTATGTCACAGACAAGAATGTAAGTCTGATCTGACATTCAAACTGGGAATTGTCTCTAGTCAGGAGTCATGGACAGGCTCAAAGCTGTTGTTGCTGGTGGTGTAGTTGTGTGTGTGTGTCTGTGTCTGTGTGTGTGTGTTCACATGTGTAGAGGCTCCTGCATATGCAAGTATGCATGCAGTAGAAGCCAGAGATTGCTATCAGGTATCTTCCTCCATGACACTCTTCTTCATTTGTTGTGGCAGGGTCCCTCAGTGAACCTGGAGCTCACCTATTCCTGTAGTCTAGCTAGCTATCTTGTCTTAGGGATTCCCTGTATCTGCCTGCCAAGTGATGGGATTAAAAAATGGTCCTCCTCCAGTGTGAGTCCTGGGATCTGAACTCTGGTCCCCTGGCTTCCACTGAAAGGACTCTCTCTGCTGAGCCATCTCCCTGGCTTCTCCCTTGAAAATTTCAAATGTCCCCTGGCACTCCTCTGAATTCACTGAATTATGCTAAATGCCTCACTGAACAGTTTGAAAACTGCATGTCTTCCTCATTGTTGGATATTTTCTGAGCATATGAGTTTGCCAAGTTCCACAAAAAATTCCTGCAAAATTTGGCTGTTGTTATACTGAATTTACAGAGTAAATTAGGGGACAATTGAGATTATTGTCTTTTATACATGGCGAAGATATTTTCACTTTTCTTCTGGTCTTTATACAGGTCTTTCAAATTTTGTTTACTCTGCATTTATGTCCTGTAATCTTTGTAGCCATTACAAAATGGGAAGCTTTTCTTTCCCCTCAAATTTCATGGCTGTTTATTTTGTGTATTTGTTTTCTAGTCAATGAAGCTTGGAAATTCCTTTCTTAACTATTTCTTTTTTGATGCTTTTATATGCGTACTGTCATATGATCTGAATATTGAAGGGCATTTGTCTTCTTTTCTCCAAGTTTGTCTCTTTGTACTCTGATCAATGGCAGAGGGTAACAGCCAGCATCTCTGTTTCATTTCTGATTTTACTGAAAAAATAATGAAATGTAATCATTGGGTATAATGCTGTGGAAGCTTTTTTCACAGATGAAGGTTATATACCTACAATCAATCTCTCTCTCTCTCTCTCTCTCTCTCTCTCTCTCTCTCTCTCTCTCTCTCTCTCTCTCTCTGGTGGTGGTGGTGTTTTAAATGAAATTCTCTCATATGGGACAGCAATGCCCCCTCCAAAATCCAAAGCTCTAACAACCCCACCACCACCAGGAATGAGAAGCCTTCTTTGGAGTCTTTGGTCAGGGTTCTCCACGAGACTCCCCCAACACTACAGGCTGTTGTTACTGCACTTGGTTGCCCCCCAGAGGTGGAAGGGAAGGACCTACTTTTGAAGACTCCATGCATTTCATTCACAGGGCCAGGAGGCCCCAAGCTGAAACTGACCTTCCGTGCAAGTGGTAGATTCTGTATTTCACTTAAGGAACTTTCTTCTTAGGGTTCAAGTAGTAATGGGGTAAAGAACCGATCAAATGCCAGCCTCAGGTACACAGTGTACCACATGCCTGACCATACATGGCAGACATATTTGTTCAGTTGTCCATGTCAACCTTACACATGTCTAATTTTTGGCCACTTTTGTATACTTCCGATTCTGGGTCAATAAGATGAGGGAGGTATTTCTGTGACGAAGGGCTCATAAAGTTGGTGGTAGTATTTTAAGGCATGGTTGTCTTTTGACACGGTTTTCACCATGCTGTACTGTAATCTGCATGTGGAGTGCAAAACCAAGGTGAAAAAATGGTTTATTTGGGACCTCTCAGATCTAGCCTGACTGAAAGCCAGAATTAATTTTAATAACAAAATGTTTGAAACTACCTAACTCTCAAGCTTAAGGAAAGGCTAACTAAATTACAGCATTTTTGTAGTGTGGAATTCTGTGCCGCTCTTTAAAGATTTTAAAACAATTTAATGACATTTGATAATTCTCATGCTGATGGGAAGAATAAGGCTTTTAAACTGTGAGTGTACTGTAGCACCAGCTAAGTAAAATCAGCGCACACTGCTGTATCAACAGGCTGGAAGGAACCATTAGGATAGTGACCATCCTTTGCCTGCTGTTTCTATGAGTGGTTGGATCGCTAAATAATAAAATTTCACAACTTCAGGATTCTCATAATGAATACTCAACTCACCAATAAACAGACAGATGCGAAAAACATAGTAAGAGCAACAGGTCACTCACCACGTTGGGCTTTTCGGGGGAATGTTTCCCAAGTCTTTGTTTCTGTATCAAACCTTAGATACTCTCAGACCAACCAGTACCTCAGTTGGAGGATGATAGACTCTGAAGGATCTCTGTCATATGCATTTTCATGGGAATATCTGGAGGCATCTATGCACCCCAGACAGAGAACCAATAACAGATCAAAGAAACAGCTTCTTCCAAGTCTAGCTTAGCGAACTAGTGATTCTACTGGGTTGCTTATAGGAACATGGGTGAGAGGTTACCTATATGAAAGTGGGTGACTTCCAGCCAGATGCCTCCCTGAAGAGACTACCAGCATGAGTGATGACCCACAAAAGCTTCATCCCTGGACCCTCTGGAGCGATTGCGGATAGCTCAGTAGGTCAGAGGCTCTCCTCTATCTAGCAATTACTGTCGTGTGTGTTTCTTGTACTTCCTGAGTCTCGCAGGCATCCCTTCTCTCTCTAGGAGGGAGGAAATAGCTTTACAACACCCCAGACCATGGCGAAGCCTATAGTAACCTGCCCTGGTTTTGAACACTCTCTGTTCACCTGCACCCTACATGGTCTTCACATCAGGTTCTGCCTCGCTAGGAGACCAGAAAGCTCTGTATGTCATCTCAGCTACAGCATGATTGATAGAATACTTATGTTCTAAAACTGCTGGGTTCCACAGGGAAATAATTTTCCATATACTAGGACTTAAGTAAAAAGAAAAAAAAGAGACAGGATCTTGCTATATAGCTAGGACGTCCTCAAACTTGCTATTTAGCCCATGCTGGCTTCAAATATGAAATCTTCCTGCCTCAGTCTACCCAAGCACTAGAATGGCTGGCATTTCCCACCATCCCCAGCTTTGCTGAAATCATCTTTGCCTGAAGAATCATTTAGGATGAAGGATGCAAAAAATATATATATAAAAAATAAGTAGTTAGATACGTTATTGGAATTCTGTGTGGTTCTATATTTTAATTTAAAATTTTCTAGTTTGGTTATAATGTTTTAAAATGAATTTTCTAATTGTTTTGAGTTCTTCATAGATAGGATTATGAAAAGACTTTGTCCCAATAACCCATCAACCATACCTCTTCTTGGAGTCTCTTACCTTCAGCAGTAAAATAAAAATAATAATATTGACTTTGAAGGTTGGATGGGCTCAGTCAAGGTCACATGTGCAAATTCTCTTGTATAAAGCAGTTAATCCATGAGAAGATTCATCAAGACATTAATCTTGGCAAGGTTATGGGGTAGATGTACTTTGGGGTCCCTGGGAGAAGGGGACCTTTGCTGCAGCTAAGCAGTTTCCAACATGAGATCCAAAATGGCTTTATCCAGACAAGCACACACTCTTCTTGTGACCTCTGCCTCCTCTGGGGACACATACCTCAGCAAACCCGGGCTGCGTGTTCTTCCCTTCCCAGGGACATTCCCTGTGATTACCCAGAACACCTTTTTCATTTCTCAGACACCTCTGCCTTGTCTTTCATCTTAGGAGAAGAGACTCTGATTGGACCTGTCAGCATCTCTAAGGAGGCCACTTGAGAGTCATTTGAAGAATTCCCACGCCGAGTCACATCTCTGAGTAGCTGGAATGGCCTCAGTGACTTGGTAGCTCTGAGCTGTGTTGTGCTTTTAAAAGCACAAGGCTTGCTTCCCGTGGGATTGCCAATGGGTTTCTGTATGGGGTCACTGATGGTTTTATACTCATCACCGTGGTAGAGAATGCTACAGACACTATTTAATATTAGGATGGTATTACCTAATTTACTAATACTAAAAATATATGATATATAAAAAAAACAATACTGAGTATCAAACCACCATTGTGTTCCAGGCTCCTTTGTGAGTGATGAGGACTCACAAAAGCTGCATCCCTGGACTTCCCTCCAGGTCTTCAGATAGCTCAGCCAATCAGAGCCTCTCCTTTCCCTAGCAACTGCTAACTGCTTAAATAACCTTGGAGAGGATGGCATGCATCTTGAAATTTTCAAGCTCTTCCTGAGCCTTTGTTTCATTTACTTCCTGGGCCTTGTGTGTTTCATTTACTTCCTGAGTCTTACAATACAATGCCCAGTACTTCCCTGTCTTATGTTAACTCCTGCAAGGGACCAGCCCAGCAGGAATTATGGTTTCTAACTCCTGCGGGAGAAGAAACTGAGGTTCACAGAGGTCCAGTGGCTCTCCAAAGGTTATTGTCAGAGGAGCCTGGATTAAGGGGGTGGGTCTGCTTTCTTTTTAATCTTATGCTTCTAAAAGAAGCCCATCTGCCTCTCAACAAGCATAAAGATAGTTTGATGAGAAAGAAATATGGGAAGTTTCTGATATCAAAAGCCGGGACAGAGGGAAAAAGGCCAATTTCCCGGGGCTGATATTTGAGTTAAAAGGTTCTGGGTTGGTATGCAGCGCAGTTAAACTGGCACCAATTAGAGTCAAGTGTAATGAAAAATAAATACAGCTGAGCTGTTAGGCCCGCTGCTATGGCCCAGCACCTGTCAGCACTTCTATTATACATTGAGGTTTTTCAAGGAATTATAAGGGCTGTAAAAATGTGTGCTATGGTGGAACTTGACAGAAAAAAAAAGTTTCCATTTAAATAGCTTTTCAAATGTATTTTCTAAAGTTTCCAAAAATTGGTTTGGAACTGGAGTCATGAAGTTCGCAACCATTTACATAGTCCAACACCCTTCAGCAGACTGCTGGGGTGACAAAGCACTTTGGAACATGGATGCTGTTCTCCCTGGGGGGTTCTGTCTCACTTTTCTTCCCTCAACTGTTCCTGTGGTCTATCCAGGACCTCACAGGAGGGGTATCAGATGCCATGTGCCTGGAGGAGGTGGACGTGGAAGCCTTGCAAAGACTAGTACCTACAGATGCGGCTGAGAATTTTAGACTTGAAGATAGGAAATCCTGGTGTCACTGGTTACCTCTCTGGTTTTTTTTTTTTTTTATGGCACGCATACTGTCTAATCATGTTGGCCTTTAGTTAACAATGAATAAAAAGGGAAGTTATAATCTGTTACACATCACAGACTCATAGCATATGAGAATAGTGTGGATAGAAATACACTGCACCCTTTAAGCGCTGTACAGATAGAATGAACGCCACCCAGGAGAGAAATGTGAAGAACACAGCATCTACCCACAAAAGCATCCAATGGCAAAGATGGGCCAATGTGGGCATATTGACAAAAGAGTGCATCCAAGGCAATAAGGAGTGAAGGCAAACACGCGGTCCACTCCAGTCCTTTATCAGGAGTATTAACTGTCATCTCTGAAGCCCCAGGTACCCGGAATTCAGACATTGTCTGTCCATATTGCCTTACGTGTGTGTTGTGTCTCCCCAGGACAGATTTTGTCACACAACAAATGTCCTTGGTGTCTCTTGTCACAGATTCACAACTAATGTGGTAGTAGGCACTCAGATAATGCTTTGGCATATGCGGGACAGAGGCAGTGTGTCTATGCACGGGGTTGGTGGTGCTCGACTGGATTTTGTGTAGGGCTCACTTGCGACTCTCCACAACCATTCTGGCCCTGGTAGACAGTCGCTCAAAATTTGACTTTCTAGGAACTCCCTAGCTGGATGTGGTCAGCATTTTGAGAAATGTCCAATTTAGATTTCTCTGAAATGGCCACATGGACTCAAATAATCAGAAAGGAAATAGTTCCTCTAACTTCCTCATTTTTTTTTCCTGTGTGTAAACCATTGTTTTGTGGTCACTGAGTACTAAGTTACATGCCAGACTCCAGGCCTTCGTTTAATCTAAAGCCATCTCGTCTCCTCTTCACAGTATGTCAGAACCCTCCCACCTAAGGCCTTTCCCAAATCCAATCCTAGGGCTGAATTCCAGGCTGTTTCTGCCTCCAACACACGGGCAGCTACAGTGGCAAAATTAGAACCCGGTCCAGCTTAGTTTAAGCCTCTTTCTCATAGAAACACAACCCTTGGTGACACTCTGGGTTCTTCTAATCTCTCTGGAACACCCCTTCTTTCCTTCCCATTCAGACTTCTTGAAATAATATTCTTTCTTCACTCTTCTTTTTTGGGACAGGGTCTCTTTGTGTAGCCTTAGCTATCCTAGAACTCTCTCTGTAGACCAGGCTGGCCTTGAACTCTTACCTGAGTGCTGGGATTAAAGGCATGCGCCACCATGGCCCAGCTTTCTTCACTCTTATTCTAAGTGCTACAACTCTGGGGGGAAAGGTGTCCCCGGGGCAAGTGTTTCAGCTCTGAAGGGAAAGTTATCCTGGCATTCGGGGGCTGAGGAATACCACAAAGCCAACACCGCACAACGAACCTCATAGAAGAGATTTATTGGGAAAAACCCAGGAGGGCGGCTGTCAGGTGAGAAGCAGGAGAGAATTGAGTGGGAGGCAGGCTTGTGGAGGATTCCTTGGGGGCAGAGCTTTCTAGAGGGGAGATTTCCTGGGGTGGGGATTGGTGAGATTTCAATGCGTGAGCTTGGGGTGAGCTCAGGGATTGGTGGGATTTCAGCCCTACTTACCTCCCACTCACTAGTCAGTCGTTTTTGCTGTTGTGCTAGAACACCCAGGAAAAGCAACCCAGAGGGAGGGAAATTCACTCAGGCTCACGGTTTCGGAGGTATCCATCCATCGTCTGCCGGCTCCATCGCTTTGGGGCCTGTGCATCATGGTGGAGAGTGTTCAGTGGGGAAAAGCTGCTCACCCCAGTGGCCACCAGGAAACAGAGAGACTGAGGAAGGGAACCGAGACAAGATGTACCACCCACCAAGAGCATCCTGGGTGACCTACTTCCTCCACTGGAGTCTGTCTGCAAAGGTTTTAATGATTTCTCAACAATGCCGGCAGATTGTGATCTGTCAGTGGGTTTATTCACAGATAAAATCAGAGCCCTTAGGATTCAAGCACTCTCTCAATGATTGAATCATCTGGGGACCAAGTCTCTAATATGTGAGGCTTTGGGGAGGACATTTACTTCCTGACTGTAGTACTTCTCCAGTGTATCCCAGAGTCACTTTCCCTTACTGAATGTCAGTTAAGGTCTCCACTGACATTCTTTGGTCCAAGTCTAGAGGATAGAGACAGAGCTGCTTACAAGTATGGAAGCTTCTTAGTATGGGGCCTCAGAAGGAGTGAGCAGTCAAGCAAACACTTCTCCTCTCCTTCCTCATTCCCATCTCATTATGACAACTGCTGCCACTGTACGCCCTTCTATTATACGTGACATTGACAACCGTTCTTATCTTTTGGGGTAACTGTTGAAGGTTGTCTGCTACAGAAGGCTTCCTCATTTCCTGACTCTGCCTTAACCCATGCCCTGGGCTTCCTTATTCCTTCTGCTGAGATCCAGGATTCTGTCTTTGGATTTTTCCCTTCTTCATCTTTTTCTGCTGGGAGAACTTGAGCGCGCTCATGCCTGCAGCTGCCATGAAATGTCAATAAATTTCATCTCCTTCTGCCACCGAGACATGCCCTAGAGCTATGTCTTTTCCCATAGGACCAGGAATATGGAAGATGATGCCAAACTGCTGGTCTCTTGAAAGCTTCACCTAGTGGAGTGTGTGTGTGTGTGTGTATGTGCACGCACACACGCGTGCATATGCACTTGGACATGATAGTATGAATGCTACATGTATGTACAGGCATATGTAAGCCAGCCGCCTTCCTCAATTACTTGCCTCCTAATATTTTGAGGCAGGATGTTTAAATGGAACTAGGTGATCACTGATTCAGCTTGGCTGACTGGCCGATGACCTCCACTTGCTCCCGTCCCTGAATCTCTGGGTTATAAACATGTGTCGCCATACTAGGATCTTTATGTACATCCCAAGGGTCCAAGCTCAGGTCCTCATTCCCATACAGCAAGTATTTTTACCAACTGAGCCCCTCCCTGCCTCACCCTATCCTATGCTCTTACGCTGTCCCTAAAGCACAGGAACCTTGACTCCACCCAGAGAGCATGGTGTCTGTGTACTTATGTTCATGTATGTGGGCTGGGCATGCACAGGCGTCTGCATGTCTGTGTATGTATATGAGAATGTAGCAGCTCTGGGCTCTACTGCCTTCTGTCAGAGATGGAGCACACTTGGCAATGTGAGGTCTTGGGTACAACTACCAGATGGCATAGCGCCGGTTGGAAAGAAGGGAAGGCATAAAGGAGAGAGTCGCTGAGGAGGTCTGAGCCAGCCCCAGGCAGTGGTGATTCAAAAACCCATCATGATGATCTGGAGGGTCTTGGACCCTATCGAGCAGGAATGGTGGCAGAGGGAAGAAATGGAAATTTTAGAGCCTGAGAGACAACAGTGAAAAATTTGTTTCCAAGTTTGATTCACAGCGCTTGTTTCTTACATGTTTAGTTCCTAACTTTTCCATAAATATGTATGGAAATTTCATATTGGCATGTGAAAATATCCCATCCGCGAGTTTGATGTAGGACAGAAATGTGTTTAAATCTCAAACTCAAGAAGACCCAGGCTTATGTGTGGGCTTTTCTCTTTAATAGTGTGACTGCTTGCTTTATTTACTTTTCTGGACCTTGGGTGTCTATAATAGAAAGACAGCACTTGCTTGAAAGAGTTAGTCGCTCATGCATGTGGCACTGGGAGCTCTGTAAGCCCCCGGCACCAAGACGGGTGCTGAGCTGCTGAAGAGGAAGCCGTGTCTTCACCCTCAAGGACTTTGGAGAACAGAAGGAGTGTACATGGGAAAGAGCAGATGGGGGGCCTGAGGGGACCATGCAGGGATGCCAAGTGGATAGGGATGCTCTGCTCCTGTCTGGTCTAGAGAAGATCTGCAAATACATGGGCTGGCTCCTTAGCACTGACATGTCCAGTGAGCCCGAGCAGAGTGAGTGATGCTTACAGAGAGGGTGGCACAAAAGAGCATCTTAACACAGCAAGAAAGGGGGCATCCCAAGGGGGCACCACCCAGAAAGAAAAGAAGGGCGTGGTCATATAGAAAGAGAGGGCAGAGAGGATGTGTGCGGGAAGGTCTTTGTTTGCCAATGAGTGGACAGAATAAAATGGATTTTATTGTGACATCTTCACACACGTGTGCTATGTACTTTGCTCATATTTACCCCTATTACCCTCTCTTGTTCTACCATTCACTTTCTATTAGTCCTCATCCCCCTGAATACTCCCCCTTCTATGTCATATATATGTATATATGTGTGTCTGTGTGTTTATGTATACATGTATGTACATTGATATATCATGCTAACATGATCTTCAATTCCATGCATTTTTCCTGCAGATAACATAATTCTTCTTTATGGCTGAATGAAACTCTCACTCTAGATAGGCGTGTGTGTGTGTGTGTGTGTGTAGAGATACACATATGTATGTATATACATACATTAATGTGTGTGTGCATCTTCCATTTCTTTATCGGTTGATGGGAATCTACTATGAATAGTGCTGCAATCAACATGGATGTGTAGGCATGTCTGTGGTGTGTTGACTTAGAGTCGTTTGGGGAAATACTCAGGCTTAGTGAAGCTCAGTAATATCCTAGATGTAGTTGCAGTAAGCTTAGTTATTTGGAAAATTTCCACTCTAATTTCTATAGTGACCATCCTGATTAACGTTCTCACCAGCAGCATCCACACCCGTAAGGTGTGGACTGCCACTTTGCTGTTCTTGCTTTGCTTCTTTGAGGCCTTTGCAACAAGGCCTTGCTATGCAGCCCAGGCTTCATCTCCCAGCAATCCTCCTGCCTCAGATTCTAAGTGCTGGGATTATAGATGGGTGACATTTGTTTTTTTGGTGACAGCCATTCTGGTTGGGGTGAGATAGAATCTTGGTGCAGTTTTTCATTTTCCTGATGGCTAAGGATGTCAAACGCTTTTTTTTTTTTTTTTTTTGCATATGCATCAAACGTTTGTACTTTTGAGACTTGTGTATTGGATTCACTTAAGGTCAGGGGTTTTGAACCCAGCAGAATTGTGTGAAGAAGTTGACTGTGACAAAAGCCGGAAGGCTGAATGATGGGGTTTGGGACAGGAGAATTCTCGTTTCTTCTGCTCGGTTTCCAGGAGGATACAAAGACACAGAGATGGAGAAGAGCTTGCAGGTGGTTTGGCAAGATGTCCTAGGTAGATTTTCTTGCTTGTAGTTCTGATTTGTGATGACATCATGATTGACATCTGCTCAGAGTCAAGACAAGCTTGTAAGGTGGGAACTCTAAGAGAGGGAGAGGATGTACACGGTTGGCATGTGGTTGTACAGGAAGTATGGGGAAAAGTATTATCCATCTGGTTGGGGAAGCTGAAGAGATGGCTCAGGGCTTAAGAGCATTGGCTGTTATTCCAGGGATCCCGAGTTCAATTCCCAGCACCCATACACAGCTCATAATATAATGGGAAAAAACACATCTGGATGAGGGGAAAGGGATCATTAGTATAGAAAACAGCACGTGTACAGGGTCCCCTTAAACCACACTAATGTGCCATGTTCCCATTGTGGGTGCAGAGAAGATGGTTGGCTGGATGCTGGGTCTTCGTGTATCTAGATAAGTATAAAGAAAGAGTAACTGAAGACAGGAAGGAGCACCTGGTGGTCAAGGGGAATAAAAGGGCTGAGAAACAGGGCTTCAAGCGAGCCACATAAGTAGTCTGTGAAGTGATAGAATGAAGGAAGAAAACTTGGGAGGCGTGGTCAGAGGAGGCATGGCTGTTTCTAGCTAAAGCAGCTCTGTATAATGGCTGATTCCTGTGTGATGTCATGTCGGATGTAGCTGAGTCAGTACTGCTACTCCTGGATGGAAGGAAATCCTGAGATATGAGAGTTGTGATCTTCAGTGAGTGGAGACTGAGGTGTGGCGGGCAGGGGTAGACTTGTGTTGAACATGAGTACACCTGTGCATGATGGGGAGTCATCTTCAGTTACCATGGTCTTTGAGCAATAGGGTCATAACATCCTGAACTGCTCTGCAAAGCCAGGTTCTTTCCAAGGCCTTGACTACTGACCTTCAGCCTGTCCTATTCTCTGCTGTCCAGGGACAGCCCCCCGGTTCATTCTCCCACTGTGCCATCCATGGGGTCTTACTCATAGGGTTGTGTAACCAAGATTCCTGGGTCAGCCAGGACAAATAGGGTCGGTCAGGCTTTTAAAACAGAGCCTGAGTATGGGCTAGGAAGCATGTTTCAGAACATGTTCCTGAGGACAGGAGGGCAGAGAAGGAGATGGAGCTTGTTAAGGCTTCAAAAGGCATTTCAGTGTCTGGCCCCACCCCAGAGTTCATCCGCAGGTGTGGCGTTTCCCTGCCGCCCGGTTGAGGTTGATACTTGGGTGGAGCCCAACAAGCAGCCTGTCGCTCATAAATGGAGCCGGGTTTAAAGTTCAAGTAATAACTGGATGGTGACTATTTGTCTCTGACCAACACTCGGCACAAAAAAAGATTGCACTTCTCTCTAAAAGGCAGCAAATGTGGACAAATATTAGCTCTTGGAAATAAAGGGGGAAGTTATTCATTCACTCAGCAACATTTTCCAAGCCATCAATCTTCCGGGGATTTCTATTGCTTTAATCATCAAGGTTGTTTATTTGGAGCAATTTCTGAAAGAATAAAAGTACCTTTGGCCTTTATCTGCTGTCATCAAAGCATCCATTAGGGGATGGGAGCCCTGTAGGGAGGCTCAAGGGATTATTGAGAAAGGTGCTCTGAAGCGCACAGGAATTCTGCTTTTCCCCTCCCTGGGCAGCTGTGGAGTTTAGACTGCAATCTGAAAAGGTGGGGTTTGTCCTCAGGTCTGTAGCATTTGAACAGGATTTTGTTCAAGGCTAACCTACAGATGAAAGCATGCTAAGGACTCGAACAAAGGCTGGCCGCCTGCCGATCTGCATAGTGGTTGCTGATGTCCCCCAGCCTGTACCTTCTGACAGTGGTCCCAGGAGGCCTTAGAAGCTTGCAGAATCACAGAAAGTCATCTATCATCTTCTGGGCAGAGGGCAATGGGAGAAGAAGGTGCAGGCAGGGCATCCCCCATGCCGCCGGAAGGTGAGGGTTGATTCTGCCTGGTGAGCCAGTGGAATGAGGAAAAGAAAGTGCATCGACCCTGTGAGAAAGCAAACGTACAAGTTCTGTGTGTACCAACGTGCAACACACATGCATATCCAGAATACACAGGCTCAATCCGCACACAGTTTCATATATCCACACATGTATCCAACATACAGGCTCATGCACGCATGTGTG
Source organism: Peromyscus eremicus (assembly GCF_949786415.1). Classification (NCBI taxonomy): domain Eukaryota; kingdom Metazoa; phylum Chordata; class Mammalia; order Rodentia; family Cricetidae; genus Peromyscus; species Peromyscus eremicus. Next base: position 32,072,408 of record NC_081437.1, on the reverse strand, counting down.
TGTACACCATACAGGCACAAGCTTCGCCACCCCGTACCGTTACCCTTAGCCTCCTCACCCTACCTCCTGATCCTCTCCCCATTTGCAGTCCTGAACTGTATTAGCCTTCTCAGATAGGCTATCCTACTGCCTTGCACCTTTAAGAACAACAGCAGGACTCCATCCCTATGGGCGTCCTCAGCCATCCATGGTCTTGGGGAGTGAGGCTTGGTGAGTAACCATTGCACTTCTCACTGGGTCTTTGAGGAGCACTTATTTGACATGTTTTCCTCCCAAGGCTTCTGTCTCAGTAGTGCGCGTTCTGTGCTCATGGGAAAGCTGGGTCAGCCATGGACACATTCACGCACACGCTTGCGCATGCCCACCATGCAGATCCATGCAGAAACAGATAACCACAGACACATAACTCTGAGACATACGAGCAGGTAGCGCAGAGTTCTTATTTCTCAGACATGCACAATTCCCACCTACAGTGCTATCTCTGCACTCACACTATAGCAACAGACACATGTTCACACACTCCCTATGCCCTATAAAGTAACTACGCACATATCTCAGGGATAGGCACCAGCATACCCACCTCCCACACACATAAACAAGGGTGGCATGCATATATAGACACATACCTGTCACAACGAGATGCACCCAGGGCTTGACTGTGCATCTAAATGTGAGCACGCAGGTAGGCACACAACCGCTGAACATATGAGCCCGTGTTCTTTAACTCTCACACACCAGCTGTGGGAACTTCCACAGAGCCCCACACTGCCTTGTTGGGGGGGTGGTTCTGGAGTAATACAGATCCTGAAGAGAGAGATGGGTCAGGTCTGCACCCACCCGGCCCAGTGGGAAAGGCAGGCAGTGATCAGTTGAATCACTCTTGACCATTAGTTTGCAACCTATGGGTCGCGACCCCCTTACTGGTCAAACAACCCTTCCACAGGGGTCACATATCAGTATCCTACATATCAGATATTTATGATTCATAACAGTAGCAAGATTACAGTAATGAAGTACCAACAAAAATAATTTCATGGTTTGGGGTCACCAGACATGAGGAACTGTGTTAAAGAGTTTCGGTATTAGGAAGGCTGAGAACCACTGATCTAGACCCTAGAGCAGCAAGGTGCCCAGACTAGAGAGAGCTGTCACTCTTGCTGGACAAGGAGATTGAAATAAGAGTGGGAGGCGAGGCCAGCTGCTGTTGGTAGGGTCTTCAGCTCAGGCCCCTGCTCTGAGGTCCCGAGTAGGACTCTTTCGGCCCTCAGGTTGCCCATCTCTAAAATGGGACTGATGTGAAAGGCAGGTGAAGGAAAGCTGGTATGCAGGTGTGTATTAGTTCCTTGTAGTTGTGTCGGAGTACCCAGTGAGAAGCAGCAACCAAAGAGAGGGTGGGCTTTTTATGTTAGGCTCTGAGAAGGATGCATTTCATCACTGAGAGGAAATCAGGGCAAGAGGTACTTACTACAACTGGTTACATCACAGGAGCAGTCAGGAAGCAAAGAGAATCTACCCCAGGGTGCTAGAGAGCATCCAAGTGGACTGTCTTTGTGATGATTTTCAGGACCTCTTCACAGAAGTCAAGGCATGAGCGCCAGGTCTCCTGGACCTGGGAGCCCATGCACTGTCCTCTTTTCTTGGCTCGGTCTGGGCTTTTCAACAGAGCTTTCCGGGATCGTTGATTTTTCATTTCACAGAGTCTCTGGAGTCCCTAAGGATGAGATAAAGTGGGGAGGAAATGGGAATGTCGCGGGAGGTAGGTAGGCTTAGGGATGGTGCTTGCCCAGTCTGTGGGGGACGAGGGTCTGAGTGAACTGTGGTGTTTGCGGACAATGAGGGAGCTGATTCCTGCTGAACCTCCATTCCTACAGGAGTTGCCCAGGCTCTCAGACTCCCTGGGTCTGCAGTGTTACTCATACCCGATATTCCTACCATCTGGCATGATGTGGATACATCTTAAGTAGATAATATTTTCATACCAGGAGAAGCAAACTAAGGTATCTCTGAATTTTAGCCAACCCTTTAAAAACCAAGTAAATTACCTCCTGCTCGGTAGAAGCCTGTCTGAGCACACTGGTGGCCCAGTGTTGTTTAATCAATGACATGCTATGCCACAGATATACCACTGATATAGCACGAATGCCTCGGACAAAAACAGATTCATGTATTTGTGAGCATGTTTGCTCTCCTAGACTCTAAATGATTTAATTAGCTATTAGAGAGTGTGTGTTTGTGTGTGCATGTGAAAGACAGAGAAGAGCATATGTACATACCGTGGCAAATGCGTGGATATCAGAGGACCACATCTGGTGTCAGTCCTTGTCTTCCATCTTCTTGGAGACAGGGTCTCTCATTTGCTGCTGTATAAGACTAGCTGGTCCACAACCTTCCCAGGAACCCTCTTGTCTCCACTTCCCATCTATCTCCGGGGATGGATGTAAGAGTGCTGGTACTAGAAGCATCAATCAATATGCCCATCTTTTCGAGAGCTCTGGGGTGCTGAATTTAGGTCTCCATGCTCGTGTGGCAAGAAGTACTTCATCCACTGAGTCAGCTCCCCAGCCTAATTCTGAGCACTTTCATCTCAAACCCTTAGCCCTTCTCAGAGTATGTATGTGGTAAATGTTGTAGAACTCTCAGATTCCATTGCATTTTTCTGACCCTGACCCTGGCCAGAAACCCTGTGGACAAGGGAATGGTCCCGAGAAAGTGAGTGCTTGCGTACGTGACAGGAGACACATGTAAAGAAAGGGTTTTGGAGTTCCAAGGAAGAGAGGTCACATCTGCTTGAGGTCATAAAATGGTTTCTGAAAAAAGTTACCCTTGGGCTGAACTGTGCATGGGTGACTATCTTGCTTCCAATCTTCCACGTCGGAAGTCCGTGACTACCCTGTTTTTGATCTTCAGACATCTCATTGTCTCCTGGGGTATTGTACAAAATGGTCACATCGATTTTTTTTGGGTTAACCTTGGTTTCCCTTGGCAAATAGAGCTAGCAGACTGGATGCTGCTTCTTGGGATGTTGAGCGGTCAACTGTCTCCCGGAAACCCACAATGCACTGCGCACACAGCATCGCTACAGCCCTGGGCATGCAGGATTAGTGGCCATTTGTATAGGTGTAATTGTGTTTTTTTTTTAGGCTGTGAGCTGCTTGTGGCCATCTGCCCAATCACTTTTATTTTTTTCTGCATGCAGCAGAAAGCTGAGCCCCAGACGGTACTTTATGAAGATCTGAAAAGGAGAATAAGACAGTAGACTTATCTGGAGACGGGTGGCTTAGACATTCTACTTAATTCCCAGCTGTTTCCTCCAAGGAAGACGATGTTTCCAAGTTGAAGTTTGTTGAGGAAGCAGTGATTTAGAATGCATTTTTTTCTACCCACACAAAGAGTTTGATTTTCTCATTTCAGTGAGAACTGAGCAAATTATTAAAAAATAAGACTCGGTCTAATAATAAAATCTTACCATCTAGAAAACATGTTGTCATTGATTTTGGAGTTACTTAAATTGAAGGGCACCTTTCTGAATTAAAACATACTGCTACTGTAAGCAGGCTAAATGTTTTTTCCCTACCTCATTTTTATGCATTCTGGAAAATGTAGGGATTAATCACTAAATGACCATTTCTCAGCAAGTTCTGAAACAGCAGTAAAAGTTCTAGAGTCTCTACTAAATCATTGCTGTCCTTCTCTGGACCTGACAGATAACTGTAAGGGCCACAGACTACATGCTCATAGACCACATGGGAGCAGTGGCCTCTAGCTTGCCAATCATTGTATGATGGGGGCAGTACAGTGCAGAAGGAAGAGACCTCAAATCTTGGCTACATATTAGACTAGTTCTGAACCTAATTATAAACCATAAAATGAGAATTCTAGTGTCTAAATGGCCATGGTTGTGGGGTTGAAAATGTAGGAATACAGTGTCTGTCATGGACTTAGCATTGTACTTGGCAGATGTGGGGTACAAGGTTCTGTCACCATCATTACACATGGGTCAAGACAGAGCCATCGACCCTCACATAGCTCTTGGTTCTTGAGGTGTTTTGAATGGGATGTCACCCAGAGTTTAGGGATTTGAATACTTGGTCCCCGGCGGGTGGTGCTGTTTGGAGAGGCCGAGGAGGCATAGCTTTGCTGGAAGAGATATGTCTCTGGAGTTGGACTTTGAGAGCTTAAAGACCATGCCATTTCTAGTCTGCGTTTTCTGCTTTGTGCTCGCAGATCAAGATGTGAGCTTTTAACATCTCCCCTGATGGGATGCCAGGCACCTGCTGCCTCTGCTCCATCATCATGGACTCTAGCCCTCTGGAAGTGTAAGCCCCAGTAAATCCTTTCTTCTATAATTGCTGCGGTCATGGGGTTTTATTACAGCATATAGAAAGGTAACTAATAATAAAGTTCTCAACTCAGGGAAAAATGTAATACTAAGAAGACAGGACTATATTTTATGCATTTAAAATCTTGATTTAAATCACTACAGACTTTTACTGCTTCTTACTATGATTTCAAAATTACGACGTCATCGTTATGTTCGTGTTTTCTAAATACACCAATCAGACCAAGTTTTGAAAGTTTAAGCCAGATATAGCTCTTGAGATCCTAATTAGACATAAAATCTATCTATGTTTATGTGCAGAGGTATGGCTAGTGATATGAATAGCATATAGAAGACATATATCTATATATACTACAGCTATGTATGACTTCATAAACTATATGTGAGTATATTTGAACATACTCATTTAATGATTAAGACATACTGATTGTATGTCAACTTTCTTTATGCTACTTGGATTTAGTATTATAGAAAATTTCATTTAGAGAAGTTGGTAATTATCCATGTAACATGCAGATTACATATGAATTTAAAATACATATATTTACATATACATAAAATACATATATCAGGTGTCCATTTATTTTCAGATGCTCAGGAGTTCAAATAGCCCACTGGTGGCAGCACATACTAAACTACTGCCCCCACTGTGCCCTTGTAGGGGACTCCGCACAGTCCAAGACACCAACTACACGGAAAAGTCCGGAAACAAGTAATTGGAATGGCATCGGATATATTAATTCCAGGTGGGACTTGGTTTATCAGAACATGATGGGAAGGTGCTGTCACCCCAAAGATAAAGATGGCTGGGACCCATCAGACAGTTCAGAACAAGAGACTGGCCATCTGCGCAGAATGGCTGCAAACGTTACCTACTTTATCTGCTCGAAACCTCTCTTTCTGAAACCCCAGCTCATTTCCTTTTCTTCTCTCCCTGGGGAGACTGGAAGAGCAGGTCATGACCTTTCTTATATTCAGCTGGGCCCAACAGGAGCCATAAAGATAAGCCCAGCTCTTCAAAGCCCTGAGACCATTGACAATTGCTCCAAGGATTTTCCTGGCTCTTACAGGAAAGAGGTTTGGGGAAGCTGGGGTCCTTATCAGCTTAGGGGTGTTGCCTGGGCCTGGGCTGTGGTGAAACTTAAAGAATGCCCAGCTTCTAGAGATAACAAGCACTTCAGAATGACACCTTAGCTGGGGGACATCCCAGGGTAGTCGCTTGTGGGACACGGCTTTACAAAGCCTGGGTTTTTGTTGTTTTGTTACTTTTTTTAAATGAACCAGTATTTTATTTGCAATAACTAGGATAATAGGCTCCAGATACTTGAAATCACAGAAAATATTTTACGGATGTGACAATTAGATCTGGAATTCATAACTACTACTTTTAAGCAGTCCACAGTAGGAGCGTGTTTTCCCTGTGGATAAAGAGGACCATGTCTTCAACTGTGTCCTGTTAACACTAACGTCTAACTGTATTAGGCTGATAGGCATTTACCTTTAAGAATGCTTTATTAGTTCTTTGAGGATTTCATACAATGTATTTTGATTATATTCATTCATCTCTCTCCTAAATTCTCCCAGATCCACCCCCTTTCCCTATGTCCCCAACTTAATGCCCTTTGGTTCTGCTTTGGGTTTAGTCATACTTAAGTCGTAGGACATGGGGAGACTGAGCTGTTTGACTTGGAACCGCCCCCCCCCCCACTGCCCCCGGCTAGATTTCATAGTACCAGAGGGTGTGATGCACTTCTACCAAAGGAGAAAAATAAGCATCCATTCTCACCAGGTCTGAAACCCGTGAGCTACAATAATGCCCTGCCTGGCAAGATACACACATTGGTATAATAGTGGGACAGGCCTGAAACATAAGCAGAAACTGGTCTGATTTATTGTTGTTGTTGTTCGTACCTCTAAGTCAAACCCATTGCCGGCACTGTTAGGAAGTCAAGAACCAGACGGGTCATATGCTCTGTCACTGTTATCCTGCTCAATGAACAGAGGATTGAACTGACTATGGCTTTTTGTGATGCCCAGAGACTAGTGTATATGTCCACCTTTATCACAGAAAACTTCGTTTTTGCAGTTGATGGGTATTAATACGGAGACTCACAACTGTAGAATGCTCAGCCCTGAATCCGCCACATCTACCGCAGCCCCTTCTCCCCAGGATCAGGGATCCCTGTGGAGGAAGGGGTAGAAAAGACCTTAAAGAGGTGGTGGGTGATGGCAAAGAAACAGTGTTTTCTGGACAGTTGCACATATAAACTCGAAGCTGTCGTGATAGCACGCACCGTACATAAGCTCAAGCCAGACAAACTTTCAGCGTGGAGAGGGCATATGTAATGAAGTCCCCACCCATTGCTGAGGATATCACCAACTGGAAGCTGCTGGGAGAGGGAGGGCCAGTTTTTTGTTGTAGTTGTTGTTGCTTTTTCAAAGGGTTCAGCCAGCCACATATCCAAGAGTATATGGACAGCACCAATTTGATTTAACGGGTTCAAACAAACAGAGTCTAGTTTTCTTTGGCGGGGGGGAGGGGGGGGAGGGGGAGAAAATCTGCAAAACTTCCTAAAGTCACCTGAACCAAAGTTCTCCTTTGGTCATAGCTGGAGGTGATCTATATCTGAGCACTTTCTTTGGAGAAATTTCTCCATAAGCACGTGCATGTATTTGTATAAATCCCAGCCCTATGCTAAGCATTCTAATGACTGTTACCTAATTTTTGCCAAAATTTGTTGTAAGTCTCAAACCCATTCTTTCAGGGGCCAGCAGGGGATAGTTTTACCAGGTCATAGCACTTGATTCTAAGCCTGTTGACTAGAGTTGGATACCCAGAACCCATGTGGTGGAAGGAGAGAGCTGACTCCTCTAAGTCTACTTCTGAGATCCACACAAGTGCTATGATCTGTGTGTATGTATATATGTGTGTATCTGTGTGCACGCGCACACACACACACACACACTCAATAAATTTAAGTAATTTACGGATACTCCTTTCTTCTCATAAATTACAACAATGAGAAGTGGCAGGTTGGCAGACTATTTCTCCAAGCTTGTTAGGTTTGCAGGCAGCGGGGATGACTTGGACTCATGTAGACGGTAGCACATGAGCACATGCTGCCTCTCCTGTCCAGGTGAAGAGAAACCACGTAGCTGGCCTTCAAACACCTGGAGCCAGGCTGCACTCTTCTTTACTCGCCTCAGCCTTTCTTGGTGATCGGCCTCCATCCACTAAGGTTTTCTTCTCTGTTTAGCTCCCAAATGGTGCTTACTCGTGCCCCCCTAGTCCCTGTAGATTGACATCCATGCAATGGAGAACAAGTCTTTCTCTGTGTCCCCGTTTAAATAACTTGGAGGGAGGAGGCCCTGATGACTCCCATGGACCATGTGTCCCTTCCTATGTGTGACAAAGATGTACAATGATGCTTACTCCTGGAGCAGACAAAGCTGTCTCCTGGACATCTGGACCTCTTGGTTAAAGAGGAGATTATTTCCCAGAAGGAAAGGGCATGATGGATACATAATACATGTCTCCTACAGATGGTCATTCAGTCCATACTTTGTCACAAAGGGGATTTACATGACTGTCACCCTATTTGCACTAGATCTGCTGGCTTTGTGGGACAGAAATTATCATCCTGATTTGACAGATGAGGAAACTGATCTCAAAGGGATGAAGCTGGGCCAGAGGTCACACAGCTAATAAGTGTCTGGGGAAGTATTCACATGCTGATTTCCAAGACTCAAATTTCATATAGCAAAGAAGACTGAAAGGCCTTCTGAATGTCCAAGGACAAATTCAATTGAGCATTTGTGTAATGATAATGGTGTGTGTCGGGGTGTGGTGTGCCTGTGCGTGTGTGCCTTTAATGCTGGGTAACTCTAGTACAGCTTAAGAAACAGGATTCCTGGTCAAGCTAGGTGCTCAGATTTTGTAATTAAATGGTAATTTTAGGCAGTCTGTTGCAGAAAGAGTTAACTGTTATATCTTGTAGGGAATTCTACTTCTATTAAGGCTATACGTCAAAGATTTTTATTTGTTTTCTGAGTTTCTTTCAATGTTCTGGCAACGCTTATTTCCTCATCCATCTATACATCCCTCCACTGGCGCATCCATCCATCAAGTCATCTATTCACTCAGAAGCCTACAGACGATGTGTGCTGTGCCCGAGATCTAACCACTGAATGGCGTAGAGATAATGGCACACAAACCCTCTCTTTACAGAGTTCGCAGTCAAGGTTGGAAGGCATCCTCTACTAACAAAGAGGCAACTCTACTGAGGCCACCCGCGATTCTCACGCTGAGTGAAACAAATAAATACTCACTGCATAGTACGTGATAGAATGTTCCTACACCAGCAAGACCTGTCACTTGATTATAATCTGATAGAGCATTCATACGTTTTTCAAAAACGACAGAAAAGAGAAGGGTCATGGACATAGAAGAATCAACAGTAAGGGATGCAAATGTCACAATTCTCATGTTGTCCAAGAGATAGACATTGGGAGTTGTCACCATCAGCTCAGTCTAGAGGCATCCCTTGAAGAGCAGTATACCCTTTTCTATTCGGCTAGAGCTAATCAAGCCCCATATGTGGGAAAATAATTTATATTTCTTAAGTACCAGGATTTCAGGATGTAGCAGAGGTCTGGAATATCCTAGAGTTCTCAACTACTTCCCTAGCTGCCTCTTAGTATACTCAATTGTCAACATACATGTTCAAATCTTACTGTATCAGGTTCAAAAGCTTTGAACCCGATTCTTCAGGCATTAAGATTGTCCTGCAAGAGTCCTACATGGAGTCATTGACACACCTAGAGAACATCCCCATCTCTATCACATCTTTCTCTTCATCTTCTCCCGCCACTCCAAAATATAGCAGGTGCATGGCATGATTCAAACAAGCGAAGGAGGAGGCATAAATTATTAACTAGCTCAGGAAGGGCTGCAGACAGAAGGAGAGTTTGAGGTGAGCCTTCAATGTGAGAATAATTTTGATAAGCAAGGAATGCAGGTGACCGCATTCCAGGCTGAGGGAAACACAGGAGCACCATGTGGGAGTCAAGGGTAAGCTCTATGAAGAGAAAGGTACATTGGTAAATGTGGATTGACTCAATACTCAAGAAATTTGCAGTTAAGGAATTTGGATTTTCCCCTCCAAAAAGCAAAGGGATTAATCGGGGTGGGGGGGGGGGAATGCAAGAATCTGATTTCTGCGTTTGCATGACTATTCTGAAAGGAAGACAGGGTTGGAGGGAGAGATTACTGTGAGGGACTAGCTGGATTGGCCTAGGACAATCAATTTCTAATTTGTGAGGCAGAATTATAATTTCAGGGGCTCTGTACTTTTTATACATGAGGTCATAGCTTCTCCTGAATCATGAGAACTCTGCCCATGTTCATGAATTTTCTGTGCTGTGATTTCTTTAATAATTTCTGCCAACAAAGCTAAAAATGCCAGTGGGCTATTTGATGTGCGTACCCCAACACATGAGAAACTCAACTCAGGTCCCAAATGTTTTCTAAACACGGATTCTGCACATGGTATACTGCCTGAGACCTATGGCTGGTGAAGAAAAGGTGTGAGAAAATGGGTTTCTTTTCCTTCAGTTTACTGCTATCTTGTTGGAGGAAGAAAGCTAGGTGTCAAAAGCCTTTCGGGGCTCTGAAATGAGTTGACAGTATTCTTGACCACAGTAGCTGAGGGATTCATTCCGAGCTAAGCCCTTCTGTGGAAGCAGTTTTGGGTTCTGGTGTTCCACTGGGGCTGTGCCTTACAGGGAGAGTTCTGGATATGTTGTGGTGCGGACACTTCATGACTGTGTCTCATCTAGAGCACATCGGACACACGTACTAGACTACCCTTGCCCCTGAAGGACGTATAGTAGCTAAATGTACACACCTGGACAGAGTAGAGGGAGACTTGTCTCTGGCTTGTCTACATGCAGCAATGGATGACCAAAGTCCACGGAGTTTTACACTCTGGGACTTGTCCCCTTTTCTGCAGCTTGAGTAGACAGTAGATCTGGGTGGCAGATTTGGGGCTTCGTGTTGCCACAAATGTGGCATCTCAAGTGCCTCTGAGGCCTGCAGGTTCCTCCGTCTCCCCCAGGAAATCTGAAGACAGGGGGAGGCGCCTCCACCGTATTCATGTCACAGGACCCTTTCCATCAACCCTCACAGTTTTACAGATGGGGGAAGTGAAGCTTCCAGAGACCACGGCATGCTAACTAAAGACCCACTTGCAAAAGCACGGACCACAGCCTACGCCCTCTGTTTGCAATGCTCACATTCTGCTCCAACAGAAAGATCCCAGAAGCCCAAGGAAGGCTCAGAAAGTATTAGAAGGTGTAGAGTAGACAGCAGCACAGTAGGAGCCCATTTCAGTCAGCAGTGGCTTCCACAACTTTTGTTAGAACACCACAGCCTGGTTCATTTCACAACAGAAATTCATTTTCTCCCAGTTCTGGGGGCTTGACAATTTATGGACTTGATGGAGGCATTATTTAGTCCTTAAAAATGCACAGAATATTATTAAAAAAAAAACCCTACTTAACATAGTTAAGGGAGCTCTACGAGGCTTAGTGGAGAACACTCTGTCATTTATGCAGCCACCGCATGCTTCTAAATTCATTAGACACCAAGAGTGCCTCAGACCATGCAGAATGAACGGCACTGAACCTCCTCAGCTACGCAGTTGTTATTAACTTTGTTCCCTAGAATGGGGAGGAGAAGGCTTACAGAAGGTCATAAAGCTGTCCCCGAAGCATAACACATATAGCATGGTCAAGAGGGGATTCGAACTTACATCTCGCCAGCCTCATTCTCGGGGCGGTGGTGGGGCGGAGGGGGACTGTCAAGGGAAAGTCGTTTAGATTGAATAGCCAGCTCCTTCAGTTCCTTTCCCACTTTTGCTCACATTGAAATTATTAAACGGACAGGGGGGAGGGGTAGGAATGCAGATACTATTGCTTTCAGAAAAAAACGAGGCTCCGCTGGGCGACCCTTTCTTACTGTTTCAGCTGAGAAAGAGCCCCTAGCCAGAAAGAATCAAATACTTTTCAAATGTCTCATTAAAATATAAAGGTGATGCTTGCATTGGTGCTGTGATAAAGACTACAAAGTCCTGCTATGAAAACTCCCTGGTTTACCCCTCTGAATAGGCCTCGGCTCCAGCAGCAGAATGAATTAGCGGCCACCCCATTATCTGTAACCCTTAGAGAGCGCAACTCGGGCTTTGATCTGCCAGTGTCAGGGAAACTGATAAAAACTCGTTCTGTTTCTGAGCTTTCCAGGCCTGAAATTCTCCTTTCCCTTCAGTGCGCTATAAATGACCCTCTGAAGTGGCTGGGCATTCTTTCACAGTCTTGTTTCCAATCTATTCATAACCACGGTTATCAATTATTATGCCAGCTGGAATTCCTGAGGGCCAGGAGCCTGTCAGGAACTCTAATTGTGGTTCAAGGATAAAAGCAAAAACACACAAATTTTAGCCAATCATAATTAACTTATTCTCCAAGTGCAAGGAAAAAAAAAAAAAGGACCGCCCCCCCAAAACAAAACAACACAAAACCAAGGCCTATGAATCCCCTTCTGCTAATCACTCTTGAAAGCAGCCAGAAAGTGGGGGAGGGCGCTTTTATTACCATGGTGGCTCTGGATTGGCTCCCCTAGGAGGGATTGAAGCCAACTGGCAAAGAGAGGACTTCTCAAATCATTGGGGCCCTTTTTGGAGAAAAAAAAAAATCTTAAAAAAAAAAGCAACCTCATTTTTCAAAGTACCATGATGTTTTCCAAGCTCCTGACAGGGCTATGAATAAACAGGCATCGATTTCTCATTGAACCCTAACAACTGATTGAGTGGCCCCAAATACTTCATTGAAGACGACGACCTGAGGTAGCTATCATATTCATAATGTGGGCACGTGTGACCTGGAAGGGCGCCTAAGTCACCATATCACCAGGCACCCAGGGTTAGGCAACAGATGTCCCGTTAGGCCTCAGCCCCAGGCTTCATTCTTGGTGTGTGCTCATCAGGTTAGTCTATGTCCACACCCTGCTCTTGGGCTTACACTGGCCAGCCGCCAAATGTCTCCAAGGCATCTGGCTGGTGGCAGAGGCATCTGAATGGAAGGCCCATGATGTCATGGAAAAAGCATGGCGAGGAGGGTGACAGGTCTCCATTTTTAAGCCTCTGTGAGCCTCAGTGTCCTCCCTTTCACAGCGCTGATAGCAGGCACAATTTGTAGGATTGCTGTGGGGGCCTAAGAGAAAAGCCCTCAGCAAAGTGCCTCACACAAAATGGCCGATAAATAAATGTTTGCTGTGGTTCTTGATGACGTTGGACTATACGGTCTCAATAAATGCTGTTTCTCTTCAGGGTCTCTGAAGTCTGTGGTTTTAGTTAGCATTAATACAGAATCTTTTTGGGACCCTTAGTAGGATAGCAGGTCAGAAGGTCCACACCTTCTATAGCAAAGATGCTGGGAACAACATCCCAAGAAAAGACACAATCAAATGCTCACAGGGGCAAAAAAAAGGTAGACATTCAAATGTGGTGATTAAACACTAATTATTTCCACGCAGAATAACTGATGACAGGAAAAGCTTATTTGTATTTTGGTCACTGCTATCTAGCCCTTCAAAAGCAACTCATGAGGATCCAACCACCATGAGGTTGTCTATGAACTCAAGAACCCAATTATATTTGTGACTTTGGTTAATACGATGGCAAACTCAGAGGTTCAAAACTTTGATTTATGAATGATATGCCCATAGTCTTGTGTTAGCTTTTGTTCCCCCAAGAGGCAAAACCATATTATACTTTGTTTTGCATGAAGAATCATTTACATGTGTTTTTCAATATATGCTCCTCTCTGGGTGTAAGTTGGAAGATGGTCCCGGTAAGTGGTTAACCATCAACTTTCCTCAAAATGAAACCTTGAAATTATAATGGCTGGACACAATAAGGGTTATTTCTCAGTGAGGTGACATTAGGGGTGATCCTGACCCCATTTGGGTTTCACACTGTGGGGACTAACGCAGCTAATATTTTTAGAACTTGGGAAGAAAAGGATGAAGGAAGAGCATGAGCTCATGAGGGCTTCAGAAGAGGTGGGATTCCAAGTCTTCTGACTGTTCTAGCCATCTCCATGGATGCTTACTAATGACCAGGGAGGCTGGAAAATGTTGGAAAACACACACACTACTGCTGAGTAGAAATTGTCCCCGCTCTTAGAGAACCATAGAGACAGGGTGTTGGCTAGTTGTTAAGACAGAGTGGTGAGATGTGGGCTGGGTGGGGTAAGCTCCTGAGTAAAGGAGCCCAGGGACATTGATGAAACGTTGCTTAGGAATGTGACACAGATGTCTGTTCACCACACAGAGGGAACCAATGAGAGATAGATGAAATGTTTGGGTAACTTAATTAAGGAGTATGAGTGCTTAGGAGCACCGACTACTCCTGCATGACCAGAAAGTCCTCCTCAGCCTGTGTGAAGAGCTCACAAAAGCTGTGTCCTTGGATTTCTCTGCACAGTGTGTATGCACCTCAACAGGTCAGGAAGTCTCTTCTCTCAGGTTAGCGCTTCTATAACTAGATGAGGGAACTTGTGAGTCTTGTTTTAGCTCTAAAGGACTTGTTTACTTCCTGAGTCCTCTCCTCCTTCCAAAAGGAAATATTTTAATTAGGAGGAAATTACTACATAACAAGGGAGTAGAGCTGGCCTCCTCAAGAACTAATCTGGAGAACTTAGCTGGTGGTACCCCAAAAGCAATACATGCGCTTCCTGACCACAGCTGTTTTCAGCATTGAGTGAAGATTTGTGTACCTAACACAGATGCAGATAATGCATCATTGACCATAAAATAGACTCTAGGGCTGATAGAACATTTATCAAAGGCAAGCATGCCAGTCGTCCAGCTTGGGCCCAGAGATGGATTGACCAATTTGGGACTCAGAGGGGGATCCAGGCGTTGTTGAAACTGACAAGAAGTGACCATGTACCTCCATGGTCTTAAACTCCTGACAGCAAAGTATAACCAAAACCAACTTGAAAAAGTTGATTGAGAATTTTATACGTGCATTTCCACCACTATTCCCCTTCCAAGTTTGTAATTTCTCCCTCTCTCTAAACACCATCACCACCACCTCAAAGAATTCACTCCATGCTGCCAGTAGCCAGGTTGTGAAAGGGGAGAGGATCACCTACTGGATAAGGGTTGCCTCTCAGGGGCCAGATACCTGCAGAAGACGCTTTCTTTCCCAATAGCTATCGGTTGCCAAGTAGCTCTTCAGCAAGAGGTGGGACTTCCTGACAGTTTCCTCCCTTCCAAGCTGGGATTTTGGCTGGCTTAATCTTATACAGGTCTTGTGTCCAGAAAATGCTCTTTTGCTATGGTCATCCACTGCTCCTGGCTTTTAGAGTATTTCTACCCTTCTCTTCCACAACGATCCCCATCCTTGGGAGGAGAGAGTATGTATGATATAGATGTCCCACATAGCGCTGAGAATTCCAGTTTCTTATTCTCTACATCTTGAACATTTATACTAAGATGCACTTATCTATGAATATAACAACTCCTAAAATGATTGGTATGTTTCTTTAATAGTCTAAAGGATCACAGTTTCCAGACACTAAACTGGGCTTAAGTCCATATGAGATGCTATTTAGACAACTATTTAGCACTAATTATTTTCTTCTTAATAAGGAAAATGTTGCCCAGATACAGGACATCATGCCCTTAGCTGATTAAATCCTACAGAACATAACTGTGGCCAGAGTTAGGCCCACAATTGTTTTTAACATAAAAATTGAATGACAGTTTAACTGTTACTTTTCCTCCTCCTTCCTCTCTCTCTCTTTCTCTCTCTCTCTCTCCCCCCCCACCCCTCTATCCTATCTGGGATGGTCTTCACATTATAATTTTAGCCACTCCAATAGTTACCAAAGTGTCTAGAAACAGATCCTGGGTTCATCATTCTGGAGTGTGGTTTTGGAGGTCAAATGAAAAGGAGTCCAGTGGATGGATGTACTTGTGGGGCAATCAAGAGATTCTAATGGACTTTGATTTGGATATTTAAAAAGTGTTATCTATCTTGGCTTCTCCTGGTTCCCTGCCTAGGATGTGGAATGCCAATAACTCTAGCCTTTACTTTCTAGGTACCACTCAAGGACTTTCTTTCCTCCCCACATCTGGCTGTTACACAAATGGAACTAGCAGTCCACTTGTTGGGGCTCTTAAGAGATGGGTAGAGAAGTTGGGGTACCCTTTCAGTGAACCTAACACCCCCATTCAGCTCAAATGAGCCAGATTGATCATTACCCTAATGGCAGTTGGGGTTACCTTTTCAGAGGTAGAAAGGATGGGAACAAGGGGTAGAAATTGGACAGGCAGCTCGGCAGGACTTCCAGAATTGCCCTTGGCTCTCTGGCTGGAAGGGAGTTCTGCTTATCTCCTAAGTGAGTATTCCTACTTAAAGGCTGTGTGTGAGGGTGGGCACTAGATCTCCAGACAGACACCAGCGTCTTCTGGTAAAGCACTCAGAATAGAATCTCTACATTTTCATGATGAAGATGGGTTACATCTATTTTCCAATATTAGCCAATCCCCTAAATGATTTTAGGGTTACCTCCTCAGGAGGAGGTTCTGTAATAAAGAATGGAATTCAGTTGGGTGGGTCCTGACCAAGCGACCACCCCTCAGGGATGTGAAGTCACACCTAGGAAGGTAAAGGTCATCTTGATTGATGCTAAACAGATAGGTGGAATAATTATCCCTTTAATGAGATCATGTTCTTTTTCTGCCCCGAGTTTCCACCCCCAGCACAGTCTCTTATGGAGCTTATAGACACGCAGGCATCTTTGTATGCCTGCTTGCTTTTATGATTTACTTGGAAAAGCTAAGCTCCCATCCCTTTTGAGACAAGGTCAACCAACATAGCATTCCTGGCTGGCTTGGGACTTGCTGTGTAGACCAGGCTAACCTTGAACTCAGAGCTCTACTTACTTGCTTCTGTCTGTTGAATGTTGGGATTAAGGGTATTACATTGCCATGCCCAGCTCTTCTATCTCTTTTCTAAGCTTCCCTCCCTGCCATGTGACTACCTGCCACCATGTAGCCGACTTCTCTTCCAGCTTACCTCAAACAACATGACATTTTTCTTTCTCTCCTCCATTCTCATCCTTGAGATCTGAGATTTACAACTTGCTTGCCCTGAGGTTTCTCTTTTAAACTAGTAAAATTTGGTTATCAGTTAGATGGTTGGTCAGGCAGGGGGACAGTGATGAATGATGAAGGGTAGATATGATGGCTGCTCTCTTAGGTTAACGCAGATATCTTGGTGGTAAATTATATCTCAGTGGCTACCAGCAACAAGAACAGCAAAAATATTTCTAAAAGACTGAGCTTACTGGGGGAAGATTTTAGGTGTTTTTACTGTTTGTTGATAGGGCTGGCACTATTAAGACATATAACTGCCCCAATAAGGGCAATGCCTAAACTAATGTTAACTCTATCTTAAAACTTTTTGTTCATCTTTCTTTTGAAAGCAAAGATCCAAAGGGGGGGGGGGGAAATCAAGATCCTACAAAGAACATGATGAAAATTCAGTAGAGAAAAGGTTAAGACTTAATCGTGTGTCTGGTGCATGAACATTTTCCATTTTCAGGCATGAGAATTTGTCATCAGGAGTCTGTTAAGTATGCAAGATTATATTTATTACTCTTCCATCAATAATGAAGCTGAGATCTTTCCAGAAAGTCTAAGTGATTTGCTCAAGGCTGCACAGCTGAATTTCCCAGAGCTAGAATTCAAATGCAAAGCTGATTCTAGCTGTAGAAATGACACTATTGTGCCCTCTCAGCAGGTAGGTTGTGAGAACTGTGGAGGTGATGGCTGGCTACTCCCTCATTTACTAAACTTCCTCCATTGTGACCGCCGCCACCACCACCCTTATCCTTCTTATCATAGCCATCCTCCTCATTATCATCACCATCATTTTCTTTATCTAAAGCAGTGGTTCTCAACCTGTGGGTCAAGACCCCTTTGAGGATCAAAAGACCCTCTTTCACAGGGGTCACCTAAGGCCATTGGAAAACATATTTATATTATGATTCATAACACTGTCAAAATGATAGTTATGGAGGAGCAACAAAAATAATTTTAAGGTTGGGGGTCACCACAACATGGGGGGCTATATTAAAGGGTCACAGCATTAGGAAGGTTGAGAACCACCAATCTAAAGGATAACCCCACTGTTAATATTCTGGTCCACCCCTTGGAAATTGCCCAGCATTGACATAAAGTCCCCTTTAAGAAAGAGAGCTGCCCCTCCATCCCCATTCCCACGAGATATGCACCCTTGACCTTTCTCCTCCCCTTCCCCCCTCTTTCCCTATCTTCCTCTTTATCTCTCTATTATAATAAACTTATCTCCATGTGGATACAGTGACTGACTGTTCTTGTGCCACAGCCTGCTGCTGCATCTGCCCACCATGTTTCCCTGCACATGTGGGTAGGGTACCTCGTACAAAATAACTTAATATTGGTGCCGTGACATCAGCAGGCTATCCCACTGCTTTCTCCTGCCAGCTAGTGGTTTGAGGACCTTTGGGACCCTGTACTGCCCACCATTTTCCAACTGGAGGACTTCTGGGACTCTTCACCCTACTGGTAAGATTTCCCTCTTCCCTTCTGGGCATTTCCCACAACTGAGGATTCACTTATCTCTCCACCATGGTCTCCTGAAGTTCTGGTGCCGGCACCATGTGTCTTTCTGGCTTTAAGCCCTCTAGCCCCTGTCCCTATATGACAGCATATGGAGACAGCATGTGCCCACTCAATTTCATGGCCCAAAGCCTTTGGTACGATGGTTTACTGGTGACCTTGCACTGTTCATTGGTCCTCGCTGACCCTCTGGGATGCTGGAGGCCAGTCTACTGGACCTTGTACCTCACCATAAAAAATGCACCTACCCTCTCCTATTCCCAGGTCCTTCCTTATTGCCCCCCTCCTCCATGTTCCTCCACTCTCTGCTAAGCAATTACATCATCACCTGCCACCAGGTTCCTTTCTGCGACATGTAAAATTGCCCCCAGGAAAAGATTGCTCCTTTTGCCTGTCCCTTGCCTCTAATTCCTCTCCTTGTCTGTAATTTTATCTCTTAAATCTCTTCACAACTCTGTTTCCAGGACCTCATCCACCTGTTCCACCCACAGGACCTTGGCTTGCAGCCCTGAGCCCTGCCCCACAGGCTGCCAATGGGCAGGGGGTCAGAGGAATGGAGCCTACGGCTATGGCATGGTTTTGGCATTCATTCCTCTGCGGCTACTTGCACCATGCCACAGCCCAGGGGGTCCCTCTCTCCCATCCGGCTGCACTGCTACTCAGTTTCCCAGTCCCCTCCACAGTACTGCTTCAACACATTAACTGTTAAAATTTCTCAGAAAAACTCTATTTCCTATGTGCAAATGGAAATGTATGATTGATGTGGTCACCTATATTCCTTTGTGACTGACTTTTAAATGTTTCACTTTATATGTTCCTTATCTGCTCAGTTTATTTTGGGAAAGAAAAATAAAAAAACAATAAGCACCACTTGACCATGTGGTCCGTTGCCATACTTGGCACCTGCATGACCACGTGATTGCCCTTACCATCTTTGCTAAGGTCAAAGGGGAAGAGGTCATATGACCTCACAGCCATCTTTACTAGGGGCAGCACACTCCTATGCCAGGATAATGTAGCAACACTAATGCTTAAGAAATTTTAAATCTTTTTAAATGCCATGTACTTTATTTTTGATATCGTAAAAAGACATTTGAGATATCTTGAACCTTTTCTTGGGAGCAGTTTTTAGGCCTCTTGATAAATGATTCAGGATATTTTTTAACCCAGATGTCTAATTTTGCTAGGACTCAAAGGTAGGAGCCTAGATACTCATGACCTGCTTTTCTATGATTCAGATTTCAATACTGATTGATAATACTAATTTATCTAAAATTTTTATTTCCTTTTATAAAATAAAAATTCATATAAGCCATCAAAAGAAGCCATTGGATCCACTTCACAGAAGTCAAAAGAACTCCAGGTAAGTGAGTTTTCCTCACTTGTCTATTCCTGAGGATGACACTTTTCTCTCTCCTGGTCTACAATTACTAAGACCATAGACCTAAAGTTTCAGAATACGTTCATAAAATTTTAACTCTGTCTCTAGTCTGTATCTGTTTTAGTGGGCTTCCATCTGGCCAAGTGACACATCCAGGCATTGGCTACTGACTTCAACCTGTGACACATGGATGTGCTAAAGGCTGATGTGGACTAGTTCAGTCAAAGGTAATTATTTCCTGTCTCTACAGCTAGGTCAGATGACCATATACTTCTGATAAATACCCCATTGCCTGGGTTCCCTCCTTACCTTTGACTAGCCAGAGTCCTGAGCACCTGTGTGCCATTTCAGCTTGAAGCCGTTATGGAGAAAAATACCTCATCCTGTGCTCCCTGTTCCCAGGACAGGCTAGAGGGCTAAGTGAAGGATGGAACTCCTGGCATTTTCAGATTTAATTATTTATACATGTGGTCTCAAAGTTAATTTAAATACATCTAACAAATTTTGTCCCACCCCATCCTCAAACACCTTTAGGGATCTGAGAATATGGCATTTCATATAAAAGCTTTTTATGATAGAGAGACATGTCAGTTCCTGGCAGCATCCTGTATCTTCTCCAAGAAGATAGATGGCCACAGAAGAACTTCCACCTGGAAGCTTATGGCAAGGCCGGCCTTGCAGTGAAAAGTTGAGGTCCCGTCTAGACTGTAGAGGAGCAACAGGGATCAATTGTCCTCTCTGCCAAGACAGGTAGGATGACCTCCCTAAATTTCTACTTCACAGAAAAAAATAATCTGTCAGATCTTCCAGGCTTACCAGCTGAACAAGTGCTGCTTTGGGGCTTCTGCCAACAACAACCACAGAGAGATGAGACTTGGGATTGCTACTTAAGTACCTGGAAAGCCGTCTCACTTCTTCCTAAATTTATCCTTCTCAGATCTGATGATGTTTAATGACTAGGGTATCAGTTTAACAGCCCCAATCCCAATACTACAAGCACCTTCATAGCTCACTAATAAAGTTCCTGTTAAAAATACAGACAGATATGTCTCATTCACAGACTTCATGGTACAGGATATACTGGTTTCAGATATAATTCCAGAGGTTCAAAGTTTTAATAATGATAAATGCAGTTTTGATAAACTAACAGAGCATTGACTACCTATTCCAGCTGTCTTACAGATACCTACAGATTCGTGGGAGAAGTTCTGCTATTGTATCAAGAAATCTGGTCTGATGAAAACTAACAGTCTCCAGAGCCCAGTTTTGACCCCACCCATTTTTCAAGCCTATTTTGAAGATTTACTCCTCCTGCCTGACCTCCAGAGAAACAGCAGATGCCATGGCTCCTGTACTCCTGATTTGGTGTGCCATTTCCCCCCGAGCTCCTGGAACACCACTGCTGCAGCCTGCCTTCTCGGCTCCCTCAAGGAACCGATGCCTGAAATCTCCCACCACGCGTGACTCCCGCTTTCCTCACTTCGCCCCTTGTCAGCATGAAGCAGCCTGGAGAATTCGGCGTCCTTGTTTTCCCCACTTGCCATCTATCCATAATATTTCACCTTTTTATAATAATCAAAATGGAGGAATGTTAGTATTCTGACCCGCCCCTTGGAGACCTGCCCAGTGTCCTGATGTCAAGTCCTCTTTAAGAAAGAGAACTGCTCCCCCATTCTCACGAGGCGTGCACCCTTGACCCCTGTCCTCCCCCCTTTCTTTCTGCCTTCCTTTTTTATCTGTTATAATAAACTTATCTCCACGTGGATGCAGTGCCTGGCTGTGACTGACTGTTCACGCGCTGCAGCCCACCGCTGCATCTGCCCAGCATGTTTCCCTGCACACATGGGATGCCCTGGTCTGGCTAGCTGGGGTTCCCCACATGCAATATTATAACACCCACTCTTTGGCAATGACTACTATATCTGTTTTCAGTTTTGTCTTCAGTGGTACCATGTTTGCTTTAAATAATCTTTTTGTTTAAAAATTAGATCACATTGGTGTGTGTGTGTGTGTTTGCACGCACACGTATGCCATGGTATTCAAGAATCAATTATCTCCTTCTTTTATGTGGGTCTTGAGCATCACACTCATGTCATCAGGCTTAGCGGCAAGTTCCTTTACACTGCGCATCTCACTGGTTCACCTTCATTCAATTGTTAGAAACCCTCACCTGCGGCCTCACTAATAGCTCTTTCCAACAATGAAAGGTGATTATTCAATAAAAAAAAATGATCAAAAATGATCTTTTCATTGGGCCTCATTTCTTCTCAAGAGGCAGCAGAAATGACCCAATTTTATTCCTCAAATAGGGGGAATGAGTTGGAAAGAGTGAGAATTTGTAAGCATGTGTTTACTCGGCCCGTGAAGAGTTCCTACACCATGCGGTGACTCTGCAGGTAGCAGACTGAGTGTACCTGTTGTACGTACCCTGTGCTGGCCTTGAGCTAGCTGCTGGCATCACAGAGAGGAATCAGTTCTGTTCCCTCCTGGAGGGAGTCTATCACCAGATTAATTTGTCACGGATTTCCCTGTGAGCCCCACTTTCCAACTCATCCTTGGCATTTCAGTTTGATGGAGAACAATACACGATTCCATGAGCACACTAGAGATCAGCAAACTATTGCCCAAACTGAAACTGTTCCCAAGTCACCTGGATTGGAAACGGTCACGCCACCATGTACATATTGCCTATGGCTACTTGAGAAAATACATCAGCAGAGCCAAGTGGCCACAGCAGGAAGCATGGCAGCTTAAAGATAAAGAGTGACCTTTTGACCTTCGGAGGCTTTGGGGCCCCTCCCTTCGACCTGAACTTAGAGTCTTTTATTCTAAGTGGACACTGACTCCGCTACCCTCACATCCCTCAGAGCACTCCAGAGCTTCACTCCGTTTCCCTTCAGCATCTTACACTCACAGACCAAAATGCTGTCACCCTTCCCTTTGGGCCAACAGCGACCCAAAGTCTCCTCTAGCTTTTCTACCCACATCTGAATCCTTCTCTGCCTGCAGCGCAGCACAACTTTTCAGGGGAGTTGTGAACCCTACCCACATCACGCTCTCAAAATTAATCTTAAAATTACGGAAATAGTCATTACTATCATGACCGACTTCCAGTTTGGAAACCACAAGGTCGGCCAGTTCTTTGTTCTCGTCTTACTCAACAGCTTCCTTGCCAAAACAGAAGCATCAGCCCCCTCCCTCACCTTCTTCCTTACTCATCTTATTCTAGCTTCCCGAGTCAACCAGTTTCTTGACTTCCTCTACACCCCTGAAGCTGGGCGTCAGCTGCTTCTGGCCTTGGAGAGTTCATGGTGTGGGTCTTAGCTCTCTGTTCTCTTTTCCATCACTCATCTCATTCAGCCTTGCTTCGTCAGCTAGGCTGTAGGGTAACCAATTCATACAAACAGCATCTATTTCTCAGGGATCTAAAGTCTAGATGGCCAAGGTCAGGGTGCTAACGTATTTGGTTCTTGATGGTGGGCTTCTTCCTACTTGCAGTTTCTCAGGGGAAGAGGGAGAGAAAGAAGAGGAGGGGAAAGAGGCTAACGGCATCATCATGGGGGCCTCGCCTTGGTGACCACCTCTAAAATAATTACTTCTTCAAAGTCCCGACTTCAAACATCACCACATCAAGAATCAGACCTCCCACATGTGACCCTGGTGCAAACCTTCAGTGCTGAGCAGTTTCCGTGGCTTTACTGCAGAACAGAGATGGTTCCCAGGCTCTCATGTCCACCCGGCGCCTTCCTTCTGTCCTTGACGATTGTATCTCTCGGTCTCCTATAAAAACGCATGACTGTCAATGAGACGTGTCAAATCACAGGAGCCCAAATGAAGTCTTGACACTCTCCCCATATATATACCGTATTGAGACACTTAAGACAGGCAAACCTTAGAGTCCTCCATGACTGGGCTGTTCTTTCACATCTTAATCCAATCCATTAAGAAATAATACTAGCTTTTCCACTGTGCCCTTACACTACTTTGGACCGACTGGACTCCAGGTTTATCTCATCTAGATGATTACAAGAGTTTCCTTGCTTCTACACAGGTGTGCGCACACACAGACACTCACACACAGACAGACATGAAGACACACAGATACAGATATAGATAAACACACACACACACACACACACACACACACACACACACACACACACACACACACACTGTATGTAGTCTGCTCTTAACCGAGTAGCCAGCCTTTCCTTATGACTCAGGTCAACTTCGGATTCTGCCTTTCCTTCATCCTTTCCCACCGATCTCCATTTTACTCAGAGTTAAAACCAAATCCTTGAAAGGGCCTAGAGGACCTTTCTTCTCCAAGCTCACCTTTATCCCCGTAGCCCTAACCGCTTCCAACCACATTGAGCCTTCTCTGACCATGCTTAGCATCTCGATACCACACAGAACCTTTGCTCGCTATCTAAAAAGCTCTTCCTGTGGATGTGCATGCTCCTGCTTGCACATCCACCGCTTGAGCACAGTAATTGCCTTATTCACATTTTTTACCATTGCAAACCTCCGCCTTCAGCATTCTTTTCCCTGTAATCGCGCCCCCCTTCCCCCGGCCCCCCTTCCCCACCCCCCTCTCCCCTGCGCCCCCTCCCTGGTCCCCCGGCTGCCAGCCCTTGCCCTCTTCTGTCATGCCGTTCTCTCCACCCATTTGTTATGTCTGTTATTGGCTGTTTGTTTTCTTTTACTAGACTATAATATCTGCTAAGGCAGGAATTATTTATTGTCTGGTGTACTCGCTGATTTATCTTAAGCAACGCGAGCAGGGCCCCCGCTCCGGGAAGGTACTCAACAAATATCTGTCCAATTAATGAATCTCTGTGTATGAGGTAGTGACTAACACAGATAATTGGCAATGCTCTCTGCTCTTAAAAAGAAAAACACTGGGAGAAAGACAGAGACTTTGGAAGTCTCCAGGAAGAGGCAGGCCCGTGGAAAGCCAGGCTATACTTCAGGCTTTCTGTGTTGCTGACTGGAGCCGACCAGAGGTTCTCCGGGCATGTGGCTGAGTGGGGCTCCTTGCCTGAGCGGCCTGCATGTCCCAGATAAGCAACCATCATGTGCACTGGTCCGAGCTATGATGAGTGCAGGGACTATTTTTACCCAGCAGAGGGTAAGATAATCCTATAGACATGATGTAAAGGTCTGAAACATGTTGTACCATCCGTGGGGCTGGCAAGCCTTGCTGTCGATCCCAGGGATGTCTCACTCTCAGATAACAGTTTGAAAGCCCAGAGAAAGAATTTATAAGTTGCTTCTAGAGCCTCGTGACCCATGAATAGTCTAGGGAGCTTTCCTGGGGTGGAGGTGGAGCAGGCACAGACTTGAAGTCAGGGTAGGATTTGGGGTTGATTATATCTCTGTCACCCATAAATTCTCCCACCTTGAGCAAGAGAATTAACCTTTGAATATCTCTATTTCCATTTCCGGAAAAGTGTCAGCTCTTTCAAGAATCAAGCTTAAGGGAAAATGAAATAGCCCATGTGAATGTTTTTTTAACATCTATAAATTTTGAGGGCAGTATACTTCCTAGGCTGACACATAAAAGTGGGATAAACAAATAACTAATGTTATTTTGTGAAATACTTTTCTCTGCATTTGTCTCCGTGTATGAAGAGGATATTAATGCTGTCAGACCTCACACGGATACGTATCTGTTTCTATGAATTCAATATCTGCTGCTACGGGCTGACATTCTGTGTCTCTTCAAAATTTGCGTGTTGAAATGATAAGCACAATGTGACAATGTGAGGAATTGGAGCATTCAGAAGGTGATGATGTCATAGGCGAAAGCCTTCAGGAATGAGATTACTCTCTGATACAAAGAACCCAGGTAGGTCCTTTGCTTTTCCCCCCAGAAATATTTGTTTTTTGACTGATAGTCACAACAAAAGAGTGAAGTAAGGAGGTGTAAAAAGAAATCTGACTTTTCCTGTCTTGTTTTTAATCTCAGATTTATGTGAGCATTGTGGTGCCCATCAATTAATTTTGTCTTTAAGTTTGTAATTTTCTCCTATTTATACTGACTCGACAAAATTTGTAAATGTGATTCGTATCCAGGCCTCTCCCAGGATTAGCAGCAGACCCAGAGTTCCTCAAAGGGGCTTCCATTCTAGGTCAGGTTGGGGACAGCACAAACACAAACATGGATTACACGCTCAGGTCACAAGAAATTTCTGTAACTTGTCCAGAGACTGATTTGATTTTTTTTTTTTTTTTTAATTCCAAAGGCTTGTGGAGAGGCCTCTGTAAGGGAATAATTAAGTAGAAATGAGGTTTTTTTTTTTTTTTTTTTTTTTTTGGTTACAAGCAATAAATTTGTATGTGTGTGTTCCATGTATGTGTTTGTATGTATGTGTTGTACATAAGTGCACATGTAGCCACCAAAGTATTTCACTCCCTCTTATTGAAAATAACCTTTTTTCTCACGTAATATATCCTGATTATGGTTTCCCATGTCTTTATTCCCCCCAGCTCCTCTCCACCTCTCCTCCCATCTGGATCCACACCCTTTCTGTCATAAGAAAACAAATAGGATTCTAAGGGAGAATAATAAACTATGATAAATATAGATATATAAAATATAATAAGATAAAACAAAAATTAATACATTAAAAAAGAACAGAACAAACAAGAGAAAAAGAGCCCAGGAAAAGGCACCATTAGTTGAAGATTCTGTCTTTTTTTCCAGTGTATTTCTGGCTTCTTTATCAAAAAATCAAGTGTCCATAGTTGTATGTGGATTTGTGTCTCGGTCTTCAATTCAGTTCCATTGATCAACGTATCTGATTTTTATGTCAATACCATACTGTGTTTATTACTATAGCTTTGTAGTACAATTTGAAGTCGGGGATGGTGATACCGCTAGCAATTCTTTTATTATTCAGGATTGTTTCATCTATCCTGATTTGCGTGTGTGTGTGTGTGTGTGTGTGTGTGTGTGTGTGTGTGTGTGTGTGTGTGGTTTCCATATGAAGCTGAAAATTGCCCTTTCAAGATCTGTGAAGAATTGTGTTGGAATTTTGATGGAGATTGCATTGAATCTAACTATGTTAGCTCTACTGATCCATGAGCATGGGAGATCTTTCCATCTTCTGTCTTCTTCAGTTTCTTTCTCCAATGTCATGGCATCCAGAAGTTAACATGGGTGCCCCCTCTATTGCTGTCCACCCTACTGTTTGAGACAAGGTCTTTCACTGAACCCAAAGCTCAATGATTTGGCTAGACTGGCTGGTCTGTGAGCCTTGGTGAGCTTCCTGCCTCCATCTTCTCAGCACTGGATAGCCTGCGTGTGTCCACACCTGCCTTGTTTTTCACATGGGTGCAGTGGATTTGAACACAGGTCCTCATGTTTTACCAACTGAGCTTTCTTCCCCCAACAAGAAGAAAAATCTGTTGTACTCTAAGATACCATGAGCCAAAGGTGGCATATCAACTTTATGAAGAAAATCCATTTCCCAAGCTGAAATGATGTTTATAAACATGGGGATGTCTTTCCTTGGTTTGATGCAAATATTCTCACATCTCAAAGCACTGTTGGACAGCTGAACATTTTAAGTGAGTTTTACCTTTGGGCTCAAATATCTCTACTTTCAACATACATGGAAACTAGTTTTCCTTTGGAACGTGAATTGTTATTTGCTCATCAAAATCTTTTTCTTCCTTCTAGATGCTAGCCCCATTCCATTTCTGTCTCCTATAGAATTAGGTGTTGGACTTGTACCTATGTAACAAGTGAAAAAATTGGACAAATTGATGGTGCTGACTGGCCTTGACCATGAAATCCTCTAGTCTGAGTTCTCCTACACTTTTTCCTCTCTAACAGATGAACAAAGATGTTGATGAGGTCCAAGAGGCAGCAGATCCACAATTTGGCATGAGTGATGGGCTCCAGAATGACCAAGGAAAGACAATTACCACATGTTGAGAAACTTATTCAGTTTCTCAACCTGAAGTAGAAATGGGCTTTTCTTTTGTTGAGCCATTACCTGTCATAATTCTATTCAGGACTGTTTTGAGCTAATGTGTGTTGGGTTTAAAGCTATAGAGTAAGTCTTCCATGACTAATATGCCCTAGAATATCACAATATATTTGCCAGACATAACCATGCTGTATACACTTCTGACATCATACTACATTGATTACATTAGGAAATCTAGGCTTAGATTTCCTAATGTAATCAATAAATATAATGTAATTAATAAATCAAACATGATTTATTTTTCTCCCAAAAGACAGGATAAGGGAAACTACAAGTACATATCTATTTTTTTTTCCTCAAGCATAAGTCAGCCCATGATGGGAGAGCAGGTGCTTAGTATGTGTTAGGCATGAGATGAATAATCACATTCATCTGGCATATGGATTTCATACACCGAATAGCCAAAGAGTGGTGTTATTAGGCCATGTTCTTGCCTGTGAAAATTTATGGGCTGGTGTCAGACAGAGAGTGGCCACACTCATCTGAGAGACAGACCATCAACAACGGTGCAACCCCAAAGGGACATCATACTTTAATCTCTGGCTAAGCAAAGATGGGAACAGACCAGATCCCAATTAATTTCCCGATATGCTTTGGTTCTATGGTGCTTTGAATGATACCACGTAAACCACTATTGAGTTAACACCTTAGCATAGCCTGGCTGGCTGGCCTGTGACAGTGACACAGCAGAGTGGGGGGTGCCTTCCTTCTGAAAAGCCTGCTGGGCAAAAAAAGCAGAGACCACACTTTGCAAAATTATCAAACACTAATTGCTGTGTGATATCAAGCACACAGGACAATGCCCTTTATGAATACACATGAATGGCCCTCCCCCATAAGGGCTCCCCTCCTTCTTATTTAAACAAATAATCCACTGTTCTTGGACTCTGAGCTGGTCAGCTGGGACATGACAAGCACCATGCTGCAGGAAGTATCTAAGCAAAGCTTAGTAGCCATGACCCTGGGGACTTACGGAAGTTTCTTTCTTTCTGTAGAAATTGTTTCTGGGCATTGGACTGAGTGCCAAGCTTCAGTGAGGGCTGTACCATGGATGGATACACACATGATAATCTCTTTATTTTTAACTTACAGTCAGTGCCTGAAGTCATTAACGAAGATGTGAAAAATAGACTATGAAAGTAAAATACTGCTAAAGGCGCACTCACAAACTGAGTATAGCGCTAGCATCCAGTTGCCTTACCCTGCCATTTATATTATCTGCAGCGTGGACTCTGCTGGTGCAGGGGAAAAGCAACAATCGCTCAATTCAGTCACAGGATGGAAGGACAGACACCCCCTCCTCAGGAAATGTGCTTATTTGCAGAAAGGAAACACAGCGAAACGTCCTCCACAGGATTCCATAAAAGCCATACGGAATACATTGTTCCAGAAACCATCATAGAAAGTGTATGGAATCCCTTGGCATTGATCCAGCGACAAAGCTAAGGTGTCTTCGCAGTGCTGATGTGGAAGGAAGGCCAGCTGTGTGAGGGAGTCCTCAGGACTTTAGCTCTCTGTGGTGTGAGGGGACATGAGCCTCATGGAATAGATGTTTCTACTTCATGAAGTTTGCACATTTCCATAAATGACCTATGTGAGCCCCAAAGGGCAGAGAAGAGGTGGTTGTGATCCCGCCCCTCATTTGAAGGGTCTCAGGTTGAACGGTCATTGAATACTCCCAAGGACCAGAGTCTAGAGATTTCTTTCTTTTTTCCCTCATCAGTTCTTACTCTCAGGAGAGAAAGAATTGAGAGTCAAAAATCTATGCCTTATATTGAGGCCAATCATTGTTTTTTAATTCATTACAAATTTGTTTCACAGAAAGTCCCTAGCATGAACCATCATCATTATATAGGAAAAAGGCAATTGGGAGTTCTAGAAGATGGTAGAAGGAAGGCCATCATTTTTAGTATGAAGCAGAACAGCTGAGAAGCCAAGTCATGTGAACGGATCAGCACAGCTGTCCTGAAAAGAAGCTGGACCACCCCTGCTCCTCCTACAAGCTGCCATTGAGGGTTTGGACACCTAGCAGGTACCCACAAGACTTCTACAGATGACATACATAAGAAGGAACACTTAGAGGCCACTGGTGCTGAAGCTTGGAGAGCTTTGTTCTCATCTTGGGAGAAGGGGTAAGACAGTGACTTCATAGGTCTGGGGGTGTAAGCATCCTATGCTGTAAAGGTTGTTCAGGACCTATAGCTGGGAATCAACCAGGAAGCTGACAGTGAGAGGGTGGGTGGACTCAATATCGAAGTGGGAGGGCTCGCTAGGATGCTCCAGCCTCCGTGAAGGTCAGAGTCATGGAAGCTCAGGTGGAGGACATCGGGCAGCACAATAGCTTCCGGAACTGAGTCAGCAGGAAGACTACTGTGCAAAAGAACCACACTCTGGTGTCCATACAAAAATCAAAGATAATGAAAACAAAACTGAAATTATTAATGTTCATCAAAGTTTACAAAAATCATTTACTGTAGAAGGTAATCAGCAGGAAGACTACTGTGCAAAAGAACCACACTCTGGTGTCCATACAAAAATCAAAGATAATAAAAACAAAACTGAAATTATTAATGTTCATCAAAGTTTACAAAAATCATTTACTGTAGAAGGTAATCAGCAGGAAGACTACTGTGCAAAAGAACCACACTCTGGTGTCCATACAAAAGTCAAAGATAATGAAAACAAAACTGAAATTATTAATGTTCATCAAAGTTTACAAAAATCATTTACTGTAGAAGGTAATCAGCAGGAAGACTATTGTGCAAAAGAACCACACTCTGGTGTCCATACAAAAATCAAAGATAATAAAAACAAAACTGAAATTATTAATGTTCATCAAAGTTTACAAAAATCATTTACTATAGAAGGTAATGAGTTTATTCTAGCCTTTCCATTCGTATGTCTCAAAAGCTAAGTTATAAAATACTATATGGCTATTCCATACTTGAATAATAAGCAGATGGAGTAAGCAAGAGATTTACATATTCATAATTCACGGTAATAGAAAATATTCAACAGCCACACAAATGAGAAAAGTAGGAGAATAAAAATAATTTTTCTTATGTACATGAATGAAAAAAATCAACAAAAAGATTATGTATTATAAATAGATCAATTTTCTCAAGATGATTTACAGTTCAG
This sequence comes from Peromyscus eremicus, assembly GCF_949786415.1. Taxonomy (NCBI): domain Eukaryota; kingdom Metazoa; phylum Chordata; class Mammalia; order Rodentia; family Cricetidae; genus Peromyscus; species Peromyscus eremicus. Next base: position 32,041,815 of record NC_081437.1, on the reverse strand, counting down.
ATGCAATATCAACATTTAGTATTATGCCTATATGTATATATGTGTACCACATGTGTCCCTGGTGCCAGTGATGGCCAGAAGAGGGGGTCATAAAACCCTTAAATTGAGTTACTTGTGGCTATTGAGTCTCCATATGGGTGCTAAGACCTAAACCCTGGTTCTCTGCAAGAGCAACTAATGCTCTCTCTTAACCATGGAACCATCTTTCCAGCCTTAACAAGAAACGGTGCTTTAAAATTATGTTGATGTGTGTGTGTGTGTGTGTGTGTGTGTGTGTGTGTGTGTGTGTGTGAGATGTGAGTGTGTGCATGCAATGTCATGGTCCATGTGAAGAGGTTACAGGACAGCCCGTAGGAATCGCTTCTCTTTTTAACTTGTGATCCTAGGGATCAAAGGCAGGTCATCAGACGTAGCAGCAAGTGCCTTTACCCGCTGAGCCATCTCAATTAAAGTCACTCCTCAATTAATGGTCTAAGAGAAAGCGCAGCTACTTTCTTAAAGCAGACGGCACCGTATAGTAAAAGTAGCATTGCCGTCCCTCAGCAAAATGATTACATAACAAATGGGCATTGTTCAGCATCATGGTTGCAGGAAAGACTCCCATAGGAATAGTTTTTTCCCCCTTCTGTTGAACCACGGTGGCTGACATTATCATGGTAAGAAGAAATATTGGTGAATTTTCTAAGTTTTGACTTTTGCCCTAGAAACTCAAACTCATTGAACTGCCCAATGGACCGATGTGGACAATAATGCTAAATTACTTGAGCCCTTTTCTTGAAAAAGGAAAGGAGAGTCTTCACAGTACAATGGTTTTGTCATACCCCTTCTCAGCTGTAGGTATTACCCAATTTGGTTGTAAAGTCTGTTGGATCTACAGATTGAATGTGTACTTTATCTTTTCTAGGTACCCAAACATTTTTTTCCCAGTATTTTTTCTCAATAGCTTTGCATTCTTTAGATATTTAAAAAAATGGTCTCTCAAACAACTGATTCATAAGTATGCTGGCATGACACATTTGGTCCAGTCTTGAGTGCATTTTAATGCTACTCAGTGGGAAGGAACACAACTGAGTTTTCTCTTTCCTCTCTGCCTGCAGTGACTAATTCAATCCCACAAAACATTCAGACTAATATGGTTAAAGAGAAACATCTAAAGCTTATGCATAGCTCAGACTATTTCTAATTTTGTTTCAATTTCCCAGGAGACCCTCCACTTCTGAATGTATTAAACTAAGCATTTCAACAATAAATAGCATGCTGTCTTTGAAAGGAGGAAATATAGAGCCTCAGCAAGAACAGTTATTTCATTCACAATTCTTTTAAGTTTGAATGGCTCGGGGTCAGAGGAGATGTGCGGTGTAGAGTCAGATGGTAGATTGTGTGTCCATCTCCTGAGTGGGTTCCTGCTGGTCTATAAAGCGCCACAGTCCAAGTTAAGTGAGCCCCACACTTTCCCAACTCTTCTGGACCACTGAAACCTTAGGTCCTCTTTGCCCATGTGGTTATTGGTTTAATCTGTTTTCGTTCAGTGCAAATCACCATGAACTTGAATATACCAGACCTTGGATCCAGCACGCACTCCTAAACCATGGCCCACAGGACCTTCTCTTTGCAGCTCAGCTTCATCAGAAACTTCTTTGGGGAAGGAGAGAGGTGGGGAATTGGTGTTACTGACCCCAGGGGATGGGGTGGGCATATGCCGAGTCATACTTGGGGAAGGCAGAGGACAACCTGCAGGAGCCGGTTCTCTCCTTCTACCATGTAGGACCTGGGGATCGAACTCAAGTCGTCAGGCTTCTCAGCAGGAGTCCTTACCCACTGAGCCATCTCATGGACCCATTAATACTAATTTCTAACGACAATTTAAGCAACAGGGGCCCCTCTGAAGAATGCTCACTCTTCTGAAACTTTAAAAAGATCGGTAAAAGCACTTGATTTTTGCCCAGCAGTGAGGAGATTCAGACGGCAAAGAAAGCTGTGTCAGCACTAGGACCTGAGTGTGACCCTAGGTAGAAAAGCTGGGTGTGGTAACTACACAGTTGTAACCACAGCCCTGGGAAGGCAGGGCTGCCCGACCAGCATTCTAGCCTACTCACTGAGCCCCAAGTCCCATGGAGACCCTGTCTCAGAACAAAAGTTGGGCAGCCCCTGGGAATGATGCCCAAGGTTGCTCTCTGGCTTCTACAAGGGCATGCGAATATATCACCTTGTACACATGCATGTGCCTGCATGCACATGACCAACACACACACACACATGCACACACATACAGCTGTGAGAAATTTCATGTAAGAGGCCATTCTTTTCATTTTCCTCATTTTGGGCATTTCCTTGGGAGAATTCAGATCAACACCCAACTATGGGAATAAGGATATATTTCTATTCTGGCTCTATATAGGAGAGAAAATTGTTTCCAAGTTTTACACATTTTACTACAGTGTCAAGTCTGACCAGTATTGAAAGTCTTATTTATATTTAAGTTATAAGAAACCATGTCATATGCCAGCCTTTGCTGTCATCTAGTGAAGTCTTATCTACACTCCACAATCACTCTCTTAAGTGGCTGAGACCTGGAGAGTTCATTGTTTTGAACACGGTCCTCCCTTTTAGCAGAGGCAGCTAGACGTGGCCTGGTGTGTGCAACCTAAGTGTTATGCGTTCTGCTCTCCATTGATCTCGGATTGACCCTCATGAGCTCTGACCAGGGTCTTGCACGAGATGCCTTATTCAGGTCACTCCATTCCAAAGGGAGGTTTTACAATTTCCAGGTCACGTGTTTAAGAAAAAGTAACCGGTCAAGGCTTTGCAAAGAAAGTTAGTGGCTATGCCCACTAGATTCTCCCACTTATAATGAAGTGATGATTGTGTAGCTCTTTGTTACTGTTTTTAACGCTAGCTGTTTCTTCTGAGTAGGCAGAGGCAGCGATGACTTATGACACAGTCATTAGGCAATGAATCGCTTGTGTATCTTTCTATAACGAAAGCCAACAGTACCCACTGGTTTAGGTAAACGTTCAACCGCGCTGTGTAGGCTGCCTCAAACCCAGTCTGCATGGGATTGGTGCTCTTCTAGTATATGCAAACAAACAACTTGTGCTTGCCCCGTACGGCTTCCAGTGTGGTGGAGGCTAGAGGTTGTAAAGCATTGAAATTTAGACGATGGAACCAAGCCAGGTAATGACCACTGATGCCACCAACCCAGGTAGAGACACAGATCTCAAAGGCAGGAAGAGCCTTGAAGGGCAGGTGAGTCCATCCATCCAACAGCAGGTGGATAGACCTCCCAAGGTCACCCAGCCTGTAAGTAACCACGCTTTTCTGTCTCTCTGCTCTAAGCTCTTTAGTAGTTCCTTAGCAGTTATATGAGATGTATTAGTTATCTATTACCACATACCAGATAACCCTAAATTATCTTAAACAATAGACACTGATAGATCCACCCTTTCTGCAGGTCAGGAACTCGCTGGATAGACAGGCTGAGCAGTTGTGACTGAGCTGAGGGAGCAATCAAATAGGAACATGCCATTGCTGGCTGGGCTGTGACACTGTGCCTCTAAGTTCCATGTGTGGTTTCTGGCAGAGGGGCTTTGCCAGCTGTGGGCAGGTAGACTTGTTTCCTCCTCATGGGGATTCTCCACAAGGCCCTTGAGTTTCCTCATAACATGGCAGCCACCTTTCTCTAGAGTAAGGTGTAGCCAGACAGCAGCTGCAGTATCTGCTGTCACGTTGTGTCACACACTGCCACCTGCACCAGCCAGTTAGCAACCAGTCAGTGAGTTCTTCTCACTTGAAAGGAGAAGTCACTTCGGCCTCTGGATGGGGAGCGCCCATGCACAGTCACATCCATCTCAGCAACAGGAATGCAGCGTTCCTGTATCCTGGCATCAGGGATGAACTGATCATGAACATCACTGTCTTCAGGCATCAACATAAACAATGGTACTTCATTTCTAGCTCAGTTAACCCACGACAAAGTACAGTGAGAGATCTGACCAAGGCCTATCCCAACAAACTTAGATCACGCCATTTTATAGGTAGACAGGCATTTACAGAGGGCACCTTAAGTGTAGGGTGGCACACTGTCATGTTCACCACTTTGCCTAGTAACTGGTAGAACTCTCGCCACTCAAACACCCAGTTCCATTTCTATTACTTGTGAGAACCTGGAACGCCTACAGCCTCTGCCTCAAAAAGAATGCTTTGCCCACGCTAGGAAACACAACAGCTTGTTACTAGTATGTTCATAGCAGTTTTTTAAAATTATGGGGAGAGTCCAGAGCTCCTGGATCAGACCGGCAAGCACCTAGTGGCACCTCCACCACACACACACACACACACACACACACACACACACACACCCCTCTTTACAACCCCAGTGAGGGCTTTTGGTTCAACAGCTTCATCCTGGGGAGTGTTGGGAGAGCTGGCAAATACTCTAAACAGATAAAAGATAATTGAACAAGGAGTGAGTGGTAAAGGGTGACAAAGCGCTATTTCCATTATAAGCTTATCTCGGTAAACTTTCTCAGAGCCCCCGAGTTCCCGAGCAGGGTGTGGATTTGGCAATAGTAAAGAAACAGGGCAGGCCAGGAATGTCTGGGGAGCTAATGAAAGCCCCTGAAGTGGTTGAGGCTGCTATCTCTGCTTTGGATCCCTGCCACCTTGACGCAAATGTCAGACAGTATTTAATTGGCAAACAGGGCTTCAAAGGGTTGCTGGGCCCTGCTCCCAAGGCCCCGGGGCCTGTTAATGTTTAATTGTCATGTGCAAGGGCCCACTAGGCCTTCCTACACTTGGGCGTTTTATTGCACTTTGCAAAAGCGGTATTATGAGCCTCCTTCTTGCTCCACGAGCCTTTTACAGACATGTCTTTGGTGTCATAGGCTAACCTAAACCTTAAGAAGCAAAGTTCCCTAGTAATCCACCAGGCCAGAGAGAAGTACCTTCGAGTTGAAAAACAGTGAAAAGACTCCCCGTTCACCGAACTGGCCTGAAAATCAAGACGTATCCCCGGGGACATCAGATGGGGTGGGGCTGGGGCTAGCTGAGGGTTTGGAGCAGACCCTGGGGTGACTTTGCTGGGTGGGAACTGGTGCAAGTTCCTCCTAGAGTGTGGATGGTGTCTGCTCTAAAGGCAGGCAGGCCCCAATGCAAAGAGGGTTGCTTTTCCTTAATTCCCTCCTCTGCCCCAAATAGCTAAGTGTTTTTATGTTGTTCTTATCTAAAAAGTCAGAGAGACTGTCTTGACAAGACTCTATCAATCCTGTCTAATTACATGAGGAGGAAGAAGAAATAACAAAAGACAAACACCCCCTCCCCCTACCACACACACCCCCGGGAGGTGGAGACTCGGAATAAAAGACTGGCTTCCAGCTTGTGACGTCTGCGAAGCTGCACTTGGAATTGAATATGAACGATTTCTTTGAGTTGTCAACTGAAGTCAATGTAATTGAATACATCTTCACTGAGTGAGTGAGCACTAAGTGTTCATACCAAACAATTCCTTTGGCTTCAAATTAGTGCTAGTTAGAGAAATGGTCTCTTTGTTGAATTGTGGAAATGTATTGGTTCGTCGTTTCAATCATTCTTTTGCTGATTGTGAATATCTCTCCGAAGAATGTAAGGAGAAATATCTAATTACACCACTTATATCAGAATGGCGAGGCGTATATTTATCCTGTTTGTTAATTATATGTGTCCCAGCTAAAGACCACACATCAGCTAATGTCAACAGCAGCCGGAATGGCCTGGTAAACATCAAAAGGGAGGTGAACACCAAATTAAAAAACAAAACCCCAGCAGAGCAACTAAAAAGTATGCATGTTTTTAATGTATTAACATGAAGTCAAGACTTTGTTGTTCTCTTTTGCCTGACTCGACATTCAAAGGTTATCAGATTTTTTGTCCCATGGACATCTAAATTCTTCCCAGCAGAATCTTCGCCATTAGCAGGTGTCTGGACCACTGAGCCTGCAGGTTGAGAAGCTTATTAAGTCTCTCTTCTGAAGTGCTTTTGTTCGCTTGGATTGTGGCCCTTCCATCCCTCCTGCTGACTTCCTGAGCTCTTCTTTTTTTTTTTTTTTTTTTTTTTGGCCACGAGGAGATGAGCAGGTGTCTCCTTCCACCACGAAGTCCAGTCACATCCAGGGACGCCCAGCCATAGAGCCTTAGGCTCCTGGGAATGGAGACTTGGAAATAATCTATTGTGTACAAAGCGAGTGCCTTCTGAATCTACACACACAAGTTAATTAGCTCAGGGACCTAAAATATTCCTTTCCCATAGAAGTGAGAAGTAGTAAAAATGAGAGGTCTTTATGCACGCTTTCTCAGCAATTTTCTAGGAAGGGGTATATTATCTTCTAGATAGATTTACAGGAACATGCATTATGCACCTGCCTCTTATTCTCATTAATGGCGGGAACTACATGCACACAGGAGCATAGCACTTGGCTTGTACACAAGAGGCCTCCCTCTTTTCCTCCTGTAGTTAACAATCTCTGCTTCACATTTCTTAAATATCTTCCAAAGGAAACAAAACACTAAGTGTCGTTCGCGATTTAAACACTATCTTGGGTATATGTTTTTCAAAGGAAGCGAGATTAGCACATTACAAAGGCTTTCAGATTCACTTGAGGGGAGCAAATGGTTATGGCTGCCACCCTCAGCAGTTCTCAAGAGGGCCTAGGTGGGAGAAGGAGCTGAGGCTTTCTGTCTCAGCCGTGTAGGAAGGACTTTGTTAGGAAGGACTTTGAATCCTTAGCCAGTCTCCTACCAGTGTTGACAAAACCAGGGCTAAGGCAGCGAAGGGACAGAGCTCTGAGAAAAAGACACTGCTAAAGCTTCCACCTATGGGCGAAGCCTACTAACTCCACACACCCACTCACTCATTCATTAGTCTATTTATCCTTCGACTCCTTTGCTCAACACAAACGTAATGGATACCTACGATGCGCCTCCCAGGGTGCTGGGCTCCGAAGATGTGGTACCGAAGCGCGTTAGGGTCTGGGCTCATGAAACACACCATTTAATGAGAACACAGGAATTATATAACTAATTATGCAAGCGGCTCGCTTACTATTGCTATGCACAGGGAACTATGAGCACTTTATAGAGGAAGTGACTCATGGAAATGAATGCAGGAGCTTCAGTAGGGTAGAAACATATAACTGTCACCATAGTGATAGGAACCCATTGAGGAAAAGCGTGGCGTTGGCAGGGAGGAGCATGTGCAAGGTTCCTGAGCCAGACGGGTTCAAATTCTGTAAGTGATTTATAAAAAATGCTTGCAGATTATTTATAGAAAATATAGTATTACAATGTTCATAGGTACTGTTATTTAACAGTAAAAGACAATTCTTTTATTTTCAGTCAGTGAAAATAACAACAAAACATTCTCTTGCCCTCTTCTGTTGGCTTAAAAAAAAAAAAAAGAGGCATTTAGAACGTGGGCGGATGTTTCCGTGGGTAGAGTGCTCAAGGCCCTGAGTTCAGATTCCTAGAGCTGGGCAGGGTGGATGGAGCATGTCTGTAGCCCCAGAACGGGAAGATCAGAGATAAGCATGTCCTGGGCCAGGCAAGCTTCAGGTTCAGCAAGAGGCCTTGTCTCAAAGCATAGGTAGAGAGCACTGAGGGCAGACACACCAATCTGTGGCCTCCATATGGGCATGCACTCCTGCATATGCCCATGCATGAACACACACACACACACACACACACAGAGAGACACAGAGAGAGAGAGAGAGAGAGAGAGAGAGAGAGAGAACTGATCACATCATGAATCAGTTTTCCACAAAGCTGAAGCCAGACTCAGAATAAGTAAATCCTTAAGTTCTGAATGAAAAAAAAAGGCCATAAATTCTCTTCTAACTCCCCCTGTTCAGCACTTCATTACCCATTCCTATGAGACCAGTGACACCTGTGTCCCTAATCTGTATTTGTCCAAATATTTATGAGGAATGCCAGATTTTTTTTTAAGTTTCAAACTTACGCTTTTATAAAATATAATAAAAAAATTACGAGAGAAAACTACATACTTTGATATGGACTGCTGTAAAAATCTCCATGATTACTCTCAATTGCAATGTTTCTCGCATTTTAGATGGATAGCAAGCTGCTTCCACCAACTCCCCTTGAAAGCTAAAATTTTTTTCCCCAGCTTCAAACACTGCCCCATGGACCTGTAGGCAGCCTATTATCCAGGAATCTATTGACAGCTCTTGAAATTATTCACATTTCCTGCCTGGGCCCTACCGTGAGTTAGAAGTTACCTTGTCTTGGTTCACAACCACGAGAAACAGTATTTCCTCAATGGAACTGTGTTTCTGAAACTATTAGGAGAAATCAGCCTCAAGTCTTGGTGTCTCTAGGTCTGTGAAGAGAACTCCAAGTGTCTCCAGGTCATGTAATTGGTTTTTCTTTTTTGGTGCTGTTTGTTTGTTTTGTTTTTTATAAGTGTGTCAACATTACTGTAAGAACTAAGTTTCAGACTATAACAGGAAGGCAGGCAGAAATGTCTGGAATGATGCTTGTACCACATGAGCAGCCAGGGACATGGATGGCCACTGTGAAGTTGGAGTCATACACAGGTCCCCAGGAACTCTGAGAAGATGAGACCCCAGAAGTAACCTCAACTCCTGGGTACCTTCCTGATTTTTCTCCTTCCACTTTACTGACTTAGAGAATGCCAATTTTCATCTCATTCATCTCCTACCATGCAGTATTGCCTAGACCAACCCAACCCCCCACAACTATTTCCTTGAAGCCTAAGACTTCCAAATTACACTTCCAACACACATTCTCATGTAAGCACCAATTCTCATCTAAGACAATGTATCAAACTATCTCTAAGCCTTCCTAGTAGGCCAAACCATGCTCTTCCCTCAAAATGTTCCTACCTAATTGGAATTCTATATATTTCTCTCATAGCCCAGGCTGGCCTGAGCTCACTGTGTAGCCAAGGAGGAACTCGAATGTTTCCACCTTCCAAGTGCTGAGATTACAGGCATGCACCACTACACTTGGTCTAATTGCAATAAATCTTAAATATCTCATCCTCAGACTAAAGATCTTTAGGTGAGAGGTTAGTTTTGGGCTGTCACGTGGATTCAATAAAACTGCAGAAGACCACAGAAGAGGTAGTCAGGGAGTAAGAGACAAAATGGAAGTTAGAACAATGTGAGGATAGACACACAAGGAAGTGGGCAGACTCCAGATATGGGGAGAGGAAAAGGAAAAACATTGCTATTCCCCACAGACTTTGGAACGAATGAAATTTTGCCCCTGGGACCCAACATTTCTAACATCCATTACTACAGAATATCTCCATTTTATAGTGGTTTGAATTAAGATCTTTCAACTTTCCAGTGGTGTGAAAGGGTTAGTCATTCAGCAGTAACTATGCTTCATTTAAATCATATATTTATAGTTTGTATGTGTGTGCCTGGGTGATGTACACGCCTGCCACAATTCCATGTGAGGAGACTAGAGGACACTTTGGTGGAGTGAGTTCTCTTCTTCCACCTTTATATGGGTTCTAGGGATCAAACTTAGGCAGACAGACTTGTGTGGCAAGCACCTTTACCCGCTCAGTTATTTCACCCTGGTATCTTTCCTAAGGACAGCACATTTATAAGCTTAGGGCCCTACCCTTGTCATCATAAAGTTGATAACTCTTTAATTATTAAATCCAAGGATACAGAAGTAGTTTTAATGTTGGACAAATAATTCAAAGGTCTAATTTTAAAAATTGTCAATGACTCCAATGAAAATTCAAATAAACAAAGAACTGAAGATGTTACTTCAAGACTTGGATGAGAAATTCACCAAGTTGGAAAGAATTTAAGCCCAGACAGATTTGGCCTGGGAAGAGGTATGCGTAGAGGGTACATGGGAATCATGGAAATGAAAAGTTCAACAAATTATATTAGGGAAAAACCCACCAAACCTTGAGCTGGGGAGAGGGCTCAGTGGGGGGTAAAGGTGCTTCTCATGAAAGTATCAGGATCTGAGTTCAGATCCCCGGGATTTGTGTAAAAGCTGGATGCACAGCACAAGCTTTCAATCTAGCATTCCTCCTGGGAGTTGGGAGGCAGAAGAGAATACTCCAAAGTGTGGCATACACAGTTGCAAACACACACACACACACACACACACACACACACACACACACACACACACCATCATTGGGAAAGAATCACAGCTAGACCAGACTAGGTGGAGGAAAGGATTGAAGAATTAGTATCTTCAGATAGCAATAAAGAAAATAAATAAGTAACCATGGCCACAGTGTCAAAGACCTCTAGGACATGATTAAAAGACCAAACTTAATGAATCTGTCCTAGATAAGAGGCAGCTGAAATACAAACAGAAGGCATAAGACATCTATTCAATAAAATTACAGCAGATAATTCTCTAAATCTAGGGGGGAAATGGATATACAAGTACAGGATCTAAATAGAGCCCCAGATAGACATGAGCATAAAAACAGAATTCTTCTGTGTCGTATTACAATCAAAATATCAATGGAGCAGAACAAGGAAAATACAAGTCGCGAAAGAAGGGTCAAATTACTAGTCTTCACGTGGAAGGCCTTTAGGGCAGTGGTTCTCAACCTGTGGGTCGTGACCATCGGCAAACACAGATATTGACATTATGATTCATAACAGCAGCAAAATTACAGTTATGAAGTAGAAATGACAATAATTTTATAGTTGGGGGGGTCACCTCAACATGAGGAACTGTATTAAAGGATCACAGCATTGGGGAGGTTGAGAACCACTACTTTAGGCCGTACGGGTACTCAGGGCACCCAATGTTTATACAAACAATGATTATAATGCTTAGTGGTCACCTTGGGAACAATCAGACATGGCGCGTGAACATTTTCTAAGCCAAAACCCTTAGCAAACAAATCATGAATAAGCAGGATGTTTCCGAAGGTTAGGATGTCTCCGTCTTTTGTCAACTCGGCACAAACCTAGACATAGCTGGGAAGATGAACCTCAACTGAGAGAATGTCTCCATCTATTGTCCTTAGGGAAGTCTATAGGGCATTTTCTTCATTAATGATGGATACGGGTGGCCCATGGGTGGTGCAAGCCTGGACAGGTGGTACTGGGTAGTATTAAGACAGTAGGCTGAACAAATCATGAGGAGCAAGCCAATAACCAGTGCCCCTCAGTGGCCTCTGCCTCAGTCCCTGCCTCCAGGCTCCTGCCCTGCTTAAGTGCTTTGCTTTGGCTTACCCTGAGAAAACTCTGCAGACTTCAAGAAGGAGTAAATCCTTTCTTCCCCGAGTTGCTTTTGGTCATGGTCTCTATCCAAGCGATAGAAACGGCACTGAGACCGAGTGGGTCCTTGTACCTTGTCTTAATCCTCATCTGCAATTGCCCCCATTCCCAACCTAAAAACTCAGAGTGCATTTCTCCATGAGACGTATGCAGGGGACATCTCTGCCGCTACAAATGCCAAATGGTTCCGAAAGGGCACAAGCTGGCTCCGCCCTCACCTCTGAGCTTTCCTGGACACTGAAAAAAAGACCCCAGACGTGGGCGGCCTCTAGACTTTGGGTGCCTCCATCAGTTCCTCTCGTGGAGTTCTGTCTCTGGTGCCCGGAACATGGCCAATTATGTATGCAGGTCAGCATAACCGAGGGGTAAGGACAATCTTGGCTGCTTACCTATATACTTTCCCAGGATTGAAAGGAACACATTTAAAACCCCTTTTGGAATACAAAAGCCATCTGGAGCAATTTCTTCTGGGAGTTCTTCATGCAGGTAGTCACACAGTCACAAGCTATAGAACAGAGGCTAACACGGCAGACCCCCAAGGAAGGGGACAAGCCTGCCAAGGACAGGAATTTTAGCTCATTATGCTTACTTAGACTGACAGTGAATAGGAAGTGACTCAGAAGGAAACAGCAGAAGGAATGGGCTAAAAACGCCTGTTTTCTAGGCTAGCTCTTCATTGAACTAGGCCTTTTATTCTGTTAAAAGTATTTATTGATCCTATACTATTTCTGATGAAAGCTTAAAAATCTACCAATCAGAAGAGAAGCAATGGATATCTCTCATAGTGTCTCGGGACTGCCCAGCACACTTCACAAGACAAGGAAAACTTGGGAGCTGAAGAGAGGTTACGTATTCTCATCCAGAACAGCTCAGCGCAGAGAAGAGACCCAACCTTCGAGGGGGCCTCAGCTGGAAGCAGACGGCCCAATATCCCTTTGCATTCTTACTGCTGTCTCCTTTTTGTTTGTGGGCTCAGAGGCATCTAGCTGCTTAAAAACAATCCCAGGAGCAGCCAATGCTGGGCACTGGGAAAGAGAGAGTCTCCAGGGAGCACTAAATCTAGAGAGGACACCTAACAGCTGGGTGGGTATCATGTTTGGTTTATTCAGCTGCTTGAATATGTCTGCTCCACCAACCAGATTTCACGCCACCGCGAGGCCTTTGTTGAGTTAAACTGGTTTCCAGCAGTAAATGGAGATAGACTCTCTCCCCTCTGCTGTTCTTCCTGTGTTCAGAATCTTTCTCTGCGGAGCCACTTAGACGACACACAGTGTTAGGCACGGCTGTTGTCATAGCCATGCTACCCAGGTATCCGTACAAGCCTGTGCTCCTTAGCCAATCCCCAAGAGCAGAGATAAAGGGTGGGCAGAAACCAGGGTTGCTTAAACATTTTTTTGTCAATGAGCCCATTCTACCTGAAAAAAATTGTACACAGTTGTGATAGAAGTATATAAAACAGATGTAATAAAGGAAGCATTTACTGATAATAAATCACAGAAATAGGTTTTAAAATAACTCTTTGGTATACATATAATTTTACTATTTATTAAAGATGACAGAAAATTTTCCTGCTAAGGAAATGGATGTGCTTGTTTATTTTTACATAAAGAATTAAATCCAGCCGGGCGGTGGTGGCACACGCCTTTAATCCCAGCACTTGGGAGGCAGAGGCAGGCAGATCTTTGTGAGTTCGAGACCAGCCTGGGTTACAGAGTGAGATCCAGGAAAGGCGCAAAGCTACACAGAGAAACCTTGTCTCGAAAAACAAAAAACAAAAACAAAAAAAAAAACCAAAAAAAAAACCAAAAAAAAAAATAAATCTTGGTTGACTATTTGATACTACAAGACTTAGGTCATGTTTAATTTTTCCAAAATTGATTGGTATTTTTTTATACCCACTAATGCTGAGAATTATACTTCCTGTAAATATGCTGGAAAGATATTGTAGCTATTTCAGAAATTGTTGGAAATTCTGTTCTAATCTCAGGTCAAAATTCACTTAGCATTTTAAAAAACGATACTCAAGTGAGCAACTCAAATATCAATTTTAAAAATTAAATGTTCTAACACAATACAAGCCAGAGAGATATAGTAAGGTAAGGAATGATGGTAGAAAAATATTGAAAGTCTTTGGTTGCCTTCATTAGACCAGTACATTTTCATAAACTCAGAAAATTTTGCACATAAACACCGTGATTCATATCATATAATAGTCAGGAATCTGGGCCAAAGGGTTTCAAGCAGGATTCACGGCCATTGTGTGGTGTGATGGTGTGCACAGCACCCAGTGTATGTGTATGGTGAGAACAGCCAGAAACTCCTCAGATTGATCGTGGGATCAGTTTTGAACTAACCTTTGGTCTTTAACCTTATCCCATCCGTGGCCCACACATTCAGTCCACAATCCAAATGTGGGCTTGTGGCTCCCAGTTTAAACCTTAGGGCGTAGAGTAACCAGAACTCACAGATGGGCAGTGTGAAGCCACATTGCTGGTTAGCAGTGGGAACGTGGAATGGCACTCTGAGGCAGTAGGAGCCCAGACCAGACTAAGACTAACACTCTATTTTGTTACAGCCATTTACTTGAAATTGATACTCATGGAGCTCACCAGAATTCATGATGCTGCTTATGACCACAAGATGAATAGTGACTGCCAATCTCCCTGATCCTTGGTCTCAAGAGTCAGAAGTAGCTCCTAAAAGGCTTTGGGCTGGCTCCCTTTGGATGAGTTCGTTGTGTTTAAGGAGTACACTGACCTGTACTGATGAGTCTCTTCATTTATCCACTGGCAAGCCAGGCATTAGCATTTTATCATGCGTCTCACCCTCAACTACCCACAAGATTTCTTTCCTTCTCTTGACTTCTAAATCTGTATCAGGGCCACCTGTGGCCAGATCTAGCCACCAGCCTGGGTTTCTGCATCCCTGGTTAGAAACAGTTTTACAATTTTAAAGTGTTATGGACAAGAATACAGGCAAAAATACCTTACACAAATTATATGTGTCCCTCAAAACCTAAAATATATTACTCTTTTGTCTTGTACTGAATTTTATTTTTTACAAAACCCTGCTCTAATCTTTCAGATTATAATATAAGGAAAATAAATAAATCATCTATATTGATTAAGATGATCAAGTAAATTCTGTTTACTACAGGTCTAAGTAATCCATTGTGCTAATGAGTTTTTTTAAAAAAAATTTATTTTAAATTAACTGTACATAATAGTCTAGTTGTTCCTCTAGCTTTAACCTTTACTAGGTTTTATCCAATCTATCAAAAGCCTATTGCCTTTAAAATGTGAAGAACGTTATGTAATACAGCAGTTCAATTTTCCCTAAGAGTCCCATCTAAGGGGCTTTGGAAATTCCTCTCAGACTTTCTGTTCCAGTTTGGACTATCTCCAGGCACAGTTGTTACCCAGGCACTCTGTTGGATCACCATTCCTGGGAACTTTTCCTTTTTTCCCCCCTCTCTTCTCAAGAGAATATGCTACACATTCATCAGAAATTCCAAAGACATGGAATATAGGAAGTAATTGTTCCAGCCCTTGATATCTGAAAGTATCTTGACTTTGCCCTCCCCCACAACTGACACTTAGCTGAATAAAGAATCCTATGAATTGAATTGCATGCTTTATCTCCAAATACTGGAGGCTGAAGTCCGTTATCTTTTCTACCTCTGTCTTTTCACTGTTACCCTGAAAACTGGGCACGTGTATCCACGCTTCCTGGTTGCCCAACTTGCTGATTGGAGAGGGCAGGCAAGATAAGTAACTGTCTTGCTAGAAGTTCCCAGATGTCTGCATCTGGAGTTTTTCATCTGAGCTGTTCTGTTTCCACAGACAATGTACCTGCTCTCCCCATCCTTGAGGAGCCCAGGCCTGGCTTGCCAGGAGCCTGGGAAGAAACAGGCTTATGCCTACCCAGAGTTCACGACCTGTTAAACCTGCTGTGGCCCTCCGTGCATTTCACTCCCTATCCCTGTGTGATTCTGAGACAGCAACTCCCTATTACGTTTATTATATTGCATAGATTGTACCATGTTATAATGATACACAGTGCTTTCCTGCTCCCCTTACTAAAACAATATGAAGAGACACAGAGGTTCAAGTACTTTACTTTTAAAAGAAAAGATTTATTTTTCAAATATTTTTATCAGTTTTAAATTGTGTGTGTGTGTGTGTGTGTGTGTGTGTGTGTGTGTGTGTGTGTGTGTGTGTGTGTATGCATGCGAATACAGTTACCCACAGTCCAGAAAGGGCACTAAATCCTCTGGCACTGGAGTTACAGGTCGTGGTGAGCTGCCACATGGGTACTGGGAACAGAGTCAGTATAAGCCCTTACCTGCTGACCTACCTTTCTAGCTCTTACGATTTATTTTTTATGATCTATGTGTGTGTGTATGAGAGTGAGTTTATGTGTGTGTGCCTGCCTGTGTGTGTGCCTGCCTGTGTGTGTCCATGAAGACCAGAAAAAGGCACTGGATCCCTGGAAGCTAGAGCTATAGGCATTTGTGAACTGCACATGAGGGTAGGCATCTGAATTCCAGACCTCATGACGGAGCAGCAAGTGTTCTTAACCGCTGAGCCACCTCTCCAACCCTACATTCTGGCTTTCTAACCAAAGCAATCATTGCATCTCCATGCTTCCCTGACTCCCCACACCCTTCATCCAGTCATTCTGTGTGACACCTGAGCCTACCAGTGGCTTGGTGGGTCTCTGAGGATCTCTGAGGGTCTCTGTGGGTCTGAGGGGCACTGTGGGTCTCTGTGGATTTCTGAGGAGGGGCTCTGTGAGTCTCTGTGGGCTCTGTGGGTCTCTGGATCTCTGAGGGGCTCTGTATGGGTTCTGTGGGTCTCTATGTATCTCTGAGGGTCTCTGTGGGTCTCTTTGGGTCTCCGTGGGTCTCTGGATCTCTGAGGGGCTCTATGTGGGCTCTGTGGGTCTCTGAGGGTCTCTGTGGATCTTTGTGGGCCTCTGAGGGTCTGTGTATGGGCTCTGTGGGTCTCTGTGGGGCTCTTAGGGGCTCTGAGGGTCTCTGTGGTGCTCTGTGGGGGCTCTGTGGTTTACTTCACAGTCACTTGAAGTGATGGTCTCTCCTCTGGATTTTTTTCTTTGGATTTTTTGTCTTCAAAAAGTTTGTCAGAATCTCTTAGCATATTCTCTTCCTCATTGAGTGTTTATACATCTTTAATTACAACATGGGCATGCTTGCTTTAAATCCAAGTAACCACAGCATAGCCTGAATGCCAAGTGTGCGATCAGAGCACTCTGAGGTCCAAGGTGTCTGGGAAGGGGCCGCCTAAGGTGTTTGTACTAAATGGACAAAAGGACACAGATATTAAACTGCAGACCAGGCCATGGAAAGAGCAAGATCAAAGGCCCTAGGGGTAGGAAGGTATGTGGACTTCGGAACACAGCACCACAGTCCCATTTATCTGGAGACTTAGATATTTACTTTAGGGAGAGATAGAGCAGGGAAACCATAGCCAAAGCCAAGGTTTCTGAGAACGGAAAGAAAGTGGTGATCCGCTTTCCAGGGAAAACAGTCAGTGGAGAGAAAAATCACAAGCAGCCGACACCTTCAGCAATGATGACCTTTCAACATCTGTTCAGAAATGGAATGATGGTCCAGACGCTGAACCCGTGAGGAATGTGGGGGAGAACAACCCTCCCCCAACTACTCCCCCACCCCCCAGGAAAGCTCAGCTTCTGGCAATCCTGATGTGTCAGAGTGAAATAAGCATGATTATAATACAAGAAAAGATTCTTTTCTTCTTTCTTTAGTTTGTTTGTTTGTTTGTGTTTTTTGAGATTTGTTTATGTATATGAGTACTCTGTCCACATGTTCCTCTGCTCTCCAGAGAAGGGCATTGGATCCCACTATAGATGGTTGTGAGCCACCATGTGGTTGCTGGAAATTGAACTCAGAACCTCTGCAAGAGCAGCCAGTGCTCTTAACCACTGAGCCGTCTCTCCAGTCCCTGAGAAGATTCTTGAGAGGGGGAAAGTTTGGAGGTATTAACTCCTGAGGAGAAATACTTATTTTAGGAGACTAGAGAAAAATTCCTTGTCGAGAGAGAGAGATACCTAAGCAGAGTCAACTGCTGGGTTGGATAGAATTGTCTTTGGGTTTTCTGGAATCATATAGACTGGACAAGCCTGTCTTACGTTACCATGGAAACTGGCTTGGGGTATTGTCCAGCCTTAGGACACATATTTTTCAGTCACAATTTGGTTTATGAGAGCATAGAAGACTTAGCCCTATTTCCCAGGGATGGGAACACAAGAATAATATAGAAACTGTACTTTCTGAGTCATGCAGTAGGCCAGGGATTATACTGTTTCTCATGACTTTATCTCATGAAATTCTCATTATGATTTTGAGTCAACAAGATCTAAATGCTGTTCCCCCTTACACTAAGGAAACCTAGGATTAAAGAAATAAAGTTCTCTCCAAACACTTGTCATATGTAGTGGGGTTGGAAACAAAGCCTTGGTCAGTTTGAGCCGAGAGATTTCATCTTGACCACTAAGATGTTAATATCTTCTGCCCCATCTACTGGGTTTGTTTTTCCTCTCTAAAGAGAGTCGAGTACACCACATACTGGGAGCGGAGATGGATTCGATGGCAGGAACACACACTCTTTAAACAGAATTTAAACCCAGTGTGGACTTTGCTCTTAGTCAGCTGTACAAGTGTCAGAGCTCATATCGGGTAAAATCTAGGCTCCAGGTCTCCAGAAATTGCCACCCAAATGAACGAGGACTTCACACCGAGCCCTTTCCCAAGCCACACGGCATGAAAAGGCTGCCGAGAAACGAGGGCTTTCGGCTTACTGGCCAAATTTCTGAGTTGGCTGAAGAAATTGACGGGTTAGGAGCCACCAGGCACTGAGCCAGCCCGAACTGGCACTCCCAACAGAGGCCACAAAGCAGGACGCTGAGGACAACCAGTCTCCCTGCTTCTGAATGGCCCCACGGGAACCCCAGCACTCCAGCGTCCAAGAGTTATGAGCTCTGGCATCCTGCCGTGAAAGGAACAGGCATCTTCCCTCTGTCAACCGCCCTTGACAAGCCAAAAACATGATTCATGACTCGTGAGAACGGTTGCTTTCTTCACAGCCACCCTCTCTGGCTTCGCTTGGGGCCCAGGAATAATTGGCCACAATCAACCCTCCCAAAGAAGTGGTTTCCCCCCACTACATCACTCTTCCTTCTGAGGACAATGGCTTCACCCAGTGTGGTGAGGGGGAAGTTTAACCAAAGGAAAAACTGAGCCCACACTGATAAACATCGGTGTTATCAAGGGACAGCCAGGCGTGAGAGCTGAGGCACCCGTGCCTTGCTGCGGTGACTTTAGGGATACCTTTGTGTGCATTTCTCAACTGCTCCTAAGAATGGATGTGTGCCCTCCAAACAAGAGTGATGATGCTGGTGCTAAGCAATTTGGGTTTTTTTTGGGAGGTGGGGTGGGGTGTTGAGACAGGGTTTCTCTGCATAGTTTTGGTGCCTGTCTTGGATCTCATTCTGTAGACCAGGCTGGCCTCGAACTCACAGAGATTCGCCTGGCTCTGCCTCCCGAGTGCTGGCATGAAAGGCATGCGCCACCACCGCCTGGCATTTTTAAAATTTTTTTTAAACATACTTTCTAGCCATCTTGTCTTCTCCTGCTTAATTATATTGTCTTTGCAAAGTCAGAAAATGCCCGTTTTCTGAAGGGCATGGCAGTCTCCTTTCTGGGGTCAGTTTTGTTAGCACTGTGGCTTACGGTAGGTACTAGCGTTGACTACTGAATACCCACTAGGCATCGGGGACGGCGCTGGCGCTTGCGTTTATGCTGTCAATGAGTGCCCGTCAAACTCTGCCAGCCCAGAAGTATCTGTGCATGTTCAAAAACAGGTTCAAGAAATAAAGTAGAGCTCATAAGGAAATGTAGTTACAGACGAGGGCTTAAACCAGGACAGTCGTACATAAAAGAGTCCATGTGCGCTGTCTTCCTGGCTTCCCCCTCTACGTTCACATGCGAACTGTTGCTTAAAAAGAGCAAAAATGAATCCAGATGTGGTTTGGTATGGAGTTCAGGCGAGTCCACAGTTCCTTCCAAATTCCAAAATGACTTTCTGACACAAAAATAGAGATGTTATTAACATATTTGGTCCTGAAGTAGAAAGCATGGGCCGCTCTGGCTGACAGTCTCTCTCACAGAGAGACCCTTGAGGACGGAATGCTGGAGGCATGGAATACTTTCTTTGTTTCCATGTTGAAGGGCAAAGGGATCCGAGATGGGCCTTGCAGCCCCTCTGTCTGCCCAGCTAAGCAAGGTGGGTGCTAAGGCGGCCTGTTATCACCACGGTACCGTGTCCCCTCCCCATCAATCGGGCCTCCCCATCAATCGGCTTTCTGTAATTCTCACCACAGCAAGCTACCTCTTGCTTACCTCTCTGGTATGGCTTTCATCACTTCATGGCACGTGCAAGCTTTTTCCAAATATGCATAATTTGGTGAACTCAACTCTGTAAAATTCATTAATTAAGTGAATATATTTCTTTTGGCTGATAGAAGAAAGATGATCACCAGGATCATATGACATGATCTTTGGTAGTCTGGGAAAATATGAGCACATCTATTTCCCTCTCCCAATGTCTTTATTGCATACAGTCGTCAAAGCCACACCAAATGGAGAAGATCGGTAAAAGTAATATTTATAAAGGCAAACATATGCGTATGTGAGGAGGCATACAAATTTCCAAGTTAAATTTGTGTTTTGGTTTTCTTTCGGTGTGTGTGCATGAATGGGTGTGTATGTAAGTGTGTATTATATGTGTGGATAGTGTATAAGCATGTGCAAGTGCAGGTGTGTGACCTGTGCACTCCCAGAGGCTGGAGGACCACCCTGTGTGTCCTGTTCTACCTCTTTCCATTAGATTCTCTGGACTCATGAACTTACACTGAACCTGTAGCTATGCGTACAGCTAACACGTCCCTGGGATCCTTCTGACTCTGTTCTCCTCACACTTCTAGGGCTACAGGCATGACCACACCATACTTTTTAATGTGGGATCAGGATATTTTCTTCAGATTCTCATGCTTACACCAGAGTGCTCTCGTCTACTGAGCCATCTCCCCAGCCTCTACTAAGTTTAAAGAAAAAAAAAAACTGGTAAATGTATATGATCATAATTGTGTAGGCACAGCTATGACCTTTTGGGTAGAGGGACTTATGAAACCAGGAACCAAGACAAAGTGCCACTGGAATGAAGAAAACCTATATGTGCATGCATCATTCCTTAGCTGGGGAATCCAGTGTCTTCCAGTCTGACCCAGGCCTGAATCACCACTCAATCTGCATTTTTTTTTTTTTTTTTTTTTTTTGTAGATCTCTCTTCAAAATAATCCAGGTACCTGCTATTTTTCTTTCTTGTCCGAAATACTTCCTGCCCTGCAAACCCTTGTTCCATGGTGCTTTGGGTCCTCCTTTCGCAGACCATAGAAAGGGCTGAACACATTGTTTTCTATGTGTCTACAGCATCATGTCATCCCTGCTGGGATGGTGACCCACTGCACTACACTAGGAGTTCCTTGAGGGTCAGAAATCATGTCTTCTACTCCAGCAGCTCCAGACAGTTCTGAGTACCACGTCAACTCAGCTAGATCCCTGCCTCAACTGCAGGTCTTGACTGCCTGGATTCCACCCAAGCCATGGCCTCTCTCTCATTGATGTTGAAGGGCACCCATACACATAGTGGCCATCACTGCATCTAAACATTACTGTCTGCAGAATTTAGATATATACATTGCTTTGGAATCAAGAAACAAGTCACCCCCTCCACCGAAGCAGTTAAATTCTTGCCACTCAGGGAGCGGCTACCAACCATTCACGTTCCATCCTGACTCTTCGGACTCTCTTGTGAATTTGGAGGGCCCTGGATGCTGGAACGGCTTACACTGTTAGAATTATTAGGTGTCTATAGAGAGGAAAGGGGTAGGTTGGAAATATCAAGATGCACTTCAGAGATGAACACATTCTCTGGGTCTAAGAACAAAGTTTATTTGGAGTGAAATTCACATTGCTGAAGTGACTAGGGAGTTAGGAAGGGGCTGTCTGTGCCTTAGATGCTTCTCACTGTCAGGACCATAATAAGAAAAATTGTACTGTTGCTCAGTCCCTTTTCTCCTCCTCTTTCTCTTTCGTATTCTTGCACTTCATCTTTCTGAGAAAAAAAATTTAAGTTCCATTCATTTTTATTTCATATGCATGGGTCTTTTGACTGTGCATGCCTAGTGCCCACAGAGACCAAAAGAGAGGGTCAGAAACTGAAGCTACAGATGGTTGGGAATCACCATGTGGTTGCTGGGAATCAAACTCAGGGCCTCTGGAAGAGCAGCCAATGTTATTAATGGCTGAGCCATCTCTCAAGCTCCATACTTCCCCTTCCTCTTCAGCTGCCACTTAGCTCTAGAGCTATGCCAGCAACAGCGTCTGGTAAATAAGGCAAAACATGGCCTCTAAGAAGTGGAAGAACAATGGAGATGGAAGAGGAAAAACATGAAGAGGACTGCCGAGGCTCACCAGCTGTGAGTCTTTCAACAATTTTCCTGGCAAAGAGAGATCAGCCATCAATGCTCTGAATCAGCTTCAGTTGGGCTATCACTTAGTGCATGGGAGAACCCTGGGTAAGTCTTCCCTCTGACCACACCTTAGCAACCTCAGACACGGTGAATGGAGCAGGGATGACATTTGTCTTCTGAACATAGAAGCTGACTGCAGCTGGCCAGAGCTCATGGGTGAACCCTGTATCTGTCTAGCTTTATTGTGTTGGTTTTAAGAGCATTGGCTATGCAGTATATGCTTTGCTCAATATGAAGAGATGCTGTCTGCAGAAACCGTAAGGGGTGACATTCCCATAAACTCTAAGTAGAGGACCCAAGAGTTGAGGTGTGACATAATGGGGAGTGGCAATGTCCTACAGAGAGAGCTTTAGATGACAATCCTGGACTTCCTGTTGCTTAACCCCCATGGTTCAGTTGGATGAACTTGTAAGAATACATATATAGCTTGGAGACTTTTCTGGTTCTAGAATCAAAATCAGAACCATGGTTGACAAAAGACCTTTTTCCAGTTTATAGTATTATTGTATTAGGCACACTGAAAGAATAAAAAAGCATGTTCTATTTGTAATTGTGTGTATATGTGTATCTTTGTGTGTGCCTATGCACATGAGTGTAGTCTCTAAGGAGACCAGAAGAGAACATTGGATACCCTGGGCAGTTGGGAGCTGCTTGATGTGGGCACTGGTCCTTTGGGAGAGCAGGAAGAGCTCTTAACTGCTGATCCAACTCTCCAGTCCAAAAACATATAAAAAAAAATTGAGTGATTTATTAAAGAAAATAAATACACAATTATATTTGAATGATCTTAGGATGTCTAGGTCACCATACGTCATATAGATAAAATGCTAAACAGGTGTCTTGCACATCAACTTAAGCTGCTATAACAAAATACCACAGAGACTGGGAACTGAAGGTCAATGTGGCAGTCCAATTGGTTCCTAACTGATGTCTCTTATCCTGGCTTGCAGAAGTTCTCACCGTGCCTTTAAATAAGAGAGAGGCAGAAAGAGGGAAGCATAGGAGAAGAGAGAAGGGGTTAGAGGAGCGGAGAAATTGAGAAGGTAGGTGGGGAGGGAAGAGGAGACGACTCTGGTATTTCTTCCTCTTCTTATAAAGAAAAAGATCTATCCGATTAAGGCTACTTGTGACTCTGGATCCTTCTGATGGTTTGGATAGAAAACTCCCTTCACAGATTCTATCACTTCATCACGGATTAATCTTTGAGTCACTTTGGGGGTTAGAGCTTTAGGATATGTGTGCGGAGATACAAATATTCAGCCCATAGCACATGTCAAATGTAACTTATTTGCCCATAGAACCTAGCACAATATGACAGCCAGTGCCTAAAATGGTTTTCCTCGTTTATTACCGATCAATAATCATTTTTCATGTAATCTCCTAACACTGAATAGGGTTAGGCTCTATAAACAACAGAATGTTGCAAGAATTACGGTGAGTGTTTTTTGGGACCTGATCATAAATTTGTGCTACCACTTCTAAATTAGTTTCTTTAGGGAAAGCCAGCTGCTGTCAGGTCAACTCACAGCAGCAGCCCTCCAGAGAGGTTTGCATGGCAAGAAAGGGCTTCATAGGAAACCTGGTAGAAACACAGTAAAGCTTGGATAAAAAGGGAGGTGGTACCAAATGTGGAGAGGTCTTTGGTCACAAAGCTTCTAAAGGCAGAAGCATCCTATGAACAGGGCTCATCTCCAGAATGCACTAAGCGGGTGAATCAAGCGCTCAGAGAGTGGAGATGAAAGGCACAGATCACTGCCCTAGGGTAAGGGAACAACCAAGTCCTACGCAGGAAACCTGTTTTTCCATTTTCGTGTGTGTGTGTGTGTGTGTGTGTGTGTGTGTGTGTGTGTGTGTGTCTATATGCTTGTTTTTGCATGTGTGTGTGTCTGAATATGTGGAGATAAGCATGCACATTTGGGGTGGTGGTGGGCATCATCCTCCATTCCTCTTCAACCCTATTCATCAAGGCAGGGTAACTCAAACTCAGAGCTTCTTGATAGGGTTGGTTTTGCTGTCTCCATTCTCTGGGGACTGGAATTACAAGCAGGCAGCCGCACCTCCCTGACATTTATGAAGGTTCTGGGGGTCCAAAATCAGGTTCTCAGACTATGTGGCAAGCTTTTTAACCACTGAACCATCTCCCTAGCCCTTGAGGAACTACTACTACTACTACTACTACTACTACTACTACTACTACTACTAGCTTGTTGCATTTCAGAATTGCTCTGAGTTGATCCCTCCTTTGTGCTCCATTTCTCCTTCTACTAGACACGGGGACCTACAATGTTTGCTCTGTTCCTGTATATTAGTGTGGAGGGAGATGACTGGGATCTCTAAGTCTTCAGATAAAAGAAACTGCACAAGGTCTTGGGGAGATTTAATTGCATCTGAACCCGATTTACACAATCAGTTCCTGGACATGGAACTGATAATACAGTAAGTAGGATGTGGAAGCCTGTGTAGAAGCAGGCTTTGCATTGAGAGTAAGACATGAATCAATAGGAGCCAAGGAGGTGTGAAGGAACACGACAGATAGCCCCCCAAGAAGACCCCAATTATGCTTGCATCTGATATCCACATTTGTGCGTTGCCTTTTCCAACTTGGAACAGGACCAACTGGGTGACCAACACAGCATACTTATGGGTGTAGTAGTGTGTAACTTTGACTTTGGGTCTTAGGAGATAGTGACCTCATCTTGGATCCCTGGTTCTGGTGGTGGGCAGAACTTCCATGTCTGTGAACACTGAGCCCTATGGAATGGACTTTAGGCAAGGATGGAGGCTTCTCAGCTACCACTATTAACTTGGTGGCACCTGAGGGATTTTCCTGTAGATGGATGCTCTTGCCCCAGTCTTGCTGTTTGGGGACAGATTTCAAATTACAACTTTGTAGCAAAGCATATCGCCCACAGGAGTGGTGAGGATCGTGTGTTAGTGCTTTGACTTAAAGTAACTTCTTCAAATTTTAAAACATTTTCCTTTTAATTTGTACAATAAAATTTATTGTAACTATGTATGTATATATGCATATACATATCAGACTTTGCTAATATTACCTCCCCGTTATCACCCTATGTCACCTCTCTCCTTCCGCTGACTTCCTTCTCCCTCCAGAATAATTCCTTCTTAGTTATTGTATGTATGTATGTATGTGAAAGTATCATTAGATCTAGATTTTGCACAAGAAATAAAATGTGATGTTTATATTTCATCTATCCCAATTACCTTCTCTTTTTTCCCCCTTTTAAGCCCCTTTTTCCCCCTTTTAAGGCCCTTTTTTCTTCTACACAATCCCCACCTACTTTCAGCTCACACACACACACACACACACACACACACACACACACTCACAGATACATTGAAACCCAGATTCTGTATATGAGAGAAAGCATGCACTATTTATCTTTCTGAGCCTGGCTTATTTTGATTAACATGATCTTCAGTTGCACCTGTTTTCTGGCAAATAGCAAAAGTTCCTCCACAGCTGAATGAGTCTGTCATGTGGATGTATGTACCACATTTTCTCTATGTATTCATCTGTTGTTGTGTGCCTCGACTGGTTCCATGTCATGGCAGCTTGGAATTGTGTAGCAATAAACATGCGTATACAAGTATCCCTGTGGGTTGCTGGCTTCAGTATCTTTAGCTATACCCAGAGAAGGCATCGCTGGATCTCAATGTAGTTTTAGTTTTAGTTTCCTGAGGGACCCTTTGCCAACAGCAATGCAGAAGGGCACCACCTCCCCTGCATCCTTAGCCTCATTTGTTTGTTTACTTAGTTCCAGCCGTTCTGACTGGAGAGAGATGGACGCACAGTGTCGTCTGAATTTGCACTTCCCCCAAGGGCTGAGGATGTTCAGCATTTCTTTCTAGATTTACCAGTCATTTGTATGTCTTCTTTTGGGTGATTTGGGGCTTGTGTGGGGGTTGTTGGTGGTTACATTTTATAGTTCTTTGTAAATGTTAGATGTATAGTTGGCAAACATTCTCTCCCCTTCTGGAAGCTCTGTTTGCACTGTTGATTGTTCCCTTGGCCATGCAGCAGCTTTCTATTTTCATGAAGTCACATTGGACTTGCTATTATTTGCTAAGTCAGTTTCGGAAAGACTTTGCTGGTGCTTACATTTGAAGTATTTTTCCTGTTTTTCTCCAACAGTTTCAATGTTTCAGGTCTTACATTAAAGTATTTAATCCATTTGGAATGGATTTTTTTCTAACAGTGTGAAAGATAGGGGTGTAATTTTATTCTTCTGCAGATGGATATCCAGGCTTCATAGCACCATTTGTCGAAGAGGCTGGCTTTTTCTAAAACTTGGTTTTGGCACCTTCCTTAAAAGTTAGGAGGACGTAGCTGCCAGGGTTTATTTCTGGGTTCACTATTGCTTTCCATTGGTCTGTTGGGTGTATGCACACGTGTGTGTGTGTGTGTGTGTGTGTGTGTGTGTATACACGTGTATGTGTGTATGTACACTTGTGTGTATGTGTGTGTACACGTGTATGTGTGTGTGTACGTGTGTGTATGTGTACATATGAGTCTTAGTGCCAGTGTCATTTGGACACTATTGCTCTGTAACATAATTTGAGGCCCAGGAATTGGAGTTCAGAAATATGTTCACTATTTAAGGTCCTTTAGGATTCCACAAGAATTTCAGGATTTTTTTTTCTAGCCCTTTATGTAATTTCACTGGCATTTTCATGAGGATTGCATTGAATTTGTAGATTTTTTTTGACAGCATATTTAGTTTCTCATGATGAGTTCTGCTGATCTGTAAGTAGGGCACGTCTTGTCTTTCCATCTTCTAGACTCTTTCTCAATTTCTTTCTTCAGAATTTTAAAAGTGTTATTATAGAGACCTGTCACCTACCTCGGTTGACTTATTCTAGTCATTTCTTTAAAACGTAATATGAATGGGATTGCTCCTCTGATTTGCTTTCTTGGTGACTTTATTGTTGGTATGCAGAAAAGCTATGGATTTATACATGTTGATATTGTGTCCTGCTATTTTGCCAATAGTGATGATCAGATCAAAGTCATTTGGGTGGAATCTTTAGAGTTTTGAAGTATAGAATCATGTTATCTGAAAATAAGGATAATTGGATCCCTTCCTTTCTTGTTTATGTCCCCTTTTTCTTTCTCTTATCTTATTCTCAAATTAGTACTTTAAGTACTCTAGTCAATAAAATTAGAGAGAGAAAAGAGGCTTGTCTGTCTCCTAGTTGAGAGAAATATAGTCTATTTTTCTCTAATGTTAGAATGCTGGCTAGAAGTTGGTGTACATAGTCTTTGCTATGTTAAGGGTTGACCCTTTTATGCCTAATTTCCTGGGGCTTTTATCACATGGGTTAATATAATTTCTGTAGCTCCTCTTCCCCACTAGCGAGCCATGGCAAGAGCCATGTATTCCCTGCTGACTCCCTCTTTCTCTGTACTTTACCTCTGTCCTAGGACCCCACTTATGACTCCTAACCATTTTCTAATCTTTCTTCGGAAAAACTCCACACCACCCTGAATCTTCGATTACATCACATCGCACAGAGGCAACTTCTAATCTCTATTTTATATCCTAAAGTGACTTTTATACAGTAGTTACATGTTATACACATGTCCTGCCTTTTTTTTTATGGTAAAAACTTAACTAGTAAGAAAGCAAAATAAGTGAAACCAGCCACTTCCTAAGGAGAGCTGGCATAGGATCAGAAGACCCAGCACTCTGTGTGATGTCACCGCGAATGATAACACCTTGGACTAGGCATTTGCTTCCTAAATGCAGGCGTTAGCTGTCCCATGTGTCAAAACATGCATGACAGAAATGCCCTGCAGAGGCAGATGCAGCTAATATGCACAGAAATTCTCTAGACAAGCAGTGTGGATACCCAGTGTAGTTAGTAACTGCTGGACTCCATTAAAGCCTGCACAGCCAGACCAGTACCACGCTGTGAAACTGATAAACCAAGACACACAGTTATCCCATTATCCTGCCTGTTTATCACCAGAAACAAGTGCCCCCAGAATTTCTATGCAGAAGGAAAGATATCTCTTCGTACCAAGGCTTCTCCCAGCTGCAGCCAAGTGATTGGTTTTTATAAGTAGAGTGTAGCGGCCTCTGAGGCTGGGAGCCTTGCCCAGCTCCTAGCTGGCAGTGCCACCCTAGGCCAGGCACTTCCGCATCTCTCAGCCTCAATGTCCTTATCTGTACAAAGGAGACAGCGGGCATGACCACTTAGGGGTATTGTGAACGTTCAAGCAAAGATGTGTGTGAAGAAAGTCTTTTATGCATCTGTTCTTCCTTTGAAAGAATTGCTTTGACACAAAGGGAGAAACTGAGTGGTTGGGTTAACTTTTTGGTAAGGTGACAATATATGAAGATTCAATTGTTGCTTCAGACTTGAGATGTATAGGAACACTGAGGTGATACCATGTTCTTCAAATCTGGCTACATTAATAACTCTTTTGCCCAGATATTGAGACATGGGGTCCTGGAACGGGCATTACAACCTCAATTTCTAGTTGAAATTTGTACTAGAAAAAAATTACAGGAAAGGTAATGTTTGGGCTGGGAAAAAGCAACCCAAATGTTTCCCCAAGATTTCTCCCATAGCCTTTCTCTCCTGGAATGTCTAGAAGAAGCAACTGCTTATAGAGACTCTGGGACCTGGACTCATTCTCACCTGTCTCCATGGTTCTGGAATCTTCACTGATAAAGTTGCTCGGCCTACAAAGCCTCACCTGGAGCCCTGGCTTTCCTCAGATTTGAAGGACAAATCCAAATTACTTTGGTCCTGGATGCTCCCCAGAGCATTACCAGTTCTCCCATAGTCAACCCCCTGCCTCTGTCACTGAGATATGATGGTCTTTGTTCACTGACCAGGCCTCTGTCCGCACCTCCTGTAACTTGGTCAGAGCCTTGAGCTCCTGGAGCACAGAGCCCTTCTGTTCCTTCAGCTGTGTTCTCTTGCCATAGAGTAGTGCTGGGTCATTTATACTGAACGATTGAAAAGGAAGAAGGGAAGGGAGAGAAGGAGGAAGTGGAGAGGGAAACAGGAGGAGGAGAAGAGGAAGGAAGAGAAGGAGAAATGGAATGTACAGGAGGGAAGTGAAGAGTGCTGATGATGATCAGGTGCTATCCTGATCCGTCTCTCTTGTGGCTAGTCACCATCACAGGTACTGCGACCTCGAATTTACACAAGAGGGAGCTAAGGCTTGGAAACTGGCAGCAATTATACAGGCAGCAGGTGACAGGCTGATAGGAAATGCTGCAGTATGTAAGGAAAGCAGGCTGAAGTTTGGAAAAGGAATGGAAGAGAAGGACCAGCTATGAATTTGGGCTCTTTTGCAGGGACAATAAGGACTAGTAATGGCTGGTGTTCCTAATAACATCCAAACAAATCATCCAGGCAACTGAATGCTGTTATTGAATTAGGAATGTTTTTAGGAAGTGGAGTAGGATTCGTTTTTATACAGCATTTTTGACACATCAGTGCTTAGATGTCAAGGTTCCAATAGTTCATGAGCCTGTAGGGAGACAGGATGGCCAAGTCAGACCCATGAGACTGAGGAGTTACCGATCTGGTCAACGGGTCTTAAGAAAGCTGCCAACAGACTGAGTGGAGGTAGCAGGCTTGCTTTCAAATACTGTCTGCCAGCCAAGCATGGATTTAGTTTACAGAATGTGTTCTTTGACTCTAGCCAAGACTTCTCACCCCTATATTCCTCTATCTGTATCTCTACCTTTCTTTTTTTCTTTTCTTAAAAAAACAAAAACAAAAACAAAAACAAAAACCTCAGCCCAGTATCGTCTCCTCTCTATGAAGAACTTCAACTATAAATCATTTAAACCAATGACTTTTAACAGTATTTTGAGATCCAGCCCACATTTTCCTCTGGTCTCTAGGCCCACATGTAGAAACCAGCTGGTGGACAGGTCTATCTTGACAAGGCATATCTTGAACTCCAAACCCATTTTGTCAATGGCATATTGAGGCTTCATTCTCTGCTCATCTGTAAACAACTGGTTCTAAACAGAGGTGGAGTGATGAGAGAGATGATTAACATTGACCCTCCAAACCCCAACATTCCCACTTCTCAGATGGGTAAAATGAAACCCGAGACAGATATACACTGAACCCAGAGGGTACCAGTCTCACCTAAAGTCATCCACATTAAGTGATAAAATTGAGATCTAAGCAACATACAATTTTTCTGTAACCCCAACCTATGATTTCTTTAGTACAGGGGAGGGACATCAGTTGGACTAATTCACTTAGCCATGCTGGCACTTCATGTGAGGCCCTTTACTGGGAGCTTTGAAATTATGGAGGATGAAAGACACATTTAAGGATCCGTGGTCATCATCATTACCATCCTCTTCTTGGTTTGGGATAATAGCAGTTGCTGTTTTAACCACCAGCTCCAGTTAAGAAGCCTTCAGATTTTCATGCTTCTGGCGTGTAGAAATCAGCTTCCATGGCAACACCAACAAGAACTTTCTTCCACCAGTATTTGAAATTTATTTCCGGTACTCATACTTAAAGCGGAAATGTCAAGGAATGCATTGTCTTAGGTAAACTGCCTTTATTTATGATAAACGAGAAGATTTGCAAGAGTATATTTTAAAAAGACTCAGAATGTATCCCTTTGTACTTCAAAGGCCATTTGGTCTTGGGCCCAACAGGCAAAGTGGTTATTATGGTCCCATGTGGGAAAAGGCGGGTGAGGCTGGAATGTGCCCAGTAAACATGAAACCCCATCCACAGAACTCCACTTGCTCCCGCTGCTCTGCTGAGGCTAATTGGAGGAGGGCAACCTTTTTTGAGAAAGGAAAGAAACTTCTGGATTTGAAGCAGATGTCTGAACTTTGCAGAATCTACAATACAGGCTTTTAAAAGAAATATTGCAATAATTAGGAGTCCGGTTTGAAGTCAATGTGTTGCTGTAAAAATTAAGGATGTTTACAACTGTGGGAAGGCTTTCTTTTAAAACCCAATTCTGATTCCAATTTGCTAGCAAATTGCATCCTGGCCCCATGGAGGGAGAGATCGGGGGACCTGGTTAATAGATTAGGATGCTTGCTGTCCATCAAAGAGCAGGTAGGTGCTTGTTGTTTATGAAATCAAATAGGAATTCTCAGAATATGATCCAGACTTCATTTGTAGAATTTTGTGACCTAAAAAAAAATTGATATTTGGAACCAAACAAAATGTTTTCTCAATTGATTACACACACACACACACACACACACACACACACACACACACACACACACGGTTTTCCTTGTGTGGTCCCTGGAATGGAAGTCTAGTATTTACTAAAATGACCACAGCATTTCAGATATTGGTTAGTTATGAAATACTGCGTTATATTCAGTTTTAGGTTATCCAAGGACAAGAAACTGGACAATATATGAATTAAACTTCTTTGAACTCACAGGTCATTATTAAGTATCAGAAAAACATAGGGGTTTTGGGGGCACAGAACAGAGGATGAGAGTCCACAAGAATACTGATTAGCAAAGAATATGAGATGGACAATCTATAGTGAAGGGAAATTACAGTCAGAATGGGAGAAAAAACCCAGTTCCTATAAATTTCTAGTTTTGTGGTCCTTGTAAAAACTTTTAAATCATATATAATGTTGTAGATAGTAACATCTATTTTTTATTGTTGGTAATTGATTATAAGAGAGACTATGAAGCACTCCTTATGGCTATACTCTAGGTGCAGCAGAACAATGGTCCCTCACCTAGCACACATATGCCTAGTACTCAGCTTTATTCGGTGAGGTCAATGTCCCTGTCAGCACAGCATCTTGTAGAACTTTGGAGAAGAGGGGGGAAAAAGCATACTAGGTCAGCCTTAAGTTTCCCAACAGTTCCTTGTGTTTTCTGACAGAGACCCAAGCTCTACTCTGACACCAGCCAGCTCTGCTGGTGATGTTTCTCCCCATCTCTTGCAGAAGGAGGCATGCCACGTGACTGAATCTTGTCACAGACACGGGGAACAGAAAGGATATGTACAACGTCTAAATCACACCACTTGCTCCCCATCTCTTTTAGTTTTGCTCCCACAGGCAAGATGATGTCGCTCCAGCAATGGCAGCACCCACACCCCAGATCAAGATGACGTCGCTCCAGCAATGGAAGCATCGGTACCTCAGATCAAGGATGACGTCGCTCCAGCAATGGAAGCATCCGTACCCCAGACTCCTGCACAACTTCATGGAACAGAGACTGATGGTTCTGGGACTGTCTGTCATCTAGGGCATCCATTTCATCAGAGTTTCCACACACGAGTTTTTTTTTTTTAAGTAGCTACTTTGTTACAGATAGTTTTTACTTTGCTCGTTGTTAAGGCACCCCAAACTATAGTCCAGGGGTTCTCAGTCTTCCTAATGCTGGGACGCGTTCCTCAGGCTGTGGTGACACCCACCCCCCCATCCCCCGCCCAGCCATAAAATTAGTTTTGCTTCTACTTCATAACTGTCGTTTTGCTACTGTTATGAATCATAATGGTAAAAATATTTTTGGAGACAGAGATTTGCCAAGGGGGTCGCAACCCACATGTTGAGAACCGCTGCTATAGTCTATTGTAGAAAGCTATCCTTATCACGTTCCAGAACAACAATAACAAAACTGATTATGTAGGTCCTCTCAACCAGGAGGTTTGGTCGTTCTCCATGGGTCATCAATGAATTATGGATGGGGTAGTATAGGGAAGACTCGGGGCAAAGTTAAGCATGGCTTGATCTGAGGCAGCGACTGCCCTGGTAGAGCATTAAGTGGAGGCTACCGAATAAAAGGAGGCAAGTTTGGAAGCTTGAGATGGGGTTACTTGTGGGAGGCCTTGTTCAATTATGGAGTCAACACCCAGTTAAGCATAGGAAGCAATTCTTGGGAATTGCATCTAGCCTATTTAAAAAGATGATTCTGTTTGATTTACTTATTGTTAGAGAGAGTCATTGTTAGAGGTCAATTCTGAATATGCAAACACTGAAGTGGCATTTATTCCTCCAAGGCTGACTCAGATGCCATCTAACTCCTAATTCTCAGTGCTCTAGATTCTGGAGGTTGATGTGAGACCCTCTGTGTTCTAGAATGGGCTTCAGTGACTTATTCAGAGTTGGTTAATTTAACAGAGATTCAGTAAGTAAATATTATGTGCCCAACCTGCTCTAGATACTGGGACTTCAGATATGCATGAAACTTGACCACTGTTTTCACAGAACTTGAAGTCTGGACTCTATTAATATCCATTGTCAGTGATAACGTTTCCTTTCTGGGAAGGACTTTTGGGAAGTATTCTAAATAAAATAGATAAAGTTTACTTCAGGAAACCTATGGTCTCCAATTACTATTAAATGAATCCCTCATCTAGTCCTTCCTTACAAGCATAGATAGTGGGGGACTCTTAGCCTATCACTACAGAGAAAGTTCCTTCAAGAGAAAACTTTATTATATTTCTCTCTGATCTCTCTCTGCATACCAACATTTATTGCTTGGTAAATAGTCTACAAACATTTGATGAAAGGAAATTCAATCCATGCAGTAAAATATACTGTTCCGAAAGTGTACATGTCCATTCTGTATAATAAAAGAAACACGTGGAGGTATTTTAAGTTTCTCAATCATTGTCAAGCTCCATCAAACTAATTATTACTGAGGGAGTAATTTTAAAACACACAACAATCATGTCTGCTTTAATAACCTTCCACACTTGTCCTTTGTTAATGGTAATAGAAGGTGATAATTCATTTCTTCTCAATACTTTCCAGAAATGCTTTCATAACTAGTAAAACTCTGGTAGTTTTGGTTCCACATTTATGAGGCAGTAATGGAGTAAGTGAATTGTGCACT
Source organism: Peromyscus eremicus (assembly GCF_949786415.1). Classification (NCBI taxonomy): domain Eukaryota; kingdom Metazoa; phylum Chordata; class Mammalia; order Rodentia; family Cricetidae; genus Peromyscus; species Peromyscus eremicus. The sequence continues at coordinate 32,008,046 of NC_081437.1, read as the reverse complement.
TCATTTATTACTTAGCAACAGAGGTGCACATGTGAAAGTTAGCTTGGACTACGTTTTCTAGACTACTTGAATTATTAGTACCTAAAACGAAACTTTATTTGTATAAAGAGAACATGGTCATGCCTGAAGACACTTGTCAATCACAGTTCATTCTGTTAAGAGGAGGGTAAAATTAGAAATTGTATTCTTAGAAATATACTATGATAGCCTTATTAGAATACTAACTATAATAAGAAATTAATACTCTCAACACTATTGATCAAGTGCAATGCATATGCAGTCCAGAGAGAACTAACTTGAAGATGTGTGGGTCAGGATGTAACTCAGTTTGTAGAATGCTTGCCTACCATGCATAAAGCCACACATTCAAAACAGGCACGGGAATGCATGCCTATAATCCCAGTACTTGTGAAGCAGAAATAGAAGAGCTAAGGTTCAAGGTCTTTCCTGGCTACATAGCCAGTTTCAGGCCAATTTGTGCTACATGAGACTATTTCAAAACAAAAGGCAACTGTAAATATTAAGTTCTTGATGCCTACCCAATTGAGAGAAAGTTAAAGGATGAATCTTGAAGACTACATGCAAGGGATTCTTAAGACATCTCGTAAAGGCCTAAAGAAACATCCCAAAGAAAGCATCAAATACATTCACTTTTATATAGTACCAGACAAAACTAAATACGATGTCAGTGGCAATTTCACAAAATGTAGACTTCCACCATGTGGCATAGAATAGTTGTTGATTTAAAAGGAAAGTACGTAATTTATCTCATCTCAAAAGGAGAAGAAGCAAGCTAACTATTTCATAGTTTGAAGGAAGAAACATTTGCTGTGGCTCCTAGTTTTGGGGACTTTAGCTCCCCGTATTTGCTGGCTCTACTGTTGGTGGACCTGTAGTGGGGTGGTGCTCTGGGCTGGAAGGATAGGGTGGGACAGAGCTGTTCTCATGGCAGCCAGGAAGTCCAAGACACAGACAGGAAGGGGATAGAACAAGATACAGTCACCAGGGCCCTCACCCAATGACCTACTTTCTCCAGCAAGGTCCTCCCAACCCAAGTTTCCAGAACCTCCCCTCAAGAATGTGTCCTGGTTACATGTTTGTTCATTTTACCCAAGGTAGAAATCTCTGGGAAGAAGACTCTCAATTGAGAAAATGTCTCCATCAGATTGCCTGCAGGAAAATCTGTTAAGTATTTTCTTGATTAATGATTAATGGGGTCGGGCCCAGCTCACTAGGGGTAGTACCACCCCTGAGCAGGTGGTTCTGGGTGCTTTAAGAAAGCAAGCCACAGGGAGCAAGCCAGTAAGCTGTGTTCCTCCAATGGTCTCTGCTTCAGTACTCAACCCTAGGTTCCTGCCTTGGGTTCCTGTCCTGAATTCCTTCAGTGATGGACTGTGACCTGGGATGTATAAGCCAAGTAAATCTCTTCCCACCCAAGCTGCTTTTGGTCACGGCATTTATCATGGTAACAGAAACCAAACTGGGTCACAGCATCACCAGCTAGGGACCAAACATTCTAACAAACCTGGAAGAGACAGCTCATATTCAAACTATCAAATAGTCCTAAAAAACTCTAGTCCTTAAGACCCTTTGAAAAAGATGCTTTAATTTTTATTTTTATTTTAATTGTGTGGAGGGGGAGGTGTATTGTACATGTGAATTGTAGCATAGTACCCACAGAGGATAGAAGAGTGTGTTGGATACCCCTGGAGTCTTAAGCCACCAGCCTTGAATTCTAGGAACCAAACCCAGTTCCTCTGAAAGACAAGCAAGAATGCTTTATCTCTGAGACATCTCAGAGATAAAGAATCACTCCAAACCCAAAATATTTGGTTTAGACTATTAAAAGAACTCTTTGGGAATTTGACCAATAAACTGAGTAAATGATTTAATTTTTATTTTTGAAATCTTTTATTTTTTATTTGCTGTGCATGCACATTTTGCTTACGTGTACATATATATCCCACGTGCCTTCTTGGTACCTGCAGAGGCCATAAAAGGATATCTGATCCCCTTGAATTGGAGTTATGGATGGCTGTAAGCTACTATGTGGGTACAGAGAACAGAACCAAGGTTCTTTGCAAGAGCAACAAATGGTTCTAAACCCTGAGCACCCCCAAACTCCATTTTTAAATACTTATTTATTTAATGTACATTGGGGTTTTGCCTGCCATGTATGCATGCATGAGGGTATCAGATCCTCTGGAACTGGTTTTTACAAACAGTTGTGAACTGCTTTGTGGGTGTTTGGAACTAAACCCAGGTCCTTTGGAAGAGCAGCCTGTGCTCTTAATTGCTGAGCCATCTTTCCAGCACCGATTTTTAAATACTCTTCAAGGAGGAAAAGATTTATACGTTTTCCTGAGAAAATGCTTGGATCTTGTTCTAAATTCACACATGCTAAAATGTAAAGAAAAAAGAAAACGTCACCTGATAGATCCTTCTACTAAGAAATAATCTTGTTAGTAGTGTGATGATGAGTTTCCCACACTTGTGGTAAATACATACTTTCTGTATTAAAAACATGTCAGTAAGATATTATGTGTGTTCTCATAATCTTTGATTTTTGCTTGCTGTATATTGGATAAATAACAATGTGTGAATTGTAACAACTGACAAATTGAGACTACTATGAATGTCTACTGTTTGATGAACCATCTTTCCCAGGGGAATGAAAATCGTTACCAGTCTGTTTGGCTATTATAAACCGATGCTATGCCAAAGCCTGTGTGTCCACATTGCAATACTTCTTGGATTATATCCCCAAGATTAATTTGTAGGAGATTGTTTTACATAAGGACAAACTTCACTAGAACTCATTATTACCAAACTGTTAGACAAGTTTATCAATTACTTTCCTACTAATAATGCAGAGTAAGTTGACTAATTTACCTATAGAGGATGCTCATGAGCTTGGTATCTCATTAGAACAACTCGACATATTCTAGAACAAAATACAGCACTAAAACGAAAGAAAATGAAGAAGAAATCCCACCCCAAACCAATTATATGTGAATATTTGCAATAGGAATTAGACACCACAATTATGGGGCTATGCATGTCATTACTGAGATCAATTTTATATACAATAGTATCAACCAGTTTAAAGGGTGCAATTCACTGTTAACTATCATTGCAATAGAAATATAAAATATTCATTTTATCACTCTCTAAATTTCCCTTAGCTGCCTTATAGTCAACAATCACATTCAATTTTTGGAAATTTCTGTATTACAATTTTTCCTGTTCTTGAATTTCATACTTTTGAAATCCATCCACGTTACTGAATGTATCACTACTTCATTTAAAACATAATGTGCCATTGTGTGGGCATACCACAATAATCTTATCCAGTCATCATCTGATGGTCATATGGAATGCTTCCAGTTTGCAGTAATGAAAGAGGCTATTTTTATATATTCAAAAATATACATATGTTTCTATGGACATTATGTTTTACCTTAGTAAATGTTTCATGGATACTTGAAGATTGCTTATATTCTGATGCTTCTGAGTTCTGGGTCTGCAAATATCTATTTGACAGAAATTTGAAATAATTGTAATTATTTTGAATTATAATTCAAAATTGGTTTGTGGGATAAATCAGCTCTATTCTGTCCTTTGTGAGCCCTCTATTTGTTTTATAGAGACAAATGTCGAAATCTCCAAACGTAATTGTGAATTTGTATAATGTAGAGTTCTTGCAGTTGTAGCTTGATGCTCTCTGAAGCTGTATGATTCCATTTATACAAAATGACTATTGTTATTGAGCTAGCTTCATATCCTCATGAAAGGTCTCTGTCTCTTGAACATTCATTGTTCTGAAACCCTTCACTGCCCCCTGTCTAGATATGCTATCTCTATGGTTTACACAGTTGTGTATTTTTTCATTCTTTACTCTCGGCAAATCTTGATGCTTTTCCTCATGTTCATACTCGACTTCTTGTTAAAAAGTAAACCTCCAGCCAGTATAATTATTTCAAACCAGTTCAATAGTCTGGATTTTCATTTGAGTGTTAAATAATTTTCTCTAAATACAGTTACCAACATAATTAAGTTTAAATCTTCTGGCTTGCTGATAGTTTGTGACTTGTTTTTTTATCTATTCTTTATCCTTGCTCTCATTTAAACTGCTGTTGTGTATGTGTGATTAATTTTGTAATTTTATAATTATATTCTACCTACTTTTTTTAAATCTTCAGTTATTTCATTTCCTATTCTGGTCCTCCATACTGTTATTATCACATATATCTCATGTTTATTATTAGTTCTTTGAGAATTTCATAGAGTGTATTTTGATCATATTTATTGCCTCTCGTAACTCCTATCAGATCCACCCCTCTTCCCTACCTGTCCAATTTTTTGTCTTTTTTTTTTTTGGTTATTTTTAAACTATGATGTCCTATTTGTGCTGCCTATAATCTCTTAGATATGTGGCCTTCTATTGGATCGTAGCTGACCTACCAGGGGTCATGCTCTTGAAGAGAACTGGCTCTCCCTCTCCCAGGGTTAATTGCCAATAGCTCCACAGACAAAGGTGGGACTTCAGGATAACCCATGCCCCCTCCATGCTGTGATTCTGTCTGGTTTGACCGAGCCTCTACAGATTATGTGCCCACTGTGAGCTTATATATGCAACTGCCTTGATGTGTCTATGAAACACTGTTTTCTTGTCATCAACTGCCTCTAGCTCTTACATTCTGCACTCTTCTTTCTCAATGATTCTGAGCCTTGAGAGGATAGAGTGTGATAGAGATGTCTATCTTTCGTCTGAGCATTCCACAGTCTCTTATTCTCTGCACCTTGCCCAGTTGTTCTGTAACTTCAGAAAGCCGAGGAGTGAGGAAATATGTTTCATGCATTCCTGTAGAGTTCTCGCTTCTGATCCTCCACACTCCACTCCACAGGTCTGTTGTGGTTTGAAATGAAAATGTCCCTGATAGCCTTACATGGTTGAATACATGTTCTGTAGCTGATGGCGCTGTTTAAGAAGGTTCCGGGACTTTCAGGAGGGGGAGGCTTGCTGGAGGAAGGACATCACTGGGGGTGGGCTTTGAGGTTTCAAAGCCTGGCCCCACTTCCTGTTCTCCTGCTCTACTGCCTGTGTGTTAATGAAATGTAAGCACTCCATCCAAAGTGCTGTTATCATCTTTAACGAGTTGTTTTTGTTTTTAATTCGGCACTATATCTTCACTTTCTTAAAATTCTACTTGAATTTTGTTATTTCTTCTACATTATTTCCACACCAAAGTATAATTCCTTTATATTATTTAGTTATGAGAAGAAATGTATACTAGCCCTTTAAAATTATGCTTACTGGTACATAAACATGCAACTATACAAACTTTAACTCATGCATACCTCGGCTATGTTTAATGTGCCTTCAACGTATTTCTCCTCCAATTTTTATTTTTGGTATGGTAAAAATGCTCACACACCTTTTGGCTAGCTTTCTGAACTGTACAGACATAGTTTTCATCTGTAGCAACTTTGCCTTCTTCAATGGCGCACCAGAACTAGGTAACGTTGTCTAACCAGGTCTTAGTAGCTATTGATAAACCTTTCCCCATTGTAATAGCTGCAGTCCTCATTACCCTGTCCTTTTCGAGTCCATTTCTACTGATATTTTTCTATCAGTTATGGGCCATATTTTTCTTCTTTTTTGCCTCCTTAGTAATCCTGTTCATTTTACCTTGGTCCTTGGTTGTGGGTTGTATACTATTAAGGTATAGGATTTTTTGTTTGTTTGTTTGGTTGGTTCGTTGATCTATTGTTTTTTTTCTTGAGACAGACTTTCATGTAGCCCAGGCTGTCTTCAAAGTTGCTATGTAGTCGAGGATGACCAGATGTACTGTCTCCTCTGGTGGTACCAACTGAATGCTGGGATTATGTCTAATCATGTCTCTCAACTGAGAGAACACTTTCTGGATGATACCTCCCCTTGTTATTCTCCCTTATGAGCTCTGGGAACTGTTCAGCCTGCTGCTTTAGGGAGTCCTTATCTTTTCATCTCATCAAGTATTCCCTGTGTGGGAAGAGATTCATTAGTCAGGTTTGAGGCTCCCCACACCCCAGAATTCTCTAGAGCTCTCACTAGGCAATGTCTTGCTTTTAGTATTCTAACCTGGAAATCCTAGTCTGGTAAAGTGGCGTCCTGGAATTAGGATCTCTGTTTTGAACTCCCTTCCCAGGGACTGCTGGGTTGTATTTGGGTTCTCTTTTCTGCCACGTTTGTCCTGGAAAGAGCCTCAGGCCAGACACACACACCGGGCACCTTCAGGACTCACCTCCTTTGTAGTTTTTCTCTCAGGGGAAACATCTCGCTTTGCCTGTTGCCCTGCATGTGAAAACAATTGTTTCCTATAGTTGTCTGGTTTTTTAGATGCTTATGATAGAAGAGCAATTCCCACAGCAGTTAATGCTTCATGGTCAGAAGCAGATGTCGACATCAATATTTCATGCATTTCTTGGGGTTACTCCACTGCGCAGTAGGAGCCGAGACCAATTTTAGATACACACTGATACCGTTTTGTTTACCTTTTAAATAAATAAAATTACATACTCAGTTTTTGTTCTTAAGTTATGTGTAAGGTACAATATCTATACTTACTGGCCATTCATATATTTTCTTTATACTCAAGCCTGTTTATGATTTATTTATTTTTTTACTCTGTTTTCATCAAAAGATTTGTTTTCTTACAGGTCTGCAGGAGCTCTTTATATGTTGTGATATTATTCTTCATTTGCCGTTTATATTGCATGCAACTTTCTCTCCCAGTTTATTATGTGTATTTAAACCTCATTTATAGAGTGGTTGTAATATGAAGAGAGGAGAAGGGAAAGTCATAGTCTGCACTACAAAGATGCTTCTGGTTTTATTTGTAGGCAAATATACATCAGCTATTTCTGTTATGGTTTCTGGCTTGTTACACATCTCGTGAAAATGCTGTTTTGTGATGTGAGGGGGGGGATTATTTTCAACAACTTTAGTTAAGCACATTCCTCCCAGGCACATTCCAATGAAAGGACTTTGTTATAGTACTTCGTCTTTTCTTGGCTAATATATTCTCCGGGATCTTAGAAGACCTAATGGATCCCATTGCCTCAGAAAATAAAGGCTCAAAATTTGCATAAAATCTGGGTAGCTGGCCCTTGGGAAGTGACTCCTATTTTGTTAGTTGGGTTTTCTCAGAGAAATAGAACCAATAGGAGATGGATAGAGAGATGGATAGATGGATGGATGGATGGATGGATGAATGGATGGATAGATGAATTGATCAATCTATGATAAATGGCAGATAGGTGGGTTGGTAAATAAATAGACCGATTAGAATTTGGTCCATGCCATTATAAAGGCTGAGAAGTTTCACCGTGCATTGTCTGCAATCTAGAGACCCAGGAAAGCCCATGATATAATCTAGTCTGTGGAGAGGGGAAGGGACTAACGTCCGAGCTCAAGCATAATGAGAGAAGGCAACATGGGTGACTTCATCATCCTGTGACATTTTGTTCTCTTTAAGTCTGTCTTAGTCCATGTCCTGCTGCTATAACAGAATAGCAAGGTCTTGATAATTCATAGCAGAAACATATTTGGTTTATGGTTCTAGGGGTGGGAAAGTACAAGAAGATCAAAGAGCTGTATGTGTAGGGGTGGGGCAATGAAATTGCTGGATCACCATTTAACAGAAGACATCACATAGCAGAAAACATGTTGAGAAAGATAAACACGATGATCCTACAAAACTAATCCACTCCCTAAACAACTCCACTAATCCAATCATTAGGGCAAATCCTTCCTGTGCTAATAATTTTAAATGTCCCTCTCAACAACATTGCATTGAGCATGACATTTCCAACACGTGACCTTTGGAGACATATTTAGATCATAGAGAAGACTCTCGATGCGATAGATGCTGCCCATCCATATCCATAAAGGTAGTCTGCTTTATTAAGTGCTCCAAATTTGGATGCAGATCTTACCCAGAAACATCCTCAGACATATACTCATAACTAATGCTTCTTGTGGCACCGTCCAGATGACATAAAATTAATTATCAAACCTACGATAGAGTAACTATGAGGAGCAAATCTAGTACAGAAGTCTGTGGGTGTGAAAGATGAGAAATTCATGGGGGAACCACTATGGAGTCACATAGGTGGGCAGTTCTCTTCCCTAGGGCATTTCTACATATAAGATCCCTTCAAATTATTGATATTCCTGACCCGTTCTTTTGGGGAGTGAAAACAGAACAGAAGGTCAGCAAGATTTGGACCTGCAGAGAAGCCCAGTTTCACCCAGGTCCTTCCTTGAATTCTTCAAACTCCCATGCATTTTGCAGTCCCTTGGAGACTACTCATTGGCTAATTTTCTCACATAATTTCTCCCTTAGGTGCCCCCAGGAAGCCAGAGATGCTAAATGGGAGAGATGTCCTTGCCCTAGGTGGAAATAGGACCTGGGAAAATCAGTTCTTCCATCGAGAGTATTTTAGGCTATTTCAAACTATTCTTCTCCCAGCCTGACCACATCCAGGTTAACTCTTCCTTGGATCTTCTCTTTGAAGCCCTGTGAGATTTGGGAAGAGTTCCCACCATGCAATTCTTCCAGCACTGCTAGTAGAAAGACCTTCTACTCAAGAGACTGGATGTGTAGCTCCTCCACTGCAACATGGATAACTTTCCTCTCGAGTCTAAAGAGAAAGAGTGCAGTGCAGAAGAGCGATTTGAGAAAGAGGTGAGGTCAGCCTAGGAAAGGGAATTTGAATCTTCCCACATGTCCCTCCAGGGAACACCTAACAATCACCAACGAAAAGCGGTGAGTGAAGCTTTGTAAGTGTGCATTTCTGGAGGTCAACCAGAACTCTGAGGAGGTGGGAAACGATTCCCTCCATCTGGTTGAAGGACAGGAAGGGAGCAGACTGGAGATTTAGCCCTGGGTCAAGTGGTTGGATGCAGAAGACACAGCGAACCCAAACCTCCTCTCAGAAACGCCAAAGGTGTCCTCAGCCCCAGCATAGCCAGTGTCCTCCCTTCTCCAATAAGCTGATGAAGGAGGGCAAAGAGATGCCTCACTTTCATCCGCCAGCGGGCACAAGAGTCAACGTGTTCCCAGGTAATTGCTGGGCAGATTCATCAGATTCTCATCATACCACAAAACATTTATTTGAAACTGTTAATACAGGAACAGCCCTGCTGCACCCTGAAAGACTGGCAAAATATGAAAAGAACCTGATTGACACGACTAACCCGAATGTGCCAATTAAGATAACTAGCTACAGCTTCTGCCATTGTAATCCATTTGGGCAAGCAAACCAAGAAAGAAAAGGGACTCGTCTGAGTAGGAAGAGTTGACCTGTCACGAGCTTAGATAACATTAGCACATCTGGGCGCACAAGCAGCACACCTCCTGAGCATTCAGAATTAGGGATTACCCTCTGGACCAGTTCTCCGTCTTTGCGAAGGGCCACTGCTAATTCATCGATGATCATTACTTCACCAAGACAGACTCGAGCCTTTCGAAACAAGAATATCCGTGATAACACATGCAATTCTTTTTAAAACCAAACCCTATAAAAATGCACCAGAGTTCTAATCTTAAACATCTCCCATGGCCAAGTATTAGTTATTTTTCTGTGGCTGGGATAAAACACCATGACCAAAAAGGACTTGTGGAAGGAAGAGTTTATCTGGGCTTATAGTTCCAGAGAGGGAGTCCATAATAATAGGAAAAGGAGCAAGCAGGAGGCAAGAGCAGGCAGCCGAGAGATCACATCTTCACCCATATGCACCAAGCAGAGAACTAACTAGGAATGGGACAACACTATAAACTCCCAAAGTCCACGGCCAGCAACCACTTCCTCCAGCAAGTCTCTGTCTACTAAAGTTTCCCCAACCACCCCAAAGAAAATCACCAACCAGAGACAAAATGTTCAAATACATGAGCTTAGGGAGGCCATTTCACATTTAAACTGCCATGGGCCAATTTGGTAAAGGTTTGGTATCCAAAGAGATGAGAGGAGCTATGAATTAGTGGGCAGGCCTGAGGTCACTGGGGGTGTGCCCATAAAGACAGTGTACCCTCCCCTTTATTACTGGATCCTAATGAGGTGAACAGTTTTGCTACCTCACCACAATATACTGTCTCATACACTATAACACACTCAGTCATAGACTGAAACCTACAAGCAGTGAGCTAAAATTCCCTGTCCCTCTTGACCAGCCAGCTGTGCCAGGTGTTCGTTACCATTAAGAATGGCTGGTCTCTGGTACGGTAAGACCAACAATGCAATACCAAGGCAATGAAAGCCAGTTTATAAGACTTTGTTTTTTTATTTGGCCTCTCTGAACTGACACTAAGAGATGAATGATAGGGATATCTAGGTGGGATGAGGATTCAGAAGGCATGCAAATATTCACAAACCTGCCGGGGAACATTTTAATTTTCCTGATGCCCCGTCAACCCCAGGGACACGCAATGTGCTGTACTGTGCTCTGTGCAGTGTGGAGGAAACCCTGTCTTATCTTCAAAGAGTACAAAATGTGCATGGGTCTTTAGAGTCGTTTTCTGTCCTATTTACAGATGCTTATGAAGATTATTCTTAAAACGACTTAGGGATTTGGAATCTCCATGAGAAAAAGTGTTATTAACATTTTTTTTTATTATCTCACTAATAGTATTATTGTTTTGCTTTGTTTCTGTTTTGTTTTGTTTTTTGATAAGGGATATCACTATGTAGCCTGGGCTAGCCTCAAACTCACAATACTCGTGCATCATTCTTCTGAGCACTGACTATCTGAGCCTATAAATCCAGCTCTCAGCACTCAAAGTTGACAGTGAATGATGGCCAAGGGAAGGGCTGGTAAAAGTACAGGTGAACATATTCCAAATGGTCCCGAAAGTGGGCTCTGTTTGCCCAGCCTCAGCTTCTAAGCAATACATTTTGGACAATTCTGAGGCTCACGTATCCTTTCCACAGCTGTGCAAAGGGACTTCAAGCAGACTCACAAGTAGCCGGGTACCCTCTTGAGCTGTCATAGCAACTACATGTGGGGTTCTTTTTCAAGTGAGCTGACATTGAGGGACAGGCAGGCCGACATCCACGGTAGGTTCTCCCCAGTCTCCTCTTGTAGCTTTCTGAGATGGTCTGCCCCAACTCCCATCCTTGTTTAATGCCAACTCCTGAAGATACCAGCTCAATCCTACATCAACATCCTCCAACTAGGTGCAGAGGGTGAATTACACAAGTCCATTTCATAGCACCATTTCAGTGGCAGAAAAGGAGATGCCAGACGCCCATGCTTTGGTGGCCTGGGGCCAATGATTGTGCTTCCCAACTACTTCCCAGAACCCTGCACATGACTGTTGTTGTTGGTCAGAGGCTCTGTCCAAGGAGAAATAGAAGTATCTGAATTTCTTACTCTGACTCACTCTCCTACCCCTTTCTTCCTGTGTCTCCCGATGATATGGCTGGGGCTTAGTTGTGACTAGGGCTGCTGTCTCAACCAGTGTTTCCAGGCCCTTGACATTTTAGTCAAAGAACTGAAATAAAATTGAACACAGATTAGAAAGCGACAAGAGAACTTTCCTTCAGGAACAAAACAGCAATACAGATGAGACACAGAGGGGCCACCAGAAAGAAAGAGTACTTGAGGGAACTAGTTACTGTTTGCGACTTCCTTTTATGGGGTCTAGGGGAAAGAGGAGCTGGTTGCTAAGAAGCATAATTGGGGTGGTTCTCTATTTTGATTGACATGTTTGAGTTACATAACCTTTTATCTACTGTGCACATTCCTTCCCACAATGTCTCTCATTTCCGCTATATGTACACCCAATTATGATAGGCGTAAGATGGCAGATTCCCCCCCCCCCTTAAACTTCACTCAGTGGACAATCTGCCTTACAGAGTATCCACCCCAAACCAGTCTAGACCAGACCACCCCCTACCTTCCATATGTGGATATACTGGAATACATTTAAATAAAGGCTGTTCATGGCTGTTAGGGGTAAAGAAACTCATTCTGTTTTCTGAGTTATGCATGCAGCTCAGTTGAGAAGATTGCTGGGACATTGTTAAAAGAGGAGTATGTGTGCATAGTACATGAAGGTCAAGGTCCTCGCTTCTCAAGGGCATTGCTAAAAGAGGGATGTGCATATAGTCTAAGCCAAGTGGAGTCTCAGGCTGCTAAGCTATTCTCTATGCTAGCTTGCCACATATCAATACTTAGTACAGCTACTACGAGGCACACAGAAGTATGGGCTGGTGGCAGGAACAGGATTCAGGTGTCTGGGTAGAGGGTGAGCTGGCCCTGGCCCTGGATCTGCCATCATACAGCAGTAGGACCTTTCTTTTAACATTCAGAAGATCTGAGTGAGATAAATGAGTATTAGAAGTACAGGCCAGGGGTAGACCAGATGGCTTTTGTCTTCTTGCTTCCTATCATAACTCTTGTCCTTAGCAACTGGAGCAGAGTGAGGGATTTGAATGGTGTTCTGAAAAACAAAAGCCAATGTGAGTAAAGGTCTGGATGGAGGATGTATAGATAGGTCCATGAAGAAATTTGGGGGAACAGTGTCTGTCCCAGGAGATTCAGGGGTCACTGGGGAGTATCTGTTCAGTCTCTGTCTTCATCTCTCACTACCTCTGACTCTCACACTCTCTTTCAATCTCCTGTGTGTGTCTAGGTATGCATGAGCTATGGCACAGATGTGGAAGTCAGAGAACAACTTCAGGAATGTGTTGGTTCTTACTTTCAACACTGTTTGAGGTCTAATCCTTTGGTTGTCCACTGCTGCATGCTCCAGGCTGGCTAGCAAGGCAGTTTCTGGGGCTTCTCATGTCTGCACCTTCCCTCTTGTTACAGAAGCTCTGGAAAGACCGCCACGGACACTACCATAGTATTACCCAGGTTCTGGGGATTCGAACTCATGTCTTCATACTTGTGAAGCATGTATACTTTGCCCACTGAGCCACCTCTCTAGCCCAAGAGTCTGTATTTTTAATGTCCAAATTGCTACACAGCCTGGAGTTTGGGAAAGCAACATCCTTTACCATTGTAGTTTCACTCTTTTTCTTGGATTATTTGTTTACATAAAAACTCAAAGTATTACCACAAGAATGATTAATACATTGTCGAGCATAGCAATTATCTAATAGACCAAGCAAAATGTCTGTACGAGATGAGTGGTTTAACCCTTACTAATCAGACAGTGGCAAGCAGTGCTTTGGAGACACTCTTCGCAGTAGAGAGACTGGCTCACCACAATGGTTGTGCAGACATGTGTGAGCATACAGAACTTGCCTAATGAAGTCAGTCTGTGCTCATGAGCTGGAGGGGCTGTTGTGCAAATCTGGTTCTCCACCTGTCACTCAGTTCTGGGTATGGACAAGGTCTCCCCTATTCAAAGCCCCAACTGAATGGAATATTGCCAAGGGTGACATTGATGTAACAGAAACAGTCTACCCAGCTGGCTCATTTGATCTAATCTATACTCAGGTAAATGAGAGTCTATGCTGTCATCTGTACTGACACATAGCTACAAGTAGTCCACAGAAGTCATGCTCTTCCTTTTCAAAATCCAAAGGGATACTGTAGAGGGGACTGCCCTCACTGTAGAGACAGTATACCATGAAACAAGAACATAAATTAGGGAAATTCAAGTCCATGGCTAGAGACAGCCACCAAGCTCAAAGACATCATTGAAGGAAATAGAAACACAGACCATAGCCCAGACCACAAAGGAAAAGGCAAGCCAGGCATGCTGGAGGCATGTAAAGGAACTTGCCAAGCTCCAAGACCCAGCTAAGTAGTCATCTATAATTGAGGAGGAAATTCAGAATGTCTTAATTGGATCTGTTGCTGAGTTTCTGCTTCAATTATGCTTTGAAAAACCACGTGGCATTTTCAACACATTAAGAAACATGCAATACAGAGAGGTTAGCCTTGTCTAATGGGGGTGCTTGTCAATGCCAATGTGGTTTAGGCGTGCATGCATGCTTAAGGAGCAGGATTCGGATGTAGCTCCTCAAAGGTGGGTTGTGTTCTGAGCAAAAGCACTGACCTAGAGCACACGTTTCCTGTGCATTTCCCCCAACCATCTACAGTACATTGGTCTATCAACAAGATATTCAACCAGTCTTTGTCATCCGTATTCTCTTCTACAGTACTCTTCTCAGTTCTTTTCATAGCCAATCCTTATAACATATCAGGGAAATGTGCAGGCCAAGGTCAAGGATAACTCTGTTCCGATGAGGAGGCAGCGCCTTCCCAGGCTCATGCCTGGAGCTAGTACATTGGACTCAACCACCACTCCACCTTGCAGGGTTTTTCATGTCTGCTAAGGTCTTCATCATCTCTGAACTGGAAATACAGCTGCCTGGAAGAAGGAAAACTCTGTCATAACCCCACAGCATCATCCAGAATGGCATTTTCTCCTCTGGGTTTCTGTATTTGTTTGGGGACTCAGTGCCTCTCAATGACTTATGGCTGTCACTCCCACTATCCCTCTGCTTCTAGACTCCTGTCACACAGACTCTGTGCTTTACCTGCCCACCTAGAAGATATCAGTGGCATCCTGTCTCCTATAGGTCAAGGCCACACCAACTAGCTTATCTAACAGTCCTCTGTGAGTGTTCCTTGCCTATCCCTCTAACCATATTGCTTGTCCTTGCGTCCTTCATTACACCCTCTGTTTTTTAAAACTTCATCTTGAGTTCACTTTCCCAAGTACCATCTGGAACTTTTGCATCATCTGTCCTTCTGGGGCATAAGAAGCCTTCAGGGTTTTCCCTCTGGGTCCTAGAATTCACTATCATCTTCAGTGTTTATCACTGTGGCATTGGATCCCCAGTACTATACGCAGTTATGCATGGCGGTCACTTCAGTAATCCCAGCACTCAGGAGGAAAAGGCAGGCAGATCAGGAAGGAATTCAAGGTCATTCTTGGCCACAAAGCAAGTTCAAAGCCAGCCTGGGCCACGTGAGTTCCATGTTCAATGAACACACACACAGGCTACATGGGATCCTTGTTCAGCGTGCGCGCGCGCACACACACACACACACACACACACACACACACACGAACACAATAAATAAGTGAAAACAGCTGGCTATGGTAGGCAAGGAGTTCAAAATCATCCCCAGTTATATTGCTAGTTGGAGGCCCACTTGACCTACATAAGGCCTTATTGAGGGAGGGAGGGAGGGAAGGAGGGAGGGAGGGAGGGAGGGAGGGAGGGAGGGAGGGAGGGAGGGAGGGAGGAAGGAGCAGGGAGGGATTGAAGAGACTGTGAAAGGAAAAAACTTTCTAAATAACTGTTCCTCATCTATAATATTTTATTTGGTCTTCTTTTTAAGATTATGTCTGGGGCCAGGAGGTAGTGGCGCATGCCTTTAATCCCAGGCACTTGGGAGACAGAGACAGGTGGATCTCTGTGAGTTCGAGGCCAGCCTGGTCTACAGAGTGAGTTCCAGGATAGCCAGGGCTACACAGAGAAACCGTCTAGGGGGTGGAGATTATGTCTGGGACACCTTTAATTCTCTAACATCTAGTATTATACCAACTATATGGAGCATTAAAGACACATTTGCTGACTACACAACTCTATCAAAAAGGACGACAGTATCTCTCTGAGGTTTGTTACCATGGCCTTCCCCAGCCAGGGGATATGGGAACGTTACTGCTTTACACAGTAAGCCACAGTTCATCAAATAGCCAGAACTCCAATGAATGCCTTGCACTAGAACCCACAGGAACAAGGAAGTGGGCCAGGTGGCTAGTCCTGCTAACCCTGGTGGACAGCTCCGTCTGCAGTGACAACAAGGCCACCCAGGCTGCCGATTGATGTGGCCAGAACAGGCCCAAGCATGGGTGGCCAGTCTCTCTGGCTGGTTGAGGTGTGGGTGTGTGAGATTCCGCTCTGTACCCACACAGCCCAAGATGCCCAGTTTTGCTCTGGGCATTTCAAGGAGACAGCAGCCCACTCCTCTTGGGGGATAGTGTGGTCTGGGCTTTGGGCTTTCTAGGCTTCTGAGACCTCAAAGGCACAGCTAAAAGTAGACTGGAGAACTTCAATGAAGTAGAAGGAACTGGTCATGGAGTTCAGACTGCAGCCCAAGAAATGTCATTTCCCCGCATCCTCGCTCATCGGTGAGGATGCTGAACCTGGAGTGCAGAGCCCTCCCATGAACTCTCAGCTTTCGAATGGTTTCCTGCACACTGCGGTGAGAAGAGATGATGCTAACTGGGCTTAGCATGTGAACTTAGACTAGAGCTCCCCCACACCCTGATCTTGAGGATGTCACCATCACACTCTCTTACCAAACTACTGCTGATCACATCAGACCTCTCAGTTCCACGAGGATGCGCAGAGAAACACATTGGCTGAACATCTGTCTTGCTTGAAGGTGAACTCACATTGCACACAGCTCATGCTCATCAAGACACAAGAGAGTGCAGAAGGTCATGTGCTGGTGAGGAAGCTAGTCTGCCCGCACAGTGCATACAGCCCTACCGCGGACTACTCTGTGGCCTCGGGCAAGCTGCTTCACCTATGCCGTGCCGCCTTGGTTCTTTAGTGCTTTTAACCTGACACTAGTAATACAATGCTGCAGTGTTTTTCTTTGTTAGCAATGGCTAGCTACCTGTTGCTCTCTTAGCTGGTTCAAGGGCCACCACACACCCATCTAATCTTAAACAGCGCCTTGAAAAGCACATAGTCTGATGCAGGCACATACCAGCTCAGGCTTTCAGAGACAGAGTGCAGAGTTCATGTTACAACTGGCTGTCTCCAAATCAAAAGTTCTTCCCGGGTTTCCTGTGTGGCATCACCTTTCGGTGGATCTGGAAAGGTTGGATTTGTGTCTGTCATCTAGGAATGATTATCACCAGTGTCCCTTTTACCTCCCAAAGTGTCCTAGTTTGCACTTTGGACAGTAGACTGAGGAGTCATGGGTAGCAGCAGGGCAAGCTGTTCTCCCATAGTATAAAGATCGACCATCTAAACCATCTGATAGGCATCTGACAGAATTAGAATTCCCGATGAGCCATGAAGAAAGTTCAGGAAGGTTTATTGTTTGTTGTTGTTGCTGTTGTTGTTATTATTATTATATTGGAAAATTTTACCAAATCCCATCTGTAAGGGTCAGAATTTTTCTCATATCTCTGGGAACTGAGAGGCCTGCTGTGAAGGAGTCATCTCACATCTGTCCTTCGATTTGATGGCTCTGCTTTGCTCTAGATCTTTATTTTTAATCTCTGGGTTCTGAGTTCTAGTTCTTATTTTTTTTTACATTTCTTCTCTTTAGAAAACCTTACTGTTGAGTAAAGGATCAAACAAAAACAGACAAGGCAGAAGGACATAATTGCAAAGAAACAACCATAAAAAGTTGACTTGGAGTCTGTCAGATTTGAAATCAATAGTAGAATCACTTCCTTGGAAGAGAACAAATGTCTATTTAGACAAGATTCGGGGGAGGACATAGAAATCTGTACATGGATATTTATAGAAAATTTAATCACAATTGCTAACATTTAGAAATAACCAATATGTCCTCTGGTGGATGAATGATAAGCAAACTGTGGTATATCCAGAAAATAGAATATTACAGAATGTCACAGTGCTAGTAACAGAGCAACGGAGACATGTCCCCAGACTTTCCTTTACTGACACCAACTTGATCTCCTTTTTTTTTATGGTATCTGATCTCTCACACCCTAAAGGGTTCAATTTCAGGTGTCACCTTGATTGGTTTAGGGATGACTAGAGTGTTAATAACACCTTATCTCAGGACATGTCTGAGGAGATGACCTTCACCAGTGTGGACAGGCATCTTCCAGTGTCCCAAGGACCCAGCAAGAACAAGAGAGAGGAAGTCCATTCTGCCCTTGAACCAATGACTCCATCTCATCCTGGCCTCGGGTCTTTGGGCCCCCAGCTCTTGGGCTAATGGACTTCATTGGGACACACAGCAGCAGCAACTTCTTCTCAGGACTTCATTCAGACTCGGACTGAATTATGACAATATCTTTCCTGGTTCTCAAGCAGTTGGCAAATTATGGGACTTCTCAACCTTTCATGCTCATAGAAGCCAATTGCATAATAAATCTGGTGTGTGTGTGTGTGTGTGTGTGTGTGTGTGTGTGTGTGTGTGTTTTGTTATTGTTGATTCTTTACCTTCAGAACATTTCTATAGGGTCTTTATCCAAACTCTTAAACTACTGAAGTGAACCCAAGCCAGCCCTTCAGCAGGGCCAGTGTTTCCACTTTTAAGTTATACAACCATTGCTTCCTCCATTCCTTTATAAAAAGACATGGCCACAAGTATCCCACAAATGGGTTTCTTAGCCAGAAAATAAACTAGAGACAGAAGACCCTGGAATTCCTTTGGGAGTCTCATTTCTAACTGTTTTACTGGGCTCAAAATAAACTCTTAAGTCATGTGGTCAAATAAAATAGACAGAAATAGTGATTATTTCAATTTCCCTGCAAAATCTTTCATCATTGTTATTGACATGTTTATCTAAGAATCTCAATTTAATTACAGAGTGACATATGCATTAATTCCATTTGTTTGGATAAAAGAAAGCACTTCTCTGACTGGAACATAAACCTCACACGCTCAGAGGGTGGCTGTTTCAGTTTTACTGTGTGAGATTGGTCTGGTCCAGAGAGAGAACCTTCCCATGGAAGCAGGGACATCACTGCCTCAGGCAGTCTTGGGGACCACATCTGTCCTCTTTCAGCTTTCTGTCACTTGAAGTTTGAGTTATGTAATACTGTGTTTGAAGATATTAAAGTGCCAGCTCTGTGATACCACAGTTAGAGAAAATATTAACAGAGCACCAACACCATGGGAACAGTCTATGCATCCCATGGGAGTGGGGTAATAGTGTGCAACATGTGTGAGAGAGGGCACGAAGGAGGAGGGAGGTAAGGGAGAGTGAAAACCATCACCAGGTCTCTGCTAGATGTGGAGCTAGGTGCCTTGGCCCTAAACCAGAAGCCACCCTCACAGTGTTCACAGGGGTGCTATGCTATTGCAGTAACATGAAGGAAAAAGTGAATCTTGAAACCAAACCAAAGCCAGAAATCCAGGGGTCCCACAAGGTCACTCTTACTACTCTAGAAAGCATATTCAACTTTTGACATTGTGGCATGGTGTTGTCATGTACAAAGTTCATGCTTGAGCACTGCACAATTTAGATTTTAAAAAAATCACCCCCCAAAAATCTCATAATGTTTTAAGTAACTTTACTATTTTGTGTTGGGTCATATTCATAGCTATCTTGGGGTGCAGGTGGTTCCTAAGTCACAGGTTGGACATTACTGTTAGAGCCTCCTGAGACATTTATTCCAAGTCTAACTCCATGGAGTGGTCCAAAGGATGATTAGTGTGGGAAGTGGAGCAATGAGAAGTCATCAGCTTCTTTTCAGCGAAAGAGCTTACGTACTGAGGAAAAAAAACGATCCAGATATCCTGTTCACCTGCTGAAGACAGAAGGCGAAATCTAAGCTGAATCACTTCTGCTGCTAGAACATGTCTTTTGGCATCCCAAGAGTGAGAGTGTATGAAAGGCGAGGGTGATGGCCTTCATGATTTGTATTTAGTGTAGAGAGGCAACTATTTGGAAATCTATCTCACTGCAAGAGCAAGCAGGGGTGACGCCATTCCTCCTGGAGACTAAGTGGCCTGGGTTTGAGAACAAAAACCGGAAGACTGTCTAAAGTGTGTACGGATTGGAACACCCTAATTTCTGTTGGTAAACATAGTGCATGGTAAACACTAAGCACTAAGAAAAGACTAGCTTGGGCCAAGTCACATCTCCATAAAGAGATAAGAAATTCTATGTTCCTCTCTGATGGAAGTTATTTCTAACCAGACAGACATGTTCACAGATAGTGACAAATGCAAAAGTAACAGACCTGGAATTGTAAGCTCTGGGCAAGAGGTAGCAGCTTGTAGCGTGAACAACCACACCTTTAATTTCAGAAGAAATGGTTGGCATTCAGCCCTCCCAATTCATGAACTCTACCTGTAGGTTCAGGATTTCTTTCTCCGTAAGATGCGGGCAGGGAACATTGCAACCCTTCTCTTGGAAGACAGTAACGAGGCTCAAATGAAACAAGCTAACAATACACTTTAAAAATTCTAAGAATCATGGTCACAGTCACCATCAGGACCACATTCATTCCTGTGAATGCAGGGTATCCCTAGAATAGCCAGGATGATAATGGTACCCCCATTAGTGAAACTTCCAAGAGCCCTCTTCATCTTAAGCCAATAGGAAAAAGACCTTTTGGTTTTCATAAACATGTTTAGGAACAATTTGTGTGTACGTTCCCATATTCACACTCTTATATTTCTTAAATGTATATAAAAGTGATTAAATAACTGACGGGTTTATGTCTTCAGGGACCATAGAGTATAACAGGCGTTCCAACAGTGATATGGATTCTTTCAGATGACTAGTGAGTGAAGACTACGATCTAACAAGGTGTCTATTGTAGCCCCATGGAATGCCACTTCCCTTAAGTTTTTCCAGGAGTTACACATTATTAAGACCTGAAACTGAGCCGGGCAGCGGGCTTTAAAAGAGTAACATCTTCCTCTTTCCAATTATCTCTGGACTCCTCAAGGTTCATGTCCATGGACGATTTTAGACAATAGCTTCAAATCGGGGGTGGGAGGCTCAGACAGAGGCTCATTTACTCAAGCTTCTCTTTTCAGAGCAGCATACCCCATCTCCTGTGGGACTAAGCATGCACAACAGGGGTGGTTCAGGGGGCCGTTTAGAGAGCAAACGGTCTCTTGGATGTCAGTTTCCTCAGGGTAAGGTACTCATTTGTCAGATCTCCACCACCACCTACCCACCCCATTAGCTTTCATAGCATTTGTCTCTTCCAACTCCTCTAACCTAACTCTGGGCTACCAGACTCCCTACCATGGCAGCAGAGGCCCCTTGACAAAGCTCAGTCTCCACCACTTGCAGACTAAATAGTCAAAGACTTCTTGACTCTGAAGACCAACAGAGAAAGGCAACATTTCTCTGAATTTTATGTCACCTCCTCTGAACCCACTGCTTTGCGGGTACACAGTGGTTTTTTCCAAAGTAAAAAGAAGGTAGCTTCACTGAAGGGTTTTCAAATATACAGCCAGGAATCTAGAACTTTCTCAATCTGATTATCAGCATGGTTGACTCATCCTAAAAATTGGGCCAACCTTCCCTATAAAGGTGTATATTTTTAAAATTCCCACTTCTTGATGCCAAATTCTATATTGGAATGATATCCCCCTACATTGCTCATCAGCAAACAAAACACTTTTTGCGTTCCTTTTTCCCCCATGTTCATCCTAATTTGCAGTATCCCTTTACTGTTCTCAAAGCATTAGATAACTTACCCACCACTCCTCTAATTATAAAAATACATCATGACCACAAGGAGTACAGTGGGAAAGGGAAAGTAAAGAAGTTTATAACAGAAAGGTATGTACACATTAATATGTAAATCCGGCCTCACAATTGAACTAGAGCACACAATAAAGCCATCAAAGCCTGAGCTCGAGACATACTCATCATGTGACAATTATAAACGCAGACTAATAAAACTGTGTTTTGTTGGCAGCTCGGGCCCCATTAGTGGTATTACCGCTGGTGACATGATTATCTGAAAGAGGTGAGGAGATCTTGGAAGAATTTCAAAGAAAAAGACATTTCCCTTTATTTAAACACAGGAGAATCCCCTACATATTAAAACCATAAACAAAGTAGAAAAAAAATTGTAGGTGTACACTGCAGTCGGGCTGAAGATTCAGATAACAAATAGACGTGTCCCTTCCCTAAATGGCCAGGGGGTTGTTAAAAAGGGTAATTCTTTGTCGTGGAGGCGATCCCATGAATTTCATATCGCTTTCTTGATCTCTATGCATTAAATGATGTTAATATCCCTCTAATCCAATTATTTTGACAATGAAAATATCCCTTCGAATTTCCAAACTAGCACCCACAGAGAAACAGCTTCAGGCCATACCTGACTGACAGAAGTTGTAAAAGAGTTTGTCTTTGTTTTTCTCTCCATTCTTCTGGAAATGGCAGTCTCAACTCCAGCTAAGCAAAATGGCTATACAGAAAGAAGCATGCCATCTTGCCTGTAGTCTCTGGTGGGAAGAAATGTCTTCTATTAAAGCGTGAGGAAACCACCTCACGGTCCCCAGTGGTCGGTCAAGGCTGTAGCCTACAGATACTGGAAGTGTTAGCAGAATTCTAAGCAATCAGACCCAGTCCTGGAACTGATACTTGGATTTGGCTTTCTTTGAAGCACGGATGTCACTAGGGAAGCAGCAAATTTCAGAATAAATGGCAGAGAGGACGTGAAGATTGTATTCTTGGACACACACCCTAAAACAGTATCTATAAATTTGAGGAGCTCATTTTGTTTAGTAAGACTTCAAGTTTGTGCCTTTAAAGACTGTCTGGGTCAGAGGTCGTATATAGGTGGCATGGGACTGGTTCTTAGGGAGAAGGTGGAGTAGCTGGAATAGGAGGTAGGAGCTCGGGAAAGGAGGAGGCGGCTTCCACAAGTCCAGACAGACCACCTCGTAAACGGATCAAAGGCTGTGGGATCCCTCTGCCAAAGCTCTTGCAGCGTGTGACAGGAACTCGGGTGAAAGATGGGTGGGAGTGGAGATTGAAAGAGACCCCTTGATTTCCTGAGGAAACTCACCTGTTTGGCAATGACTGCACCCTGCAAGTTTTCCTCCTGCATCCACATGTCCTCATTGACTCCAGACACACAGCAAAATGTGAGGCTTGTGAAACTGGAAATCAGCGCTTGGTATGCACAACAGCGCAGACTCAAAAGGTGAAGTTAGGTGGTTCTGCTTGGTACCTGTGTCCCCCCACACTTGCCCTGATGCCAGGCCATCCCTAGCCCCATCCATTCTAGCCATATAGAACCTCTCAACTCATCTCCCATTCACTTCTGGTAATGCCTCATCGTCTTTCCCATGCCCCAACGTCAGCCTTCAGCTTCCCCCTTCCAGTCTTGTCTGTCATTATAACCAGTTTCTCTTCAAAGAAAGCTCAGCTGTAAAATGCTTGCTATGCAAACACCAAGACCTGAGTTCAATCCCCAGAGCCAATGTATAAAAAGCTGAGGGTGGTGGCTCGTGCTTGTAGTCCCAATGCTGAGAGAGTACAAATAATACGACTACCTGAGGCTCATTAGCCATCAAGCCTAGCCTAGACAGTCAGCTCCAGGCCAGTGAGAGACCCTGCCTGTACCCTAGACAGTCAGCTTCAGGCCAGTGAGAGACCCTGCCTGTAAAAGCGAGGGGATTGGTTCCAGAGGAATGACGTTCAAGATTGTCCTCTGGCCTCTACATGTACATAGAAAGACAGACAGACACACACATGATTGCATGCGCGCGCACACGTATTCAGGAATGTTTACAGAGTTCAGTTCATCATTAATACTAAGTCTCATCACATGTGCCTACAGCATGACCAAACCCAGAACACCTCTTAATGCAGTTTGGAAAATGTGCTCTGTGCTTCGGGGCTAGGCTGGGCACTGACAGTGGGAACCTGGGCATGGTACTCCCCATTCTTCTTCCTGCTTATATTTCAACCAAACCTCTTCTACCCTTGATAGCCTGTGTGGTGTGTGTGTGTGTGTGTGTGTGTGTGTGTGTGTGTGTGTGTGTGTGCAGCACTTGGCTACATGGATCTCGTGACCCTTGCATTGTGTTCCTGAGGAGTGGTGTGGCTTTTAAGGACAAGAGCCAGTGGCAGCTGAGTCCTTTCACCTTCCTCTGATGACTGGGTCCTAAGACTCCCCTACAATGCTGAGATTATCACAAAGTCTCCCACCGTGTTGAGATCAAGAGAAATGGATTGTCCTTGCAACACAATTACACATAAGCCATTTTTAGTAAATTGCCTTTAAACCAAATTTTCTTAATAATTAAAGTTTTGTGCATGAACTGTGGACTAATAGCTAAAGAGCCCCCATGGTACTGGACTAGGCCCTCTGGATAGGTGAGACAGTTGTTTAGCTTGAACTGTTTAGGGGCCCCCAGGCAGAGGGATCGGGATTCGTCCCTAGTGCATGAGCCAGCTTTTTGGAGCCCAGTGCCCATGGTGGGACACTTCGTGCAGCCTTGGTGCAGGGAGGAGGGGCTTGGACCTGCCTCATCTGAATGTACCAGGCTCTGCTGACTCCCCATGGGAGACCTTGCCTTGGAAGAGGTGGGAACGGGGAGTGGATTGGGGGGAAGACTGGGGGGTGGGAGGAGGGAGGAGGAGGGGATCTGTGGTTGGTATGTAAAATGAACAGAAACTTTCTTAATAATAATAAAAAAATTGAAGTTTTGAGGAATATAAGTCTTTTTACTTTTATAGTCCTTTTTTTTTCTTGTTGTAGGAAGTCATCAGGCTATCAACCCCAGACATCAGCTGTTAATATTTCACTGAGTGACCCTCAAGTCTTTTATCTTGAATGGTATGCAGTTCAGAAATTTCACAGAGAATCCATTTTTAATCTTTTGAAGGCATGCTGGGGACTTGACACAGGGTCTTGGACATTTTAGGCACGTGTTCTACTACCATCCTACATATCCATCTCTATTTTGCTTTCTTTACTGACAATATTCCAGCGTTTTCTTCATCACATTTTTCAAGTCTCTCTTTGTCCCGATAGTCAGCAGTGTGACGGAAGAACTTTGTATGCAAAGCCTGTCTCGTACATAGGCTCTTTAGGGCTCGCCACACACACCTTGGCTCTCTTTTTGAGCGCAGGTCTAAAGGGACTATCTTGACCAAAGGTGACTGCTTAACCAGATCTAGTGGGAGCCTTCCAATTTCCGCATCTCAGCCTAATTTATTTCATGGCTCAATGTTAAAGTTTGCCTTTTTCTTCTTCTCAATTTCACAAGAAGAAACACGAAACACTAAAACTGGATTCAGAGCCCACTTCTCTCCTGCCCTCCCACCCCACCCCCATTTACAAAGCATGCTTTCTTGATGTGAGAGGGTGAGAACTTTAAATCTTTCTCAGGAAAAACACACAATGAAATTGGAGATGGTGGGACCCCAGACCCAGAGCCATCTTTGAATGGATGTGTTTTTCCAGTGCTTTGGGAGAATGGAAAGAAAATCCTAATAAAATAAAAATCAAGACCAACCTCATGTAATTCATGCTTTGAGGCAAACGGGGCTGCCTTTTGGGTTACAGTGGTGAATATATGTAGATACTATGGAGCATAGCATCCTTACTGTGGGCCTTAAAACAATGATGTCTGTTGAAGGTCATTTTGCTTAGCTGTACAAAAAGACTGGTACTTGGTGAGGAAGTTGAGGCTGAGGTGTCTGTACCAAGGGCACTCACTATGAGTGGCCTGAGAGACTTCCCACATGTCCCCAGAGCAGGTCAGGCCCCAGATACTGAAGAAAGGATGATAAAAAAGGGAAAGAGTTGGATTAGCCCAAACAATGAAACATAGTTCTTTGAGCCCTCTGAATTCTAAGCTTAGAGCCCTAGTAAATCAAAACTTTTAATTATAGAAAAGTAACTAGATCCTTGAGATGGTGCATCTTGTTCTGTCTACACAGTCCTCATGACAAGAGTGTGCTTATTCTAGGGTAATTCCCTTTGACTAGTTCTTAGATTTGTGTTGTGGCATTGTGGGGGATTGAACTCGGGGCCTTGTGTACACAAGACGAACATTCTGCCACTGAACCGTATCTCTATCCCCAAGGGCTTCTTTATTCTCAAAGTGGAATGATGACTATGGAATTACCAGCTCCGCCCACTCAGATTGGTGGAAGGGGCTGGGCTGTCAGTTTCCACGGGCAGGTCTGTGTCTACAATCTAGCCATCTCAGAGAGTGTCAGATCGAGTCCCCGTCTCCCCTCACTCACTGTTGAGCAGGGGTTCATCTAGGAAATGAGCACTGGGGAGCTGGGTGGGCGCTTGGATTCATTCTGAGGGTTACAGGAAAGTCATGTCTGGGTCCCCTCTGTCAGAACAAGCTCAAGACTCTGACGCATCCTTAGCCCCTCCATGTTTCCTGTGGATATCGCCACAGACACATATGTGTGACCCGCTCCAGGCTCAACATCCCTCCCAGGCTTACTTCTCCTCTATTCTTTATCATAGTTAGTGGTGTCAAAGGAAACACCTCTTGACTCAACCTAGAAGTGCTCACAGTACCGTTTACCCTATGCCACACTGTTCTCAGTTCCTGCGCTACGCTTGTATCTTCGGTTCTCCTCTGGCCGCTCTGCTCAGGGCTGCCTCAGTTCTGGTTCTGGTGTCCTCATAATCTCCCCCCCCCCCCCCGCATCCCCCCTCATTTTATTTTCTGCCCTTCCCCGCATCACTCCCACCACGGTTCTCACTAGGGCCAGAATGACCTTCCTGTAACCACCTTACCCAATGGCTCCTCTGATTAAGTATTTCAGCTACTTCCTAACGTCCCCAGAAGGAAGGTCAAGTCTTGTCCCAGAGCCCACAAAACTCGGCCTCTTTCTCAAGCCATCTACATTTTTTCCTCTGGTTCTTCACACAACGCATCAGATATCCCCCTGACGTCCAAGCCTGTTTCCACCCTTCAACCTTATTTGCGATGCTCTTCTCCCATGGTTCTTCACTTAATTAAGTTTAAACCAGACTGCCCCCAAATGCCAGTGGAGCGTTTGTCTATAGCAGCCTTCGCATCTGTTCCTCGATGGAGCCATCCCCAAGCTCCTTTTTTTCAGTGCAGTCTGGGATCTGTAGGGACAGGAATGACCTCTTCCACCTCATGGAAGAGGTTCTTAAGAGGTAAGTAGTCCCAGGATAGACCTATTATTTAGCAAGAAGAATGAAAGGGTAAAGAAGAACAGTGGGAAAGAATATTGTACTTGTGAAATTAAAACAACAACAACAACAACAACAAAGCCGAGTATGGCTTTGTACTAGATGTGGAGGGCAGAGGCAGGAGCATCACTGGGACTTGCTGGCCATCAGCCTAGCTTCAGGTTCAGCAAAAGATTCTGTCTCAATGGAATAAGGCACGGAGCAATAGAGGAGGGCATCTAATGTCTTCTTCCGGCCTCTGCACATGTACAAGTGACCACACCCACTCACATACACAGAGGAGAGGAGGGAGGGAGAGAGAGGAGGACGAAGGGATGGAGGGAGGAAAAGAGAGAGAGAATCCTGTGCTCTCTGCTGCTTCTCTCAATGAACTGTATTACATAGGTCTCAAATTCTTTCTATAAGAAGGATCTATCCTGTTAGATTTATAGGTATTAAAAACATGACAGAAGCATGTGTAGATGTGTCTAAGAGTGTGTTTGTGTGTTCCAGGTTGAGGTCAATATGGGCAATGTCTGGGTAATAGTCAAATACCAGCATATTTTGAAATGAATGTGCTGTGAAAAGTGCATGCACACTTTCTGAATGGGCAACCGTTCCCACGGAGTAAGATCAAGTTGAAATGCTGCAGCTTCCCAATGATGACTCTTGATCTGTAGGCTGAGCCTATTGATGAATGAGATTCTGATGTGCTCAGCGATACCAGTGTTCAGCTTTCATGGACTAGGTCTTGCCTGTTACATAGATTGATATTTAGGTCCCCAGAGTGACTTCTTCAATAACGTACATTTAGCAATTCAATTAGTCACTCCCAAGCGCAGCATTCTAATTGATTATTTTTCAGTCTCTGTTGGCGATAAAGATAATAGATGTTTTTGTGGGGGTAAATTGGCTTCCTTACTTAATATCAGTTTCTTGATGTCATTGCCCAGCAAAAAAAAGGTGGTGAAGCGTGGTACTATAAATAGCGTTATGGTTGACAGAAGGGGAAAAATAGCTGTTTCCTGACACTGCACATTTCACACCATTTTAATTACCACAAACGTTCATGCCTATCTCCGAGATGGGCAGGGAACTAGGAACACCAGGACATTTACCCACACTGCTATGCCGACTGGCCTGGGATGCAGCCCCACTCCAGCATAGCCAGGGTTCTGCAACACGCTCTGACGCCACACCAACAGGAGGCAAATGTGCTGCTCGTGAATGTCAACCAGATGTGACTTGGAAATTTGTGCTGCTGCTGCTGCTGCTGCCGTGAATAAAAGGAGAGACACCTGTCTCCCCAAGATAAACAGAATTTGAAAAAAAAAATATATGAAAGAACGGAGTGTTGGAATTTTGCTGTTCAGCAAACACCTACACACATTCACAGTTCATAGACCAGGCACTGTTAGAAAATGCACAGGGATAAGGTTACTTTAACGTATTTTCTGAATGCTAGACTTTCTGTTTCTTTCCAGTGGGTAGGAAGGCTTATTCTCTCCGGTGACCAGCATCTGTCCATTTCTGCAATGGCTCCCTATCTTCTCTGCATCTTGCTCGACAGTCCTAGTTCTTAGATCCACTCTCCTCTCTTCTAACTCTGGACCATTTCTAGCTCCCGACACCTACTTTGACACCAGAAAGGTGTAGAATTATAGGGGTCCCATTTATTGGCAGATTTTTAATTTGGGGTGAGAAATCTTTGGTTCATATCCATAAATCTCTACAGTTCATGGTAGCAACAGAAAAGGGCACACTGGTAGAGGCATATGCAATATACTCACACTCCTGTACACCTTTCCCACGTGAGGATAAAACTAGTTGGATTTAAGCACAATCAAACTGAAAATGGCAGTATCTTGTAATTAGAAAGCTTCATGGCTTAAGTAGGAGATAGAGAAGGGAAAATCTTCATAACCCATAGTAATACAGATGTAATAAACAAACAAATAAACAAAAACAAAACAAACAAACAAACAAAAAAGGGTAGAAGTTGAGACTCGTGGGTTAGAAGAGGCCTAGAGAGATTGACAAAGACCAAAGAAACCACAGCAGCACAGTAGCTCAGCAGGTTGGGAGGAACACACTTTGTTTACCTGGCTTAGAATAGGCAGCCAGCGGATGCTAGCTGATTGAACAAGTGAAAATTCAGACTAAATACCACAAAACATTGCATGTAGGTGAACAACAGCATCACTCAAAGCAATTTAACTGAACTTGAATAAAAGCCATCAATTTCAGATACAAGCCTAAGCCCATATTAGTAGCAGAGAAGGGTTATCTACACCAAGCCAAGTTCTCTGTAGTCCTATGAAGCGTGCATAGCTTCTGTAGAGCAAAGGAGCCAGATGAGCCATGGCACCCCATGGCTACCCAGCCTAGAAAGGGCCCTTAGCTGAAGTCATGACCATGCACAGCTCTCCCTGGCATGGTACAGGATAGATTTCCAGTACACTTTGCTGACAGAGCATCACAGGGAGTCTCTTCAATTGATGTCTCTGGCTCTCTTCAACAAAGTTGCATCCCAGCCCTGGAAAACCTCTGACTTGCATATGCTATCCTAGTCCTAGGTGTGAGAGCTCCTTGTGTTCGCTATGTCAACATTATATGACTATGTTAAAAGTTTTTTTTTTAATTCTGTTATCTTGATGGATATATCACTCAGTCATTGTATGTAAAGATTTGTTTACTTTTGTATATTTATGGGTGTTTTGCCTGCACATCCATCTCTGCACATGCATGTAGTGCCCGAGATGGCCAGAAAGAGGGCATCACATCCCTTGGGACTGAAGTGACAGATGTTTTGAGCTGCCATGTAGGTGCTGGGAATCGATCAAACTTGGGACCTCTGGAAGAGCACACGGTGCTCCTAACCACTGAACCATCTCTCCAGCCCTCAGCAAACATTTTCTCTTGTCCCTACTTGATCTTTTTACTTATCAGGCAATCCCTCAAAACTCTACTGGTCACTGATTCCTTATATTCAATTGTTTCCCTTTTTCTGATTGCTGTGTGGTTTTTACTGATTGGATCCAGACTCATAACGTCTCGCAGCCGTACTGGGTAGACAGCATTTAGTCAAGACAAACAAGAAGGGGGAATGGGGATTAATACAGAGTGAACACATTCAGATCCCTATTTTCAGTATTTGTTATGTTTGGACCTTAAATGCCCACCTCACCCCCCAAAAAAAGATCGCATGGTAAAGGTTTGGTCCCAAGCTCTTGGCTTTGTTGGGAAGCTGTAGAATACTTAGGAGGTGGAGGCTAGTGAGAAAACTTAGGTCGTTTGGGAAATGTTGGGACCTGGCCTTTTGCTCTTTCTTATTTTGCTTCTCATTGACTACCAGGTGATCAGTTTCTTCCATCACACACTCTGAGCCCCGGCCCAAGGTAACAGAAGCAAGCACACCAAACCTTCTGAATTCAAGAGCCAAAATACATTCCTCCTCTTTAAAAACAGTTTATCTGGGGTATTTTGTTAGAGCAATTGAAAAGAACACATTTATATTATTTTTCAAGGGCTAAAAAAACCTAGTAATAATTACACATAATCTGATTAGAGATTCCTTAATGAAAAACTGTGTCTGATTCTTCCACATGGCTTATAACATTGTAATGGGCAGGCAAGGTGACAAGAAATGCTTTTGGACATTGACCAGCCAATCTATTTAGCAATAGTTGAGGGCTGAAGAGAAAGACCAGTTCTCCTTGCAGGTCTTTAGAAATAATGATATATTAACATAAAATAATACTAGAAGAAAACATTAAGCAAAAGGTATGAATGAGCATTACATGAATGAGCTCATAGCTAAGGAATTTAAAAGCCTGTATCAAGTAGATATTATTATGCCTGACACATGGAAGAGTTCTACAACTTGTCTACATTTACACAACTAACAAGAGGCTAAGCCAGTCTGTCTCCACTATCACCACCCTTGACTACAACCCAAGATGACTTCACAATCATGCCAGCCACAATAATAACACCTTCCAATGTTCTAGAAAAGCAATAGATAATGGATTTTATGTGTTAATGCAGGGATAGTTTTCCTTATAAATCAAAATGCCTTCCATTGAGACTCAAGAGGACAGTTTTAAGAATACTCCTCATTGACTTGTTATGTTTGGGTCTTAAATGCCCCCCCCCAAAGACCGCATGGTAAAGGTTTGGTTCCCCAGCTCTTGGCTTTGTTGGGAAGCTGTAGAATATTTAGGAGGTGGAAGCTAGCGAGATAACTTAGGTCATTTGGGAAATGTACTTACTGAAGCATCTGATAGGCTGTCCCATTCCCGAGGTCCAGCCCCTGCTGGGTGCTTATCTCTTTCATATCCTCAAGTGGTTGTGATTGTGAATGTCTTTCAGAAGAGTCAAAGTCTTTGGAACAAGATTCTTGCTAGAGTCTCAAAATAACGTCATTCTAGCCAAAGATCTCTTCTGATTTCTTTGCCCAGGGGATGTCATTGAAAAGTCAGTCTGGCCCACTTCTAAGTTTTCTACACTGATGTACTTTTATTCTGGAGAAGTCAGAATCTAGCACTCAGTTTCTCTTGGCATGCTATAGAGACCCATAGAATCCCACATGGCCTCTAAATTTATTTGACTCATAAGGTGCTGAATGATTCTTTCTTCCACTTGGAATGCTTTATTGCTCTATTCTTTTGCGTTGAGAAGAAATACTCTACTCAATGCCCATTCTAAGATGTCGCCAGTCTCTTGGGAAAACAATAGTTCTCTGGTCTCCTCTATGTGGCCAAGATTCCTGTTAGACTTAGTCAGGTTTCCCTGGGACTGACATATATTGGAGTCTCCTCCAGAATGAACATCCTTAGAAGGCAGAAGTTGCCTCATATTCATATCCATTTTGTCACAGCCCGATGTTATGACTATGGATGAGTAGGTGCTCAATAAACATTATGTAAGTGAATAATTGAACAGTGAATATATATCATGATCTTTCCTAGTTCATACACTATGTATAGACCAAGACAAATCATATCACCTCTTTTAACTTATTGAGTCACCTTTTAGAATGAGCCAGTATGGTTAGATGATGTCAAAGAGACCTTCCATTTCTGGGATCTTGTACATATATGATTCAATAAACATTTTCTATACGCTGACTCTGAGTTTGCCTATGAAACTTTTATACATACAACACTTTTATTACAGTGCTAAATGCTATATATGACCTTGATGCCAAAGATCTCAGAGAACTCTGATTCATCTCACTTTCAGAGACTCCTGGCTCCAGATGCTAGTGAAACACTCTGTCAATGGGCAAGAGTTGACTGTACTGTAAGAGCATAGCCACATTAACCAAGCAGTCTTTTAGCCTTCCTGTCTCATCTGCCACAGCTTTGACACAAACCTCCAAATCTGAACTGAACATTAAGCTGGCTCATTTGATAGTGGATGAACATCTACCACACACATCTTCTCTATTCTCGTTGATGACTTTAGCAAGGGACCAGATGCTATTTTGTTGCCTTTGTTTGAGTTGAAGCATCCACCTATAAAATCCAACTGAAGTCCCCCACCACCATAAACACACTTCTATCCCGAGCTTAAGACACCAGAAAAGCAAAGTTTTCCTAAGAGCTGTAGGTTGAGGCATTAGCACACAAGGCCAAACTTGAAATTTATGAGGAAATGTAATTGGATGGGAGATTGAACTCATAGGGACATCATGCTGTCATACCTAGGGCAAGCAGCCCAGACCCCCTTAAGTCCTGAGACCTTGGGCACCATTAGAATATTATCACTGGGGGTTTTCCATTTATCAGAGAAGATTGCCATTATGGAGACCAGTTATTGCATTATTTTATTTTAGCTTCACGGAACTGTGAAATCATCCATTTCTGGGAAGCATGGTCTTTGTGCTCAATCAAGAAGGAATTTAAATGTATAGTTCATACTACAATCCTATTATCCAAGAAGGGATGCTTTCCTGTTGAGTTAGAACCCGTGGAACAAACCCTCTCATCCTTCTGCCCAATGCCAGGTATTGTGCAGTTACCTACCAGCTGTTGGATGACCAATGCCAAGGGAGGCAATGCCCCCAACTGGCCACACAAAAGAAGCAAGATGAAAATGATGGCAAAATTAGGGTTTCTTTATTGACTTCTTATTCTTGGGGAGGAACTAGCTTGTAGTAATTAAGAAGGCAACCTTAAGTCGCAAAGCAAGTAACTATAACTCAAAAGAATATGCTTTTCCACGTGTGATGTGGTATGTGTGTACCTGAGACAGATTTTAGCACTCTAAAATACAGGTGTGCATGCGTGTGTGTGTGTGTGTGTGTGCGCGTGCGCGCGCGCGCGTGTGTGTGTGTGTGTGTGTGTGTGTGTGTGGTGTTCAAGTCCATTCATTTCAAGCAAAGGGATAACTGAGACGAAATAAGCACACACACAGATCACATACACAGGTTGGGATCTACACTCCCTCGGCCTCAGCACATCAGACTCTGTCGAGTTCTCTGTGTCCCAGAGGGGACACAGTCAATGACATGGCTGGAAGTGGACAGTGACATGTGCTCTTATCAACTGATCAATTGAATACATGTGTGTTACCAGTGAGGGACATGTGCAGAGAAGACAATAGCCATGTCTCACTCACTTTATTATGAGTTGGTCAAAATGGTGTGTGTATATAATGCCCAGTACCAGGGACTCAATAAACGTTATGTCTCTCTTTGAACAGGGCTATTTAATTTTTGATATTACTATCATAATTATAAAATGTACTTGTGTACTTGATAAAAACTTTAAACCATTCAGGGAATTAATGGAAGGATAATATAATTTTCTCCCTAAGCTTGTTCTCTACTGGTAATTATTTAAAATCTTTTCTGATTATTCCTATGCTGAATTCTCAATATTTCAAGTATAGTTCTTTTCATTTAGTCACCTATTTGGTTAATTTAGCTATTGTAGTTTAGCTCACTTTTTTAAATCCCATCAACATGTGGCAATCCATTCTGTTACACAATAGGGAGAGAAAAACTTACCACTCCCCATTTCTCATCCATTTATAGCTTTTTAAAGTCACAATTGGCAAGTATAAAATTATTTTTACATCATCAAGATTTGCTGCACCATGGGCTGTGGTGATCGATAACCCCAGCCTGCAGGAAACAGAGACAGGAGAATTGCTGCAAGGCTAAAGCCATCCTCTACTACGTGGTGAATTCCAGGCCAGCCTGAAATGCACAGAGCAATCCCATCTCAACAAACAAAACAGCAACAAACCTAAATAAAGACTTAAGATACAATTTCATTCTGTTACTGCAATTTAATCTTTTATAGTTGTTGTCCACAAGTTAGTTCTAGATAGAGGAACCAATAAACAAAATTTAAACATTTGACTATACCAATAGTATTCTCTATAACACCAGTTATTATGTTTGGATGGAAAAAAAGAGAAATTGGTGTATTTTGTCACTGACACCATATGGTTGAAAGGTAGAGATCTAAACAGTATATTTTGAAAGAGTTCTTTCTCTTTTGACCAATTAAATACCAGCAATCACCCCACATTTTAACTTAATTTATATTTAATTCTTAAATATGTGGTATCATTTCATGTTTCCCTTGGTATTTTTAGTTTTTTTTCTTGAATATGAAAAAAATACCCCTACATACAGTATGTGTAACAACATCT
This sequence comes from Peromyscus eremicus, assembly GCF_949786415.1. NCBI lineage: Eukaryota > Metazoa > Chordata > Mammalia > Rodentia > Cricetidae > Peromyscus > Peromyscus eremicus. The sequence goes on along the minus strand of NC_081437.1, from coordinate 31,973,543 downwards.
GTATTTTAAATACACCAATTAATCGTCCAGTGGTTCTCTTTGAGTGAAGGCTTTCCCACCCAGCTGCATTGCAGCCTGCCTAAGATGTATCTGATTTTGTTTATATTTACATTCGCTTCTGGAGTGTTGTCAGTGTTTCTTGAAATAATGCCTTTCGTCATAGCCTGTGCCTATGAGATTTGGGTTTTTAATCCTTTACAAAATGCATAAGCAAATCAACTTAAAGTGTGGATTTATTTTGGCTCATGGATTCAAAGGCTTCAGTCCACAATCATTTGACTGTGTTAGTTTCGGGCCCTTTCACAGTGAGGCAAGATATCATGGTGGAGTGTGTGAAGTTACTTCATTTCATACAGAAGATAGAGCCCTGACAGAAGAAGGGTCTAAGGAAGAGATAAACCCTTCAAAGTCATCCAGTTCCTTCAACTGGGTGACAGTTCCCAATAAGCCATTAATTCATTCATAAACTTAGGGACCTCATTATCCAGACATCCCTCTATAGCTTCATCAGCTAGAGATGGAACCTTCCACACACGAGGTCTATCGGGGAACATTTCATGTCTAAACCGTAATTGTATATATTTGCTATATGGTATTCTCAAACATTTGGTCTATTGAAACAGTTGGTAAAAGAGTTTTGTTTTTGTTTTTTGTTTTTTTGAGTTCTTACATAAATAACACAAAATTTTCTCCCTTACCTTTAAGTGTTTCTTTTCATTTACCTTTTCTGATTTTGTTCTACCGCCTGGATGAAGTTCCTAGTTTTATCTTTTATACTTTCTATTGATTCTTCTGAGTGAACTTGGACAGAATATTTCACCCTATTTCACCCTAACACTCCATGCTCTACCAGCTTGTGAAATAAGAACAGTCTGACGGCCCACTCTAACACTCGGTACCCAAAACTTATCCTAGCCATTTTTTAAATTTCTTAGAGTGAAGTTATGGGATATTCTTTGAATGAAGGCAAGGAGCCCCAAGTGATGTCCCTAGGGAGGGATGGTTAGCTCGATCAGATGGTTCATTAAGAGGCTTCTCCTTAAGTAGCTGGTGTCAATCATTCCTCCATCCTTGATTTTCTACCTACAAGTTTGGAGCCCATGTAGAACCCTTGATGATTCCAACAGCACCTGCTCCCATGCTGCCTTCTCCTCTGTTTTGGTCCCTCACTGGCTCTACTCCAGTTACCCACTGACTAGAATTCATCTACTTCCCCGCAGAAACCCCTAGTGCTTTGCTGTACCTACTTTGGTTTTCTACATCATTTTTTTAAATCATATTTATAGTTCCATTATGTGGCTAGGACTCAGGAAGGAGAAGGGGAAACCAATGTATGCTCAGGTCTACATCACAGCCCCAAAACCCCTCAATCGTGTTTTAAAATGCCTTACACTTTCGAAAGGATTATCTTAGAGTCTTTTGGTGTTTTCTCATGGCTTTCTGTCTGTGTGATTTGGCTGCCATAGCAAAATACCACGGGCTGGGTATCTTAACAGAAACGTATTTCTCAGTCTGAAGGCTGAACAGCTCAAGATCAAAGGGCCAGCAAATTCGGTTCCTGGAGAAGGTCCATTTCCTAGGTTAGAGATATGTTGTCAGTGTGACTTCACTGGTGGGAATAGGAGACGGGAGAAAGAAAGAAGGGGGCAGATTTTTTTTTCTCTCATAAGGCAACAATCTACCAGGATTATAGATGACCTCTTATGACCTTATTCAATCTTAATTTCATCCTAAAGACCCCATCTCAAAATACAGTGCTGTGGAGGTTACACTTTCAATCAGTTTATCACGAAGAAAATTATTTGTAAAAATGGATTATATCATTGATTTACAAAGTAATTGCATACTTGGATAAAAACTAAATTGCGGTACCAAACCCATTTCTAAATATAAACTACTGAGATGAAATAAACTCATGATTTCTTCCCATAGAGAATATGTTTTAGAAGACAAAGAACTCAGCATAGGTGCGTCTAGGTGAAGTCAGGTGTCTCTCACACACACGGGTACACAAAGCATCCATGGAGGGGATTGTCTCTCCTCTCTTCCCCCTCCCACCCCTTGTGTGTGGTAGGGCCCTATACATCCCCCTGTGCCGCTTGAAGTCCATTTGCTTGGCTGGAGTCAGACCGTGATGGGCCTTATCTTATTGGCAAAGGCACATGGCAATTAAAAGGGCATTGGCAATCTTCTGATCTGTCTTGTGTAACAGAAAATTCAGATTAAGGGAAGATTATTCTAATGGGAGACGATCTCTGAGCAGAAAGTGCTTTTTGAAGACAGCTTGTTCAGTTCCCTGACTGACATGCTCTCTATTACATCCTGCCTAATGGTCTCCTCTTGATCATCTCCAGTAACAAGGATCCTGGAACCTCCAGAGGCCGTAGTTTTTCTTAAACAGCACAGTTAAAAGGCCTTTAAACAGAACCCCGACCTAGCGCTATATACCTCCCTGTGAGTACTAGCTGTGTGCTCTGCGACATACAGGGAGTGTCGAAATGGCTGTCACATGCAAGAGGGCTCTATATTTTATATGTTTAACAGGACAGGCAAGGAAGATTCTTAATGTCATTGACAGTTGTCATTTTCCTATCTAAAGACACTTACATTCCTCAAGCGGGTCTTTTTACAAAAAGCAAAACTGTTAAGTGAATGCTTTAAAAATAATTCCATTACCTACCTCACAAAGACAGAGTGACAGCTGATCATTAAGAGAAGAATGTCTTTAGAACTTGGAAAAAGATGAGATTTCACCCATCATAAAACAAGACGCATGGCAGTCTCACACAAGGGAGCTGTTTGATGCTAGCCCACGTCATCTCTGTGGTTTTTGCCTATTGCCACTGAGAAGATAAAGAACTCAGCATAGCTGAGCACAGGTCAAGTCAGTCTACCGGTCACAGATGACATGCACCCAGGCTGGTTGCAAACAGCATCCACAGAAGCAACAAGCTGAGGTGCTTTAGAACGCCCGAACAGCATCTGCTCGTGTAGTCTGTCCACAAAGATCTGGGGAGTCCAGGAAGATGGCTAAGCCCTTGCTGCAGGTGGTCACAGAAGGATGTGGGTCCATCCGAGTGCACATCCTATCTCTCTCCTTGTGATGTGTCTAAACAACATCAGCCAGGTCATAGAACCAGGAGATCTGTAAAGTCATTACCTTGAGCCCTTCACTATATCATTTCTGTGACTTAGATGTCTCCAGTCATTGTCCAGTCAGTGGTAGAGAAAATATTCATCTGTACTATACTGTACACTGAAGCTTTGTTCCTTGACACACAGAGAGCTTTCTCTTCCATTCTCCCGTCATAGCCCGTGCTTCTTCCTGACCTGGCCCCTTTCACCATTCCACACTCTTCCTTCTTGTCTCTCCTCATGCATCCATTCATCCATTCAGCTCCAACAACTCAGGCATCCATACTCTTCTTGAATGACTCCAGTAAACTCCCACCTATGGGTCTTCGAATCTGCCTGCAACTGCTCTACTATCTCCTCCCTGCTAGAACACCCCCCCCCCCCAACTACAACTAGGACCCTAGTCTCTCCAGGTGTGACCTCCTCTAGCATACCTTTCTCAATTGCTTTGTATAAACTACAATTCCCTGTCTCCTTCTTTCTCTTTGCCTTATTTTACTTCTGTATTTCTATATTTCTTGATCCTCAGGGAGCTTACCAAAGCCCTCACATTCTATCCAAGACAAAGATGCTTATGTGTGTTATAAGTGCATGCATGGACCCATATTCCCAGTAAATACAAGTTTCATGGGGTTAAGGGACTTCTATGGGTTTATATACTACTCTAGCCTCAGGAACTAGTAGGTACAAATATTTCTGAAAGCATGCTGAAATTATACCTGTGTTGTTTATTAAAAGTGGGAGCCTTCAGGGGGTATATTGCCGCTCTGAGAGTACAGTTCAGGGCCTCGCTGTCTATACAGGTGATGGTTTTCTTGTCTCCAGTCTGTTCTGGCAGTCCCTAATGGAACCCAAATGGTCACCTAGCACCTGCTGACCTGTGTTAGACACTGCTTGAGTCACTGAGAAATCAGTTTCTAGAAGCCCATTACACAGAAGAGAACTACAGATTGTGTTGTAAATTCAGAGGTGAAGAGTTAAACAGCTGTTTCCAGATGGGGAAACATGATGGAGAGGTATCTTCTGAATCCTCCCAGTCAACGTGGAGAGAAAGTTAGCTGTGAGAGATCATCCCTGGAAGGGTGCAATAACATTAGTCATTGCTGGAAGCATTTGAGAAAATGGGTGCAGAGGCAGAAGGAACTTTGAGGCAGAAGGTGGGGGAGGAAGGACGGATTGTCAACACAGATAGTTTCTGATGCTCGAATCCCCAGGAGTCGCCATGCTGTCCCAGTGCTGTGACTAAGCATATTTTATTCACACACCCTGCTGTCAGCAACTTGTGAAAGGCGATTGGGACAGGGTCTGCTCCGACTGCCTAACTGCACCACACACTCAGCCGATGTGTCTTCTGTTAATAAGCATAGTTATTGATTTCAAGGGCACACTTTAGTAGTAGAATAAGCACAAGAGATAAGGATCCAGGATAGCTAGAATGTTGGCCCCCATTCTGACACTGGGTATCAGTTTAGGCAAAGCCTGAGCCTGGTGCTCATCTTTAATCCATCATCCAGTCTTCAAATAAGGAAGGTAAAATGGAACAGTCCCAAGAGACCTTCCAGCTCTAGAATCTCAGCATCATAAAACACTCCCCCAGGCAGTTCCCCTCCACATTGGCTAGCACTATTGATTTTAGAAGCATATTGTATTTGTATCCCTTAGGAAAGCTGTTCCTCTGGTGATGGCCCAGGTCCTCTCAAATAGACAATAGGCCAAGCCACAGTCAGAACCTATTTATCCACAGGCCCATTTCCCAGCAACCTGATGCATTTAGGACCTTTTGATCTTGAACTCATTGGAAGAGCCTTCCCCAGCATCTACAGTAGCTGGCAGCAAGTCCCAGGCTTAATGATCGCATGCACTATTCCTCTTGAATTCTTGCAAAGCTGAGAGTCCAGATTCTTGGTTTGCATCTATTAGTCACTACTTAGGCTGGAAACCCCCTTCCTGCCACTTCTTCCTGGTGAATTCCTATATGTTCTTAGAATTTTTCTGAAATTTCCTGCACATTCCTATTCCCCAGAGCTATGGCCCCGATCGGTTTACTGTAACTGTAGCACATACCTGCCTTTATTGCAGCTACTCTGCATTAGAGGCATGCTTGTGAAGATGCAAGGCTAGTTGAGGTCACTGCCATGCTTTAAGTCATCCACTGCCTAAGACAGAGCCTAGCTTCCCCAAGGTAAGCATGAAGTATTTTCTCGAGACTTGTAGCGATCTGGCTTCCTGGAAAAGAAATACAGTGTCCTGAAAGACAATGGCTGGAAAAAGCATTTGGGAAAGGCGAATACATGGGTTTTGAACAATGGCACAGGTGGCATCATAAGATACTGAGAGGAGAGAGAGAGAGACCTTAAACCTGCTACAAAGCAGTGATGCTGTGGAGGACGCTAATGGCTGTGTAGTATGACATCGCTGAGTGATTTTTGAAATTATGTAGTTTGGTACGGCAGATGGGACTTGAGGATTTCTGGAAATGTCAAATACATTTCAGAAAGATGCTTATTAAAAAGAGCTTACTAGATTCACTTGGCCACTTGACAGACTCAACTTCAGTTATCCGGAAAGAGCCACACTGACAGCTGAGTGAGACACGACCTCAAATCGGAAACGGACAAGATCTAACGAAAGGCTACCATTTGGCCGGCGTTGTCCAAAGTGTTGCCGTGAGAAGTCAGACTGGACTGGCTAGGGAGTGAAGGGAGACAGCTCACAGAGCCAGATCCAGGGCAAGTCAGCACCGGCAGGCACAGCGCATGGAAGTGAAGGCCTTGGTAGCCGAAGGAGGAGCAGGCGTGGCCTGAAGAGACAGGAAGGGAGGCTTCTCACGAGACTTGGTTCCACTCTTACATACTAATGAGGGTCAGGATTAGTAAAAGAGAAGAAGGTTTTCTGGCTCAGTACGACCACACAAGCAAAGGCCCTGGGGTAGGACTAGCAAGAACAAGGAAGAGTAGCACACTTTAGTCCACAGAGTAGTCGGTGGGATAACAGAAAACATTATGTCAGTTAGAAGGGACTGCTGGCAGTAGAGCAGAAATGCCATGATGCAGAGGGAGTGGACAAGGTCAAGGTACAAATACGTTGACAAGTGAGTAGCACAATTATTTTGTCTAATTTTAGCTATGTCACCAGGTCAGAAGTGGCTGGATTGCAGTGGGGTGCTAGTGTCTAGACTCATACTACTTTCCTTTGGGCCTTCCTTCACCCACACCCCCCACAGAGAAAGTGTATACAATGCTTAACGTGAAGTAACTGACTCTGGCTTTCTTTTTTCCTTCGAATGTCCCACAATAGCAATGTCTGAGTCACTGCACAGTGGAGAAACAAAGCCTTAGAGGAACAAAGCCATGATATCTTAGTGATACACATTGACCTCTACCCTCTCCTCCTTATCCCAACTCCTCATAGGAGCCAGAGTGAGTCTTTCCAAACTATGAAAAAGTCCTGCCCTTCCAGAAGCCTCCTGCCTTGCTCCAAATAAGATACAACTTATCTGCAAAAGCTTGCGGTCCTGCTGACCTGGATGCTATCTTACCATGTACCTTCCTGCCTAGACTGGAGCCTTACTAGCTCTGTGGGGCATCCTACCTTCTCAAGGCTTTTATTCTTGCTTTTTCTTCTGCCTGGGGGATTCTTTTCTCCAGAATTCCCACCTCATTTGTGTCCATATGAATTTGTTTAAATGCTGTTTCTGCAGAGAGAGAGAGAGAGAGAGAGAGAGACAGAGAGAGACAGAGAGAGAGAGAGACAGAGACAGAGAGACAGAGACAGAGAGACAGAGAGAGAGAGAGAGAGAGAGAGAGAGAGAGAGAGAGAGAGAGAGAGAGAACGCAAGAGCGCACACTAGTCTTCCCACCACCTTATACAAATAGTACCACCACGGGCTCCTAGATCCTTCTTTGAAAGATTCATTTTTCTCTCCCGGACATTATTACCAGACAACAGTTAGTCTATATACTTGTTGACCCCTGCTGTTAATCCCCTACATCCAAGCCATTGGCATTAGTTCCTAAAGTGCCGAGATTCTGCCTTACACCAGGTTCCCTGCGCTCAACATAGTGCATCCATCAAAAAGGCTTAGTGGAGGAGAGAATGTGGCTCAATGATAGAACACACACGGAACATGCAGAAGGCTCCATGTTTAACAGTTATTGAATGAACAAATGAATGGATGAATGGTGAGCTTATAGAAGGCTTTAATAAGCCCATGAACCGTATTCAAATCTGTGTCCTAGTTTTACTGCATCAGATATTATTGAGGATCTGTAACCAGTAATCTGAAAGAGCTCCATGGCACATGAGTAGACACAAGAATCCTAAGGCTTGCTCTTAGATGGCGGACTTCATTGCACTGTGACTCTGTGCCTTTCCTTTACAAAATGGGCACACAATTCTGGTTTCATTTCCACTACAGTTAGGAAAGTGAAAGCTGTTGAGGCCTCCCTTCTGCATATTGCCAACCTCAGAATATAACCAAAATGTCTATTTCCTTGTCTCAAAAAAAAAAAGCCCCCACAAAGTTCAATGACTCACCAGAGAGGGGCAGAGTGGTAAATCACTTCCAACATGAGATGCTCAGAGGATCTAATGTGGATATTCTTACCAGAGAATGCACATGCCTACAACACATACAGCATCGAATATTCCAACCATACCTTACAAAGTTACTTATTTTCACTAGAGTTGTTCTAATGGCCAAATAAAATAATGCTTGTACAGGATTTAATAATACCAGGAATAAATTATTATTGATGCAAACTTGCTAAAAATTTACTGAAGATCTGAATATAGTGCGTATAAGAACTAGTTGGAAGGTTAGAAGATATCAGAGAAGAAGAGAATTTTAAAAATATGATTTTTTGCTTCATCTACTAAGCCATATGTGTTTTATGTATTTAAATAATCGGGCTCTTGGGTATATACCCAAGGGATGCTCAGTCTTACCACTAGGACACATGCTCAACTATGTGCATATCAGCATTGTTCATAATAGCAAGAACCTGGAAACAACCTAGATGACGCTCAACCGAAGAATGGATAAAGGAAAATGTGGCACATACACACAATGGAGTACAACTCAGCAGTAAAAAACAGTATCATGAAATTTGCAGGCAAATGGATGGAACTAGAAAATATCATCCTGAGTGAGGTAACCCTGACTCAGAAGGACAAACATAGTATGTACTTACTCATAAGTGGATACTAGATGTGAGGTAAGGGATGGCCAGAGCTCTAGCAACCCACAGCTCCAGAGAGGCTAGCTAACAGGGAGGGACACTAGGAGGGACACATGGATGGCCCAGTGAAGGAGAAGTAGATGAGATCTACAATAGTGGAATGGGAGTGGGGGTGGGGGGTGGCGAAGTGCGAGAAGTGGGGGATGAGAACATAGGGAAATGGGAGGGTCGAGCTGGAGTAGGGATGAAGTGGGAGGCCAAGGAGGGAGATATCATGATTGACGAGGACGTTATAAGAATAGGAAGAGGCAGGGTGCCGGGGAGGCTCTCAGGAATCCACAAGGATGACCCCACCTTGGACTGCTGGCAGTGGTGAAGAAGGTGCCTAGACTGGTCTACTCTGGTGATACCCTAACTGTCATCATAGAGCCTTTATCCAGTGACTGATGGAGGCAGATGCAGGGATCCGCGGCCGGCCGCCAGGCTGAGCTCCGGGAATCCAGTCGATGGGAGAGAGGAGGGATTCAGGAGGCAGGGGATGTTGAGATCATGATGGGAAGACGTGCAGAGATGACCAGCCACACTGGTGGAAGCCCATGAACTGTAGACTAGTGGCCGTGGAGCCCCCGTGGGACTGGACTAGGCCCTCTGGATACAGGAGAAGGTTGTTTGGCTAGAACTGTTTGGATAACACCTAGGCAGGGGGATCGGGATCCATCTCTGGTTCATGGGCAGGCTTTTGGGAGCCCGGTGCCTGCGGTGTGATACCTTGTGCAGCCTTGGTGCAGCGGGGAGGGTCTTGGACCTGCCTTGGCTCAGTGTGCCGGGCTCTGCTTACTCCCCATGGGAGACCTTGATTTGGGGAATGTGGGGTGGCTTGAGAGGGAGGGCTGGGGGGTAGGAGGAGGTGGGATCTGTGGGTGATATGTAGAGTGAGTAGAAAGTTTCTTAATAAAGAAAAATGAAAAAAAAAACCAACCAAAAATAAGTAAGTAAATAAATAATCGGGCATCTACTGAATACCTTTGGATGTGTAAGCCCCAAATCTTGACCTTGATCTATGCTTTAGGAAGCATAACTGAGATATACATCTAAAAAATATTAAATGAGGGTGAGACCAAAGGAGCAAACCAAACATGTGTTGACTGAAAAAATAATTGGATGAGCTAAGAAGATAGTTCCAGGACGGGTGGTGAAAATCTTTGGAGGAAAACGGGATAGGGCTTTGGTGGCGTGTGCTTATTACTTCTTAATTTCATATATTCAATTTTCTTTTCTGTGCCCTTTCTGCTGGGCTTTGCCATGTCCACTAGGAAATAAGACCATTATGGTCAGTTGCATTTTTGTGACACCCCTCTCCCCACCCCCCAGGAGCCAGAAATAGTCTTAGGAAGTCTATATGTGTTACTATAGCTAATATTTGGGAGATTCCTGTCATGACCCATCATTGTTCTCTCTCTGGCAGTTATAGAAAACGGAGATCAGAGGCAGGGAGTCAAGAGCTTACTGCAGCCACATTGCCAAGCTAAGAAGGGTTGAACATGCACGTCTCTGGGTTCTGAGCCCGCGTCCTTTCCAGTTCATCAGAGATGACTATGCTGTGGTTTCTGCCGCCGAGGAGCTCCAAGTCTCATGAGCTGAAAGTGGAGGACAGCCATGATGGGCAAGTTGCAACAGAAGTCTCTCGGGGACTTGAGAAAAGATGAGAAGGGAAACGCAGGGGTGGTGAAGGAAACGCAGGGGTGGTGAAGCACTGGAGTCAAGATGGTTCTTCCTACCTTCTCTGTGAGGAGGCATGGCGGGCACCAGGACAGTGCTCTGGCTGTGCCTAAAGGACTGAGTTGGGCTCCACTGCTGGCTTCGTGGTTGTCATGCTGCGTGGTCTCGGGCAACTCATTTTTCCCTCACCGAGTGCAGGTTTTCCTCTTTGGCAGGAGTCTTGGACCAAGTATTCTCCCAAAGCCTTTTCCATCTTTCATCTGGGAGCAACACCTGGGAACACTGAATTCCAGGGGGCTGAGAGTGAGAAATACGTAGAGGCTAGAGCAGCTGGCCTGCTGAGCTCCTTTAAACTTTTTCCCTACTGCTTTCGCAAACATGTCTAACATGTGAGACATTGAAGCAAAATGTTGGGGGTCCTGCCTGCAAGGGTGCTTATGGGGAGACGCAGAAAGAATGAAGAAAGCTTGGTCTGGCTGTCTTCTCTAGATCACGTGACATCATTCACACTTCCTTGGCATTTAGGACCACAGTGTTCCATTATCTGGGCCGAGAGAGATGCAATCGGGGACAACAGAATGTGTTAGTTCATCCCTGCAACTGTAACAAAATACTGGATAAATAAACAACATAAATTACCGACTATAGTGATACAGGTTGGGAAGTTCCAAATCAATGCTCCGGTCTTTGCAGGTGGATTGTTACACACAGATGTGCCATCTCTGGGTCCTCACACGACAAGAAGAGCGAAAGAGCACACCATGTCCAGCCCTTTGGCATGGCATTCATCTTGTTTATGAGACCAGAGCCCTCCAGCTGCCAAAGAATCCATCTTTTAATATTGTTTTATTGGGAGTGAAGTTTCAGTATAAAATGAGGACGGGACACAACCTTGGAGTCATAGCATCATGAACAAAGAGCAGCTGCCTGCTGTTCTGCTCTCAAAGGAGGCCAGAACGAGCCAGGAGATGGGTGGGAGGAATCGGTTGTGGAGAAGTGCCCACTCCTCCAGCTGACAGTGTCTTTCAGGGTGCACTCCACGTTGGTGAATGGGGAAGCTGAATGCAAGCCATAGCCAGAGGCTGAGCTATTATACACGTCTGGGCGAGAGCAAAATTGGGGCATAGAATGGACTTCTGTTGAGGCAAGATTTTCAAAGGGTTTGGTGCCCACGCTGATAGTTTCTGTTGGCACAAATGAACTCTGTTCCACTGAAACCAGATCTCTCCATACACTGCCTTTCTTCCTGCCTTTTGTCTCTTTCCCCCCTATACTTTACTGAATAATACCAAAAAACAACATATTTGTTCAAAATCTAGTTTCAAGTGAAAATAAATTAGACAGCTCATGAGCTGATGAAGTTTTCAGAAATTTTGTGATCTAGCTGTTAAAGCCATTGTTAAAATTTTTAATTATATATCTTACAATTAAATGATAGCAAAAACAGCAATAACTATGTAAACCCATCAGTTGCTAATTATTTTTCTAGAATTTCTAATTTATTTTCTATAGTCTCAAGTTTATGTGCACTGTATAATGATGTAGGTAAATCTCTCCAACTTAGATTTAAATTGGTCAAGGGTCGAAGTATTTGCACCATGCACATATTCAGTCCTTACAAATCAAGGCCTGACTTATTGATTTGTGAATTATCTAGACAGAAGGGAGTGATGGATAAGGTGTTAAATGCAAATTACGTTGTGAATAACACACACGCACAGCTTGAGGAAATGTTACTTCAGTGTTCCAAAACAATACTCTGAATCACTTAGAGAGTTGTGTGTGTGACTGGGGAATGAATGGGATCCTAACACACATCTTCAATATTTCACTTCCGTCTTTCTTGTGAACCAAAGTGAGAATATCAGCTAACATTCATGGCTAAGCTATGTGCATTGTTTATCAATCGCTATCATCGATTGGCAGCAGATACAAGAGTTTGGCAAAAATCGATGGAAGCATCATATCCTGTGAGCATCAAATGGCTACAGGAAATTTATCACAAAGAATTCTGTGTATTTGTCATGTATACACTGTGTACTATATATACTTTATATTAGTAAATTAATACTCAACTAATATACCAATCTACATAACACAAACACACATCTTTTTTCCTAAGAATCTGGTTGATAACTATTTAATAACATACTACTGGTTCTTAAAAAATGAATATATTTATATATATATATATATATAATTTATGTGTAATATATAGTGGGTATGTTATACATAGTATATATAATGGATATATAATAGATTACTAACATAAATAATATATTGCTGTTATGATTTTGGACATGGAATAAACAAGATAGATAAATGGAGATTCGATCAAGATTCTATCCTGTTATCAGACTGTAATAAGTGCTCTATCATTTTCACCTCCAGTGTTTTTTCTCACTTCTTAACATTGTCATTCCTGATCTCCAGATAAAAATCCGTGACTATAGTCTTTGACACTGAGGATACCTAGCAGGGCAGAAGCAGGGCACATGGTGGATCCAAGGGAGAGCTCAGAAAGGAAGGAGCAGGCTGGGAGAAATGTTTCCTCGGTCAAACTCTCCCTTCCTCATTTGAAAGGTTCAGTGTTCTAGGAGTGACATTCCTAGAATGCCAAAGAACAAACAGGTAGACATTTTAGAAGGCTAGCCTCCTGGAAGCCCATTTGTACCATTCCACTGTACCTCTATGAGATGCATCCTAAGCACTCTGGAAACATAGTCAAGAGCAAATTAAGAGACTGACTTATTAGAAGTCACAAAGAGTACCTACCCATCTTATACAGTGCTCCGTGCATCACACACATTAACTTTTGCTTAATGTCTCTGCAGATTTTATTGTCATATCCCTCTCTTTCTCTCTCTCTCTAGAAAAGTATGCTTTAAATAAGTGTGTTAGTCTGAATGAGAATGATTCCCCCCCAGGCTCATATGTTTGAATGCTTAGTCCCTGGTTGATGGAACTGTTTAGGAAGGATTAGGAGGTGTGGCCTTATTGGAGGAGATGTGTCAGTGGCCTTGCAGTTTCAAAAGCCCATGCTTCTCCCTGAGTTCTCTCTGTCTCATGTTCATGGATCAAAAAAAGCTCTTGGCTACTGCTTCAACTCTATGCCTGCCTGCCTGCCACTATTCTCCCTGCCATGACAGTCACCAGTTCTAACCCTCTGAAACTGTAAGCCAATTAAATACATTATTTTATAAGCCATGGTATTTTAGCACAACAATAGAAAAGTCACTAAGACAACAAGCAACATTTGTCGAATTTCACTGTCATATCTAAACAAATTGTAGCTGCTCCCTTTATTGGCCTTTCCAGCTCCTGTCTACCATGGGGGAGAAGGCATGTCTGTGCTGCCTCATGGAAGCAAAGATGCTATGTGCATATCTACTCCCTGTGGTCTGTAGGTGCATATAAGGCTGATGGATGGAGAGAGGCCCTCTCCAAGCATCAGAATGATGCACTGCAACCCTGGAAGAACTTGCTTCCCAACAAGTACATGAACCATGACCCTAGAGGGATGCTCCCATGTCTGTGATCCTGCCTAAATTTGCTGGACTTGGGTAAGGAACCATATGTCCCAGTGTTTCCTAAATTATACTGTTGAGCACTGGCTAGAAATTCCAGGTGGGATTCCCATCTTACATCTTCAGTGAACTCTTAGGGGTGAAAACCGTAACAATGAACATAACAGCAGATATTAGCAGAGTAGCTGGTGTGCCAGGCGGTGTTCTTCAGGACCTCGTGAACCATCACACTAACTTCTTCCTCTGAACAACCTCCTGAAGTCGGCATTGTTAGAGGGGTGGCTGCATGCCTTCTTTCTGGGACTCTACCTCCCCCTCTCCTCCCGAGCTCCATGGGTCACATGACTTGGGTAGCTAATGGAGTCAAAGCCACGTGTCTCTTCCCAGTTGCCCCTCTATGTTTTATCTCAGGGGCCGACAATCAACTCTTGGAGTTGTTAGAATGACTCTCAGCCTGAGTCCTTCTGAACAGCTAGAACAAGAGTCCTTTGCTCCTCTGAAAGGGCGCTGGTGGATTTTGTGAAAGAAAAATAACTTCTTTAGAATCGACGGGCTTGGATTTAGCTGTGGCCACCACCTCGTCGGCTCCAACCAAAATTTACAGTTTAAAGTCAGTGAAACACAGGCCGCTTGTCCTGATCACACACCTAATACAAGTGGAATTCGGTCTGGTGGATTTGAAGTCGTCTGGACCCAAAACACATGCCCTAAGCTATAGACTACATGCACCCTTATGGACTGGAAGAAAGTTACCAGTAAGAACACGGACTGTGGGGGAGGTAGAGGTGACCCTCACTAGTCCCCAGGTGGCCTGGTGCTCCTTGTCACATGCCAGGCTCCATCCCAGATCAAGAGAGGCAACTCCGAGACTCTGCAACAAGATGGTCCAACAGGCTGGCTGGGATCCTTTTGCCGAATCCCTCATCTCTGGCTGGCTCCAGCACTTAGCCAGGCTCAGGAATGTAAAAGCAAACTTTAATCCTCATCTTTACAGATGGAGGAACAGAGAGGCTAGAGGATAGCCTGCCAAAGCCAACCTCCTGGCAAGTGGGTAGAACAGGGTTCGAGTCCATCCAACTCAGAACTGTTCTAACAACCAGCCTATGGCCCTGCCACACCCGGAGGGAAAGGAGCTGAAGATGCCCACAGACAAAATCAGAGTGAAGGACTGACTGTGAGAAAAGCCTCTCCCATCTAGCCACGGCTGCTCATTTGGAAGTCATTACCATATGTGAGGTGACCATGCATTTATCGGGGCGCCATGAATAACAGCTTCCCAGTAGAGGTTCCTCTAGCCATCTACTTTGAAGCACATGCCTTCCTTTGGTCTCTGCCCTGAGCCTCCTCCAGGGAAAGCCTGAATTTCGCTTCCTACGTTGTGGGTGGGCGGGATCTTGCCTTCAGAAAGGGGTGCAGAGCGCTCAGCCGGGGAGGCGGGACAGGCTGCTCCTTGCCCATTTCACAGACAGGAAGACTGATGGCCGGAAAGGGACTCAGCTGCTGCCCACAGATTCTCACCACAGCCCATTGATCTTATCTCCTGCAGCCCGGAGTCTATGGATCCACGATCTAGCTGTGTAAAACCCAGAGTGGAATTTGGGCTTTCTAGAGCACTGTCCCCTTCAGGGCCCTGTAGGAAAAGAGCGGGTCCTACTGCAGAGCTGGGAGTTACTGCTTGGCCCACCTGCTGCCCTAATGGGCGGTGCCAAGGTGACAGGGCACCGCACAGTCCCCAACCCCTCCCCATTTCCTCCCCTCCCGATGGTTTCGGGAACCCCTCCACAGTGATCCACAGCCCTGCATGGCAGAGGTCCCTGTGGGCCGAGGGGTCGCCGCGCCCTGCTGCTTCCTTTGTCCCGGCCCAGCCACCAAGGCGTCTGCAGCAGCCTGGAAGCCCGAGCAGCCAGGCGGGGCGTGCCGGGACTCTGCTCGGTGCACCAGCACCATCTAGGGGTGGCTAGGTGCAGCCTAAAAAACAGAGAAGGCTCCTTGGGGAGCCGCCTGGGGCAAGCTGCCACTCCAGCCCTGGCCAGGCATTGGGTTTCCTGGTTAGCATGGAAGTGATAGCAAGCCCACCTCGTGCCTACCCTCTTGGCTTTCTCTCTAGCAAGGTGGCATTCTATCTCTAATCAAAATCCGTCTGCTGATGGTCGCTGACAGACAGGGAGAGAAACCGAGGCTTTGGACTGGATTAAACTTGTCATACGGAGCACGACAGGCCAAAAGGCAGAACCAAGTGTTAAAATCTGGAGTGTTGGCTCACAAACCTGTGCATTCATCCTCTTTGGCCTCTGCTAGCTACTCTGACCTTGGCCAGACCAAATGACCCCAAGAGACCTAACTGTGCCACTTAACAATGGTAGGAATCCTAAGGCCTTCCTTGGTCCAACTTGCAGGGGAGGGTGAGCCAAGCTCGGGAAAGAATTGGACAGTAAAACGCCGGCCAAGCATGTAAACCAGAAGAAGTGAGTCACCGGTCAGGATCAAGAAGAAAGGATGTCTGAGAAAAGAGCCTGCCCCATAAACCGGCCAAATTATCCTGCCCACAAAGGCAGGGCTCCATCGCCCTCCAGGCAGAGGCAGCTCCCTTTAGACTCTGGCTTTGAGGCTCATGGCCAGGGTCATTATCTCCATTTTACAGCTGAGAAAATCGAGGCAGAAAGAGTCCTAGATATTTTCTCAAGAGTTGAGTCCCAGGCTAGTCAAGAGTGACCTCATCACTTGCTTTGACCGAGCCCCTCAGAGTCTGGGTGGGAAAGACCTCAAAGAGGTTCTGAAATGGTCTGGAAGCATGTTGAGGGAAAATATGAAAGACGCAGGCAGCAGCATCCGTCTTCCCATCCATTAACGGGCATGTCCGGAGTTTTCTTGACATTGCGTTCTCACTGACGTTTATGAAAACCCCAAAATTTGAAAATAGACGAGTTGGTGGATGCATCAACAGTTTGCACACGTTTAATAAAACAGGTCTTTCTGTTGGAACGCCTCGGTGATCCCTAAAACACATCGGTTGTGAACCAGGAGGCGAGGAGGGTGCTGCCCTGAGGGTCCGCTACCACTAGAAAAGACCCAGAGTACAGTGAGAACTTCCTGTCAGTCCAGGAGGGCGGAGACAGGGATGCGGAAGCCCCATGTGAAACAATGAAGATATATATGTGTGTGTAGGCGTGATGAGATGGCTCAGCAGGTGAAGGGCTCGCCCTGCCCTGCCAGCCTGATGACTTGTGTTCGATTGCCGGAACCCATATCAAGGTAGAATCCACAAAGTTGTCCCCTGACCTCCACAGGTGTGTGAGGTGGCAAATGCAATGCCCACTCCTGCCTCCACATCACGTGTGCACCCATGCACATCAGCACACACCCAGAGTAATAATAAATAAATTAAAATAGGTTTTTTTTTTTTTTTTTAAGTGCTAGGCACCTTGGACGGGTAACACGAAGTGGTGGTCAGGCGCTTTAAGCACAAAGAGCAACAGAAACTCTACAGCTGTGTGGCTTGGGTGGTGACCTCCTCCCCAAAGCCACTCTGTGGATTCCTTCTCTCTGCAGGCAGTGTCCCATTGCCTCTCTGAGTCTTGGGCTTTCCTGATGACTTTTTCTCAATGGTATACTGACAATATTCCCACAGCTGCCATGGACCGGGGCAGGATTTGTGAACGTTCCTTCCTCCTGGTTAGGGCAGCTGTGTCTCGCTCTACTGCATGTACCTTGCAGCCAAGCCACCTTGGGATACGCTGGGCCAGCCATTTGCACAGGCTTCTGTGATGTTCCTAAGATGGGAATGTACCTCCCCATGTCCGTAAACAAAAGGGGCTTGTTGCTTACCCCTGAGTGTCTCAGTGACAGAGCCCACATCAGTTTATCCTTTCTCAGAATCATGTCCTGCTGCCCATACACTGTATGCTCTTGAGGTCCTGGGCTGTGTTTAGCCTGTGCTCTACCTATCCCACCACTGCTGCAGGACAGTGCTGACTATGTGATGCGTTTCCAGAAATACTGTTCAAGTAACAATTGTCTCAGATCTTCAGTGTACTGGGGACCTGACTAGACCCAGATGATACTTGAATTATCCCCAAATACCTTTGCAGGCAGAGTACACAAGTCTTGTTACATGTGTGCCTTATGGGAACAATGTTACCAGCTCGGGAATGCATAGAAATTCATCTAATTTCTGTGGTTAATCATCTATGCCCCATTTTCCTAACTTATCAGAAAGTTCTTCATCTAACCTCTGCTCTAGCAGGCCACAGTCTTGGAAGAGCTCTTAGATTTTCCTTGGACTCAAGAGAGCAGATGGACTCGCAGTTTCCAGATGCTGAAAGAACAGGAGTCTGGTCCATAGAGCAGTGGATGTCACAGGTAATCATCCAAAAATGCTAAGTCCACTGGCACCCTGCAGCTCTTGCTGACCTGGGACCTGCCCAGCCCCAGGACTTCCAACATCACTTTTCTTGCTATTTAAGCACACACCCAGACATCATACTGTCTCTTAGCCATCATCCTGGCTCTGGGGGAGTTCCTTCTAACTTCAGGTACATGTGATACATGATTCCATCTTTCCTCACAATGCTCTTACCGTGGAGTCTAGGCCACCAAGATGCCATTTTTTTGTTTTGTTTTGTTTTTCAAGACAGGGTTTCTCTGTGTAGCTTTGATGCCTTTCCTGGAACTCACTCTGTAGCCCAGGCTGGCCTCAAACTCACAGAGATCTGCCTGGCTCTGCCTCCCGAGTGCTTGGATTAAAGGCGTGGGCCACCACCGCCCAGCAAGATGCCATCATTTTGAGAGTGCTATGTAGCGTGGATCGTCTCCTGCTCTAGAGGACCCCGCAGCAGTAAACCTCAAAAAGGGGTTAAAGTGCAGTCTGAAAATTTTCTTTCTAGAATGTTCCTCACCAAGCCCTTGAAAAATATACTCACTTCTTTTTTATTAACCAACTCTACTGAAGATTGTCAAGAAGTGTTACCTTTGCTAGGCCAGAGAAAGTCCCCCGTCCCTGCCCTGCCCCACCCGACTCACTTTCTCCATGGAGATTGACGATTTGCCTCATAGGATTTGAGGGTATGTTTGGTGTGTGTCTATATGAGCAGGTGCACACACTTATCCTGGGTGTACAGAGGTCAGAGGTTGACACCTGGTGTCTTCCTCTATCACTTCCGACATTATTCACTCATGCATCCATTTTTGAGGCAGGGTTCCTCACTGAACCTGGGGTCATCAGTTTGGTCTCTATTTCCCCCAGTACCAGGATTGCAGTCACATACAGTCACACCCAGCTTTTATCTGGATGCTGGGGATGCAAACTCAGGTTCTCATGCATGACTGATCAGCAAGCACTTTGCCCATGGAGCCATCTTTCCAGTCCCTCACCCCTTTTTTTTCTTTGGCCTAAACAAGAAGCTAGTTGGTTGACTTAGTGGGGATAATCTGGTGGGCCACACAGGAAGAGAGAACCCGGGATTGCTCTCACTAAAATGGTACACAAGGTGCTGCCTAGTCACGGTGTCACAGCAGATGGAAAAGCTGCAGCCTGGCAGGCTATGAGCCTTGCCCAAGGTCACCAAGCTCATTTGAACAGCTGGGTCTAGCCCTCCACTGTAGAACTGTAACAACGCTGTGACTCTTTTCCATGGGTCTTCTTTCTGTGGGGGGATTTCACTGTCTCAAGCGTGACCTAAATTTGCAGTCTGCTGGAGACCTTCTATTTTTACTTCCAATACTATTTAAAGCTCAACTCTCTGCCCCATCTCACTCCAACTAAAAGCATGCTACAGTCAATGACCCTCGTTTTGATGTCTGACCATCAAGTGAAGTCTATGGTATCCAGGGGACATTACATCATGCTAGTCAATTAGATATTTAACAATACTGCCCAAGACAGTAGCACTGGCTATCCAATGAAGCAAGGCTAGCCCCACATCTCTCTCCTCTCTGTGCACTAACACATTAAATGTGAGCATTTCTTTGGTTCCTTCTTTGGAGCATGTGGACATCTCACAGGGGTAAATGGACAAGCCACACTGGATCTTGCCCAAAATGCCAGGTAAGGGAAAAGAGCCAAGGTGAGGGGATGCTTTTCTCCTGGCCTCGCATGCCTGCATATGGAGGTAGGAACAGGAGTGCAGAGGTGTTATCTATCACAGGCACTCTGGTTCATCAGTGCCCTCTCTAGGTATTCTCCTTTAAATATCTTATCACCGAGAAATATGTAGGGCACACGTTAGTATCCCTAATTTATTAAGGAGAATACAGTCTAGGGAGTAGAAATGTCTTATTTAGGACCGCTGGGTTATTAGTGGAACCAGAGCCAGAATCTAGGTCTCTTCCCCTAGACAAAAGGGAAGTGCAAGAAGATTTCCAACCTCGTACATGTGACTGCTTCCAGACTCTCTACTTCTGGGGAGGGAAGAAAGGTAATTTGGCATCCCCCTCAAAGGAGCCTAAGATTTATGGGAACTTAGCAAGACCCGATTTGCCCCTTACCCCATATCCATCCTCCTTTGATCCTGTATTGAGGAAAAAGGGAAGGGACTCTGGTTTGCTATCATGGGTACTTGGGTTAAAGCCCTGACTCTCTTTTCTGGCTGCTCGCATGATCTTGGCCATAGCTCTTTGGTGGTGTGTCCAGGTCCCAACAGTGATAAACTTGCTGCTCTATGCCCATCGCATTAGACCACGTGTCTGGTCTAAGCCTTTGTTTTGATCCAAAACCTAACATGCTTTCTTCTAGGTGTGACCCAGAGCTCAGGTAGGCATCGAGAGGCCCCTGAGTAAAAGCTTCTAACAAGCAAATTAGGATTTCATTGGTTTACTATATTTAAATTAGCACATTGATAGTTTCTACTAGGAAAGTCTCATTGGTACAAACCAGATCATCACTCAACTGTAAAGGCTACCGTATTGCCCATGATTAGTCCCTGAGGGCTTCTAGACTGTGTGCTACCTCCATCCCTCCACATAGGTGTGTCTGAAGACATCTACCAGATCCTACTTCAGCAATAAGATATCTGTCACTCATCCTTTTCTTTCTTAAAATAATGGAGTTTTTTTTTTTTTCAGACTTGCATTGATATAAGAGTTGAATTTGCAATGGAGAAGAATGAGTCCACAGAGCTGTTCCAGGGGTGCTTACCGGCTGCCCTCAGGGTCAAGGAATTCTGTCTTTTTGTCCTTGGATTATTATGGCTCAAGCAACTACTTTGAAAGTTCCCTGCTGCTTCCAGAGCAGCTAATGAGACCCTTCCCGTTCTTCAGGAGTCTTCTCTGCTCATTTACTGTGTGGTTGGGTCTGAGGGTGTCAGACCTAAGTATCCCTTTCAAGTTCAACTGGTAAGACCTCCTCCTCCTGCAGGAATGAAAGCCACAAGGTGGACAATGCCAACGCCTTGCCCAGGAGTGCTCCGTCGAGGCTTCTAGCAAGTGCCTCAGTTCTTGACTACTCTTTCTTCTGCCAAGTGCACCAGGGGGAAGATTCCACAGATCATCGTGAGCCTTGCTAGAAAAATGACATACTGAACAGAACAAAGGACAGGCACCTCAGCCAATTAGTAAGGGGATGGAGACAGTCACTGTGATGTTATGAAGAGCTGGTCTCTGCTTAGGAGGTGAGGCTGAGGCAGGGGTTTAGTGTGGAACTATTGCTTTTTGCCACAGAACTGCTGGTACCCACTAGTGAAGACTTTGTAAGTTAGAGGGAGAAAAGATGTGAAGTGTCATATTTCCAGTAGGCTCAAGGAGTCACGTGCTGCAGACCTTTGCTCTTTCTGCTTCTGCCTGGGGGTGGGAGAATCTAAGAGATGGGAATGGAAGTTCTCCCCATCTCCCTCGTTTCCTCTTGCTCATCGCTTCCCACCGTTTGCCTTTGAACTCAATGTGTAGGCCAAGCTTCCCTTGAACCCAGAATCATCATGTCTCAGCCTCCAAAGCACTAAGGTGACAGACATGATGTGGCCACTGAAGTCATGAACTCACACCAGCTACTCACAGGAGTGCACAGGGCCTGCCCAACACAGCAACTATTAAGTTTTTGGTCATGGATGGAGGAGTGCCTCAGGAGGCCAGATTTCTCCCCCAGGGAGCTGTTGGCAATAGATGGCTGCTGGAGGAGGAAGAAGCTATCGTGTTGTCGCTGATGACTTCCTCACGCTCCGGTAGATAACCCCGCACCCATGCTCATGAAGAGCAGCCCCGGTTAAACTCAGTGGCTCTTACCATAAAGCAAGACCAAACTAAAAGATTTGAGAGTGGGAGGGGGATTTGTTGGGAGGAGAAGGTATTGGGGGCAGATAAGAGAGGGTAGGAGGTGAGTCTGACCAGAATATATATTATACACGTGTGTTTATGTGTGTGTGTGTGTGTGTGTGTGTGTGTGTGTGTGTTTGTGTGTGTAATGGTTCAAGAATAAAATAATTTTAAAAATCACCTAAAAATGTAATGCCTTTTATTCTAGACCTGAAATTCTACTCCACTGATCTATGTATCTCCCTTCAAGTTAACCCCGGACCATCTTGACTCCTGCAGCTTGGTAAGATTTGGAAGTGGAGCAGCATGCCTTTAATCCCAGCGCGTGGGAGGCAGAGGCAGGCGGATCATTGTGAGTTCAAGGCCAGCCTGGTCTATAAAGCAAGTTCCAGGATGGCTAGGACTGTTACACAGAGAAATCCTGTCTTGAAAAAAGAAAAAAAAATCCAAAAGAGTACTAACTCAGTTCCTCTAATGGGGCTGGAGAGATGGCTCAGCAGTTAAGAGCACTGGCTGCTCTTCCAGAGGGCCTGAGTTCAATTCCCAGCACCCACATGGTGGATCACAACTGTCTGTAATTCCAGTTCCATGGGATCTGATACCCTTACACAGGTGCACACGTAGGCAAACACCAATGCAAATAAATAAATCACTAAAAAACAAACAAACAAAAAACAGAATTAGAAGTGCAGAGTCTAAGTCCTACCATTCTCTAGCTGCCTCCAAAGACAACTCTTGGAACTCTCGAATCTAGCCATCAGGGAAGCAGCTTCCAGATCAGGCCCAGCTACATTTCTCTATGTCCTATATCCAAAGTGTGTAATATCTTCTGCAATCGGCTTTTCCCATCTGGTTCTGACAGACAATATCTGAACGGTTTTGGCCTCTGGGGCTTGGAAACTATCTTGTACCTGGCATTCTGATTTTCTTGCTGGTTTTGGTAAGACAATCATTTCTTCAGAAAACTGGTCACGGTGGACAGGGTCCATTCTGGTCACTCTGTATGATTCAGAAGGCAGGAACCATCATCTTAAGAGAGAATGTATTGTTTCGAACTGAGCCACCTTGGGAGCCTAAGAATGGGAAATAACCACCAGTGAGCGAGCCTGGATTTAGTCTGCCCAGCTCCAGGGCATCCCTGGGAGGCAGTTCTGGAAACCAAGAGGGCCAGGTGCTAACAAACTGTGAAGTGCAGGTAACAGGAGAGTTCACTTAGGCAGCGAAGTTCACCAGTGGCTGAGGGACCTCATCAACTGAGAATAATCTTGGTATCTGATAGTCTCGAGCCTGGGGACAGCTGCTGGCTCAACCTCTGGAGCCACCTGTCTGTCTTCTGTTCACTGTGATACAGCCCCCAAACTCTAAAGTGCCCATGGTTTACTTGATATGCAAAACTGTTCCTCCAGCAGAGTAATAAATACTTAAGTTTTGGAAGCACGAAAATAAATTTCTGCCTGCTCATATCTCAGTGCTACAGCTGCTTTTCACACTTCTGGGGCACTTGGAAGATACCTGTCAGAACAGTAAGCCTGTCAAGGTGTCGGAGCTGGAGAATTCCAGAAAGAAACTGCTTAGCCCATCCACAGCAAAACTAAGTATGTCCAGCAGAGGGCGCCAGTATGCAAAGAGCAAAGTCCAAAGTGAACACAGCTCTGGCCCACACATTGGACACTTGTCCATTATGGGATCAAACCAACATAAACAATAGGGAAAACAAGAGCCCACAAGTCCAACTGACCTACCACACGTACATGTAACTGTCAGCCTCCAGTTTTTGATGATCCAGAAATAAACTGCTGCAATACGCCATTCCCCACTCTGTTCTCACCAACCCCACTGCTTTTTTATTACAATTTTAGTAGTACTTTTTACTTCTGGATATTTTAAAAGTATGTTTTCTCTATTTACCCTTCTTACATTCACATGATATTGTTTGATAGGTCCTGAGACAGTAACAGTGGGTGAGTCCAATGTTCATCTTTAGATAAACCATGAAAAAGAGTTCACAGTTACACTACACCATGGACCAAAGAGACCTGAACAGATAGATATCTACAGAGGAGAACTGCATTCCTTTTTTAGCAGTTTGTTGAAACTTCTTTAAAACAGATGCCATTCTAGGTCACAACGAGTATCTGGACAAATGCAAAAAGAAACAAAAGAATGTCTTATGTCTCATCAGATCACAATGTAGTGGAATTAGAAATCCATAGCAAAGAAACTACACAAATCTCTAGAGACTGCACAATACACTCCTGAATGACAAACATATCATTGAAGAAATCAGGGAGGAAATTTAAAAAAAAACTCAGAATCAAATGAGCTGAAAACACAACTTAGAACATTTGGGCTACAGCTAAAACAATTTTAAGAATAAAGTATATACTTATGAATTCTTATAATAAAAATTCAGAGAGATATTAAATAAATAGTCTAATGATGCAACTCAAGGTCTAGAAAAACATGAACAAGATAAATTAAAAGTAGTAAGCAGCAATAAATAGTAAAAAACAAGGCATAAGTTAATGACATGGGAAAATACCTCATTTTCAGTCATCTTCAAAAAAATTTTTCCAGGGATAAATCTAACAAGGAGATGAGAGACAATGAAAGTAGGAAGACCTCTTGTATGGTCATGGATTAGCAAAACAACTATTGAAAAAAGTCATATTTTTGAAAGCTGTCTACAGATTCAATGCAATCCTCATCAAAATTCCAATAATATTTTTTATAGAAATTGAAATCTATGAACACACAATACACACCCAAAAAGCAGACTAGTCAAAGCAACCCTAAAGAGAAAGAGCAGGGCTAATAGCATTGTAATACCTGATCTCAAAATACACTATAGAGCCATCATAACAAAAACAGTGTGGTGTTAGCATAAAACCAGATGTGTGGACCAATGGGACTCAGAAATAAAACCACACAGTCACAGCCATCCCAATTTTCTGACCTAGTCACCAAAAGCATTTATTAGGTAAAAATATAGCCAGCCTCTTCAACAAATGGTTCTGGAAAAACTAGGAATTCACTTATAAAAGTGAATAAATAAACAAGAAGAAAACCAGATTCCTATTACACTGCACAGAAAAGGAAGACTGAAAATCACCTTAATGTGAGGCCTTGCCTGCTAGAGGAAACAGAAATAAAACAATTCAAGTGCAGATAGAGACAAGGACACCAATGAGCTCAGAGAATAAGAAAACAAGAGTTGACAAGTGAGGTTCAGTGAACAAAGAGCTTTGGTGCAGCCAAAGATCATTTCCCTACTGTCTATCAGCCAGGAAACTAATATCTAAAAAAATATAAAAATGTCAGAAAATTATGGGCTGTAGAGATGGCTCAGTGGCTAAGAGCACTAGTTGCTCTTGCCAAGGACCCAGGTCAGGTTCCAGCACCCACAGAGTGGCTGATAACCATCGGGAATTCCAGTTCCAGGGAATCTGACACTTTCTTCGGATCTCCATGGCCACCAACACAGGGTGCAAGCCAAACACTCACACACATAAAATGAAATTTTAAAAATTAAGAAGTTAAAAATGGATGCACCACCCCCTGCCCCAACCTTTCAATCAGTGACTAGGCCAACGAGGCAACAGTTATCAAAGGAAAAATATAAATAGCCAATAATAACTTAAAGTGTTCAACATCCTTAGCCATTATGAAAATACAAATGAAGACTCCTTTAGGATTACATCTTACCCCAAGCAAAATGACCATCATCAAAAAATGGCAACATGGTGGCAGAAGTTTATGTCAGGGGAAGAATGAACTTATATGAACTGCTGATGGGAATGTAAATTGTGGCCAGTATGGAAGTTAGTGTGAGGAGTCCTTGACATTCTCAGAGTAGAGGAGCAGGTGCCTCGGCTGTAGCAGGCTCCTTGGGTAAACCAGAGGGACTCTAAGTAAACATATCACAGAGATACAAGCACATCCCCCCACCCCACCAATCACTAATTAAGAAAATGCCCTACAGGCCTGTCTACAGCCTGATCTGATGGAGGCATTTTCTCAAATGAAGTTCCTTCCTTTCAGATGACTCTAGCTTGTATCAAGTTGACATAAAACCAGCCAGCTCAATGGATGCCTTGTCAACTTGACACATGAACACCCCACTGCTAATTCATAACCTACCCTTTCTTGTTCTCCTCCAAGGTCACACATGAATATCAACATCACAATATCAACATTCCAAATTTTAAAAACACCAGTCTTTAAGAATTCACTTAAAAATTCAGTCCCTTTAAAATAGCCAATCTCTTTAAATAGAAATTTTAAAATGGAAACTCTCTCGACTACGGGCTCTTGTAAATTAAATACCTTCTCACTTCAAGAGGGAAGAACCAGGGCACAATCACAACCTGAATGAAGCAAAACCAAACTCCCAACAGCGTAAATAACTCAATCTCCAAGGTCTGGAATTTACTCACTATTTTCTGGGCTCCTCCAAAAGGCTTGGGTCACTTCTTTGGCTCTGCCCTCTGCAGCACACCCAGCTTGTCTTCTCTGGTGGCCTCCATTCCTTTTCTGCTGCTGTTCTTGGTCACTCTCCCATGGTCCTGGCATCTTCAAAACTGCCGGGATCCTCTGCTGCAACTGGGCTGCACTTTCACCAATAGCCTCTCAAGGCTCTCTTCAGGGACTTCATCCCTACCACACAGTGCCAAGCCTCAGCTGCTCTCCATTACCCTTTCATGCCTTCAAACAAGTACCACCTGGGTGACTCTTACACCACCAAGTTTGGCTGCCAGCACGAGGTACAACCTTGGCTACCCCTGGAACATGGCTTCTGCGTGCTGACCCTGAGGAAACACTTCCCAGCAGATTTCACCTCACTGATGATGGTCTCTTAATCACAGCTGATTCTTTAGCCCCAGCTGACCAGCATCTATTACTCCAGCAAAACAAAGGTTTCACTTTTGTGGTTCTGGTATCTTGTTAATCACAGCTGATTCTTGAGCTCCAGCTGACCAAATATCACAGATTTTTCACATAAGAGGCCTGGTAGAGTCTTGTCTTCCCTCTGAAGCCTCACAAACCAGGCCTCCATTGTCTGCCCTGCTCTCAACATTCTTCTCTTCAAACTCCTGCAGAACTGGCTCACTGAGCCCTCAACACACATTGGCTTTTCTAGCTCAGAGTTCCAAAGTCCTTTCACAATCCTCCCCAAAACATGGTCAGGTCTGTCGCAGCAATGCTCTGGTATCCCGGTACCATCTTCTTCTATCTTAGTTAGCGTTTCTGCTACTGTGTTGAAATACTATGACCAAAAGCAAGGTGCCGAGGAAAGGCTTTACTTGGCTTACACTTCCATATCACTGCTCACCACTGAAGGAAGTCAGGACAGGAACTCAAACAGGTCGGGAACCTGGAGGTAAGAGTTGATGCCGAAGTCACGAAGGGCTGCTGCATACTGGCTTGCTCCCATGGCTTGCTCAGCCTGCTTTCTTACAGAACCCAAGACCACCAGCCCAGGAATGACCCCACCCACAATGGGCTGGGCCCTCCCACATCAATCACTATTTAAGAAAATGTCCCACAACTGTGTCTTTTGGGGGCATTTTCTCAATTGCGGTTCCCTCCTTTTGGATGACTCTAGCTTGTGTCAAGTTGACATAAAATTAGCCAGCACAATGTCCATCAACAGATAGCTGGATAAGGAAATGTGAGACATATACACAATAGAATTTTATTCAGCTATACAGAAAATCATAACATTTGCAGGAAAATGGATGGAACTATAGAGTACAATGGAAAAAGAAATGGGTCAGACTCGTCAAGAAAAATACCCGTGTTTTCTCTTCTATGTTGACCCCAGATCTCTCCCCCATGCTCTCTCTGAGTGCACACATGCACTTGTGTGTGTGTGTGTGTGTGTGTGTGTGTGTGTGTTAAAAGAGGATTGTTGCACAAATCCTAAATGATCTTATAATAAAAACCCAGAGCCAGATATTGGGTTAATTGCTGAAAGAGCAGAGAGACAAAGGAACAAGCTACAGCCACTTCACACCAGGTCAACTCCACACATCCTCTGACTGAATGCCTCTGAGTCCTCAGCCAAAAGGGCCTCTATCTCCTGTCTCCTCATGCCTTATATGCCTTTCTCTGCTTAGCCATTTCACTTCCTATCTCAATCTTCCTAGTGCTGGGATTAATGTCATGTGTGCCTTCCAATACTGGGGTTAAAGGTATGTGCCACCACTGCCTGGCTCTTTCTCTCCAAGACTGGATCAATCTCACATAGCCCAGGGTGACCTTGAACTCACAGAGATTCAGATGGATCTCTGCCTCCCGAGTGCTAGGATTAAAGGTGTGTGCCACCACTGCCTGACGTATATGTTTAACTCTGTGGCTGGCTCTGCCCTCTGATCTTCAGACAAGCTGTATTTCTTAGATGACAAATATCACCACAGAGGATCATGAAAAGGAAGAGGTCTGGAGGAGGAGAGAGGAAAAGAGAATAATGGAATATATGTGATATGAAGGCAGAAAGGGAAGACTTCCAAAAAGGTAGTAGGGGACCAAAAAATGTGGGTAGAGGTAATAGGGAAGGGCAGTGGGAGAGAGGAGTAAAAAAAAAAAAAGCAGGATGTTGCATATGTATAAAAAAAATCATAATGAAAACCATTATTTTGTATGCTGACATAAAAAAATGAAAAAAAATTCTGACTTTTTGAATGGGCATGAGAGGCAACTAAGACTATAAAATCCACTGGGCAAAGCCTGCTAGCAGTCATTTGTTGAGACCTTGTTTATGTTCCTCTAGGTGAAGACGCCCCTTTCGTAATCCAAGGAGCTTATTTGACATCTTGGCCGTA
Source organism: Peromyscus eremicus (assembly GCF_949786415.1). Classification (NCBI taxonomy): domain Eukaryota; kingdom Metazoa; phylum Chordata; class Mammalia; order Rodentia; family Cricetidae; genus Peromyscus; species Peromyscus eremicus. The sequence goes on along the minus strand of NC_081437.1, from coordinate 31,944,917 downwards.
GGTGCCAGTGCAGGAATATCTTGGTTGAGTCTTGGTCTGTCTGATCCAAGGGAGGAGGCACATACTTCACACACATATGTGCCCTGCTGTCTTAGCCCCTCTATTGATTGTCCAGAAGTGAGTTTAATGAAGACAGAATGTCTCCTGTAAACACATCATTAGCCATGATCAAGGAAGTGTAAACAGAGCCTGGCCTGGGAAACTCGCTCTTGGTCTCCCTACCACAGACATAAGAACCCTAGGGATTTGCTGAGATCTGGAGTCAATAACACACTTCTTAGAACATAGAATAAGACCCTAAGATCAGAGGCACTGACATCTTCAGTATCAGACCATATTATAAAAAATGGGGAAGGGGATTTAAACAGGACTAGGTGAGTCTTATTTGAAAAATACTCAAAAAAATTGTGTTACGTTATAAAGGTAATGACTACAGCAACACTTACATCATAGGCTCTAGAAATGGACAAGAAAAGGATTAAAAAAAGTCAAAATTTTCTTTTTTATACCCTTTAAAAAAATCCACACACACACACACACACACACACACAACACATACGTGCACACAATAAATTCTTACATTATCTGTCCACTTTATAAAATGTGTCTAGCTCTTCTCCTTTTTATGAAGCCAAACTGTTTTAACATTGTAAAATAGAAGGTAGACATATGAGACTATATTTCTCCAGAGTCGAACACATAGTAGGTAGTTGTTTTCATGATTGCTGACATTTTTTTTTTTTGCCATTTAATTACTACAGCGGTAGAGGATGCAATTACGTCATATTAATAATGGAATGCTCGTTCCGTCTTACTGATTGTTAAGCTACGTGCCAAAATATCTACCAGGCACTTTGCATGCAAACTGACACGGTAGTTGCCTTGCTTTGGGTTCCGAGTTGCATGGTAGCTGTCCCACCTGCCCAGAGAATATTATTAATACTGACGTACCCCAGTGCAGAGAAAGTAGGCAGCTTGTACACAGCCCATGGAGACATATGGGGAAGTCTTGGTTCAATGCCAAGTCTGTCTACATACACTGCTCTTCCCATTACCCTGGGCTGTCTGCTTTGGAGAGATTGACTACATATTCTAGAATTATCTTGAGTTATTTCCCCTGTCCCCGCCAAATGCACCTCGTTTACATGCACTGGCAAAGCCGTCTGAAACTTCGGATGAGCCTTCTTGCCGAGGAGATACTTAAGCCTCAAGAAGTCTCAAGGAAGTTCCTTCCCTGTTTTGTCCCCTCATTGTCCCCATCCTGTAATTTCACCCAGCATGGTCTGCAGTACTTCAGGAGCAACAGATCCCAGTACAGTCACTGCTGAGTCTGCTTGGCCATGCTCGTAATACTCACCAATTGCCAGCAAAGAACCTTGTGCCACAAGGTCTCACAGCAGCAGATGGGTGGGATCAGAGCTGAAAATTGTTCCCCGTGGGTCCTGTGCCTTCTATACAAACCGCGAAATGGCTGTCTGTTGGTTTGAATCCAGCCAGGTCCCCCTTTGAAGCGCTTGAATACCTCTAGTCATGGGAGGCTCATCACCTGCCAGGGACGTCTGTTTTATGACTGCAGAGCTCTGCTGACTTGGAAGATGGCCATAGACATTTATATTGAAATGTTAAGGGAACGTAAATTGGCATCTACTTTCTAAAGGTCAATGTATCAATACATAAGCAAAAGCTTCCAAACAGTTCTTAGTTTTTGATTGGCTAATTCCATTCTTGGAATATACTTACCAAAGAATCTAAAACAGCGTGTGTATGGGGGGGGGGGATATTCTATTTTTAGAATTGCAGTGGTATTTATATCTTACATTTAAATGAAAATATGCATCATCGAGGGTTTCTGTTGTCTTACGTGTTGCTCAGGCAACCTGTGTGCAAACATAAAAGGCTACTTCTGGAGGAGAGTTTCTTCACTCTCTCTCTCCACTAACATATCCCAGGCCAATTAAACGGGAAACTCTGGGAGGAAACCTGGGCTTGGGCATTTCTTTCAGGCTGTTTGGGTAACCCTCGTGAATAGCCAAGGCGAGCGACTATTGTTTTAGAAAGACATTTATAGTCACCAAGAAAGCCTTGTTAAAATCGACCTAGCTCTTATTTTTCAGAAGGAAAAGAAGTGTGCCAGCTGCTCTCTACAGGACTATGGTGCCCAGGTTCTGCACCGCATCCCATGGCACATGCACACACACACACACACACACCATGACCACTCATTACACCTCATGGAGATGAGTCTCCCAGGTATCCTGCCGGGCTCATTAATTGTGCCAAGAGGAGGCTCAGGTATGACAATCAGACAGGCTCTCTAACGGACTCCATGATACTTTACCCGTCACTGACTAATTCTGGGCCTCCATTTCTGGTGTAAAATGAAGGTAACAGCTCCCACTTCAGCGGGGGTTCAGAGGGTCAGAAGGAACTGTGGAGAGAGTCACCTTGTTCTGTGTACTGAATGAACTGTCTGTGTCTTTTGGAGGTCAGCCGGAGAGGAGAAAGCATCCTTCGTGTTACGGCTGTGTGGGAGGTGGAGAGGGCTGCCCTAGGAGGAGCCGGGACTCCTGAGATCAGTCCCCTAGTCCTCTTCATCTTCTACCCGTGGAACTCAAGTGTCTGCTGTTTCTCCTCACTGGTGCCTGCTCCGATGAGAGCCTCCTAATGGTTTCTGTCCCAGAGTTCTCTGCCTTGCCGTCCTTTGCATTCTTTACAAGTATTGGCCTCTCTCTGAAATTACATTCCAGGAATCAAAATTCCTACTTTCATCCTCTCCAGACATGCCTCTTGCACAAACTGGAAAAGTACCAAGTGAATTCGGCCAGGTATTTTTTTTTTTTTCCCAGTGTCATTGTTATTCACCACCATTGCTGAGGGCACAATCGGGTGTCTGTTCCTTCAGGATCTATGATTCCCCCAGGCGGTGAATGATGGCCAAAGTACGATATTTGGGAGCACGCCTCTGAGCATCAGTCGTGAGAGACTTCCAGATTTGGTACATATTTTGTTGCCATTTTGTTTTTCCCTGAGAATAAAAATCATTGCCGCCTGATGTTGCAGCTTCGGGTACACATCTGTATTCTTGGATGGGCTGTACTCTGGAGTCAGAAGACTGGGAATTAGGAGGTGGGGACAAAAACACAACCAGAATGCAGACATTTCTCAGTGCTTCTTCCACAACTACAGCGGCCCAAGCTACCACCACCTCTGAACAGGGGAGCACGTTTGCTGCGGTCTGTCGCTCAGTGCAGGAGGCTGGACAAGGGGGACCCTTATCAGACTCTGCATCATACTTACTTGGATTTCTAGCCTCCAAAAATGCAAGCTAAATAAGCAGCCCCGCCTAAGTATCCCATGATGGTAAAGAAAAGCTCACTGACACAACAGTGACCTCCCACATTCTCTCTCCCCGCCCTACCACTGGCTAGTCTCAAAGAACTCAAGGTTCATTTGATATGTTATTTACACTATGTCACTCCTTGGCTCTAAACTTTTTTTTTTCTTGGTTTTTCAAGACAGGGTTTCTCTGTGTAGTTTTGGTGCCTGTCCTAGATCACGCTCTGTAGACCAGGCTGGCCTCGAACTCACAGAGATCCGCCTGGCTCTGCCTCCCGAGTGCTGGGATTAAAGGTGTGCGCCACCACCGCCCGGTAGCTCTAAACTTACAGGAATTTACCACTTAACTCTGAGTAGAGGTTCCAGGCTTCACTAGGACCCTCCCATGGTCGCTGGCTACCAGCCTTGTGCTCCTGACCTCCAGGCTCATTCTTCAGAATCACGGGCATGCTCCGGCCTTAGGGCTTTGGAGTAGCCTCCATTCTCCTTCTGCCTCAGCTGTATTTTGCTAATCTAACCAGAGCACTGTATTTTGCGGGACATCTGAGAAAGTGCCATTAGTTGCAGAATTGGTAGAGGAGACACCAAGAGGTCAGGCACGTTTAGAAACACCCGTCTGCCCATGAAGGATCTCCTGATCTGCTTTACCTGAAGCCAAACATCTGGATAGAATATGCAAAAACCAGACCTCATAGCTGGGTGTTCTTCACATGGTGGTGTTTGCCAGAGAACATGGACCATCTGGTGACTGTTGTGGCTTTCACTTTCTGTTCTCGGGTTAAGGTTCACTTGCGTTAAATTCCACAAACATTTGTTTATGCCAACAGTTTCCTGGACCTTGTTCAGACTGCGGGGAAGGTAAAGATTAACAAGTCCCACTGTGGAGGAACCCTCAGGCCAGAGGAACAGTGATGAGGACGTAAGTAAAAAGGCAGAAAGAGATTTGCACAAACTCCAGACCTGAATCAGGAGCTGTCCATAAAGGGGTTCTTGACAGCTAGTCACGGGAACCAGTGGACGGGAACCAGGAAACTTGCAGCTTGTCAAGGCAATGAGGCAGCCTAAGGCTTAGTTATTGAATCTCTAGAGTGAGAAGGACCAGTTTTTTTTTTTTTGGCTTGTTCAAGGTTAAGCTTGACAGAGAAGTAAAAGACTTGGAGGTGTGCCGTATAGGGAAATGTTATTCCTGATGGCTAATGGGAGTATGTGCATATGATTAAAAAAAAAAAACTTTTCTGTTTAAAAATATGGTTTAGCCATGGACTAATCAAACAGAAATTGTACCTCTTCAGAAAACAGGCCCCTCCCCTGCTCTCTCTTGGGTAAATATTTACTCACCAACGAAGACATGGCTGGACCTCATTATTCTCCTAGACAGATCTTTTCCAATTAGATGCTCATGAGCCACGTTGGCCTCCCCAACTCTCCAGCTTGTCCTCCACTGTCCTGAGAAACCCGGAATCCAGCAGCCTTTGCATCCCAATAGGGAACCTATACTAGAATCCTGAGGATTATGTGGCATTCTCTCTATTCTCGGGAGTATTAGCCTCATTATCTGTACCGTAGTCCTAGCGATTGCTATCACTATGTTGTTCTATTTCATTGCCATGACTACGGGGCCCAAGTCCTCTCTGCTCCACGATGGCTGCTGATCATGTCAGGGCCCACAGGAAACAGCTTCGATCGACTATCCAGGCATAGAAGGGATTCCTCTTGTTGCTACCACCCTCTTCTAACTCTGCTGTTTTCTGTTTTTTTTTCCCTTTTTCTTGCTTCCTCTGTCTTTATGTCTCTTTCTTTTTACCCCCCCCCCTTTTTTTAAAAAAAAAATGCTTCCTTTCTGCTTGCCTATTTTAGTTCCTATCTGTTTGTGAAGTACTGGTATCCTTTAACCAAGGATGACGTAAGGGGTGGGGAGAGGAGCAGCAGCAGCATCCTTGAGCTTGCTGTGGGCAGAGCATCCTGCTAGGTATTTTCCGTGCACTGTACCAGGTATGCCCACCTCCACACCGTCTGGCACGTCTCCTTGTCCCTACTTTGTAGAGGAGGCTGAAGAGACCAAAGGATGTTTCCAAGGTCAGACATCTAGGTAACAGGTGGCCATGCCACTTCTCAAGCGCCAACCGTATACAAGATTGTGTGCAAGTCCAGGGCCATAAAGGACACATATGGCCTTTTCTGTAAGTTTCCTAGCTGAGCAGCATAAGAGCCCCCAGACCTGTGCATCATAGGCTTAAGCACATTGCTAATCACAACTATGTCACAGCTTGGGGAGAAATCACGCAAGTAAAAACATCCAAGAGGCTGTAAAGGAGGCAAGTACAAGAACGTATTGGTGAGTGCTCATCTTGAGTGATAAGTGCTGGGATGTTCATGTAATATTTTCTGTAGTTACTGTTTGAACATCTCCATGTCTCACAGTTTATAAATGTGTCTCCATAGAAAAAGGTTGTCAAGCTGGGTATGGTGGCACATGCTTTTAATCCCAGCCCTCAGGAAGGAGCCAGAGACATGCAGATCTCTGTGAGTTCCAGGACAGCCTGGTCTACAGAGTTGTTAGTCCAGGACAGTTGCGCAGAGAAACCCTGTCTCAAACAAACCAAACCAAGAAAGAAAAAAGAAATAAGGTGTCAAGTTCAAAGTGAAGCATGTCTTCCCAGAAATCAAGAGGTCAAGAAACAGAAATCCAAAGTAGATTGTGTCTCTCTGAGTCCTGTTCCTACTCTCTGGGATATACAGGTCAGTAGAGTGGACATGAGTCTAGACAAAGGAGGATTTTATGTCTTAAGCCTCATGTGCTGACATCAGAGACACGAAACCACATGAAATTAGAGGTTTGTTCAGCTTAGATATCATGATATTCTTGCTCCTCTGTTTTTCAATCTCTATGATTTAGTCACTATTCACGATGATTATTTTAGACTATACTAGAACAAAATTATGGTACCCCCAAATACATGAACCACTTTTCTTTGGCATTCTGGGAAGCTATTCTCGGTAATCCCTTAGTGCCCATCTTTGAGAAGGTAGAACAGTCCCTCCTTTACAATGTCATTTTGTACAGAAAAAAAGGAATTCAGCTGAAAATGGAAGCACACAATTCCATCTCCCATCTGCTCTGCGGAGAGTTTTCTGCCTGGTTACGGTAGCTTCTCGGTAACATGGGCTTATCATCATTCCGGGGGCTATCAAAAGGTAGGGATCTGGTGTTGATACCAGCTCTCCTCACACCCAGAATGCTGCTCTGTGACAGTCCCAGTAGCTGGCCTCCCTGCTCTGTCTGGATTGAAGATGGGACATTCACTGCTGACACGGTACTTCAGCTACCCACATGCTCGGAATGCGGAGTCCTGCCAAACCCCAGCTCTCTTGGTGGCTAACTTCGTTAGACAATGGAACATGAGAAGCTGTACCATTCTATCTGTGCCTTCCTTTGAAGCTTGAGCTGGGAGCCCAGGGAGAGAAGGAGCATGATTTCAGCCAGCCTTGTGGGATCTGGGGAGACAGAAACACCCTAAGTCAAGCTGAACGTGTCCAGTCACTAGATCGGCTCATGCCGCCCACAAACACTCCTTTGGAACACTATCTTGGGCCAACCCAGTTACTCCTATCCAGAGACCCGGATCCATCCTAGATTCTCTTTCCCACTCCCCAGCTCTCTGCCCAGCTCACCAGTCATCTCACACTCGACATTATACTTTTACCCACCATGTGAGCTCTCCCTGCAACTGGCTCGCCTCTTTTAACCTTCTGTCCCGTCTTCTAATGCCTTCCTTTCTCCACTCCGTTGCCTCATGTGATCATGGCAGCCTTTTCCGTTCCCAAGCTTGTCAATCACTCTCCGTGCTCCTTCAGGTCAAGCCTGATCAGTCATTTGGAAGTTAGGCGCTCTCCATGGCCTAAGTCCATAAGGGGTCTCCCACTTCATAGCCCACAGGCCCTCTTGGAAATCAAACCAGACTCCTCTGCCAGCATCCAGATGCAAGAGTTTTCCTGACAATCTCTCTGTTGTAATGTCCAAATACCGTCTGTCCTTTACATACAGCCCAAATGACACCTCTTCCATGAAGCCTTCCTGATCCAATCGTCTGTGTGATTTTCCCTGTGCCACACAGGCTTCTGTTCATGGAAACCTGCTAGGCAGAGCAGAAGATATATGTAAAACAGGCTTAGGATTGAAACTTGATTAAGTTACAAAATGACCAAGTGCTCCTGTGGCATTAACACCGCTAACTCACCCCAGGATCTTCCTCTCTGAAACAGAGGATGATCCTATCTCCTATATTTACTGTGAGGAACAGAGATAGTATGTGGAAAGCTATTATACAATACAACACACACAGCAGGTTGTTCATAAAGTACAGGGATGACTGTTCCTAATCATACCTGTTATTGTGACTGTCTTCAAGTTGGTTGGGTGTTAGTCAATACTCCGGTCTTTTGAGGCACAGAGTTCTCACAGCACCAGGACCTGCTCTTGGGGGTAATAAGTTGGGCTGATGTCTTGCTTATTTAGGGGAACCCTACTCTGGGGAAGTTGAAGAGGGTGCAGAAGGGTCACCAAGAACAGAGGCCCTGGGATCAACCCCATCAAAAGGCCGAAGGCCCCCCAAGGACCAGCCTGTTCGGTTAAAACAAAAGGAAGGATTTCCTTGAAAACCCTGCTCTTCCCCTCCCCCGTGTTCCTCTGGGCTGCTTTTGAGGCCACACATGTTTCCGATGAATCTACATTCAAATGAATTTCAGCCGACAAATACTCGATACAGCTCTTTGGTGGGAGAGAATTCCATCAGAATGAGGTCATGGTTTGGCTACAGTAAAATTAAAAATAACCCAGAGCGCCCCCCCATCCCCAAACCCCCACCCCCTGCGCCCAGCCTGGCATCAACCCAGGGCGGTGCATTTGGGAACCATTATCGGGTTTATCAGGGTAACGTATCGCAGAAAACCTGCTTCTGTTTATAGACCATTTTATTATTCCGTTTTGACATTTCCCTTTTTTCTTCAACCTCTTTCCCCCCTAAGCAAATATCTATTAGACTGAGTTGAAATATGATCCAAGCAAATGTACTCTTTTTCAACTTCGGGCTAAAGCAGGTCTGACTAGAAGCAGAAATGCTTAAGTGAAAAGTTATGATTTACTTGCTTTCTAAAGGGAAACAGTGTCAGAAGGAGAATTTTATGTGACAAGGAAACTCGCGCACGGGTTGGCTGAGTTGTCCTGGGAAAGTATGGCTCCCTAGGAGGCTGGGTCTGGGCCTCGAGCGCCCCCTATGGCAGAATGGAAACACTGCACCGGAAGGCCCGGATGGCGTGGGAGGTAACATTGGGTAGAGAGTGCAGAGACACGTCTACCCTGAACAGTTTTAATCTTACTGCTGGGGAAGCTGAGTCCTTGTGGCTCGTCTTTCAAGGTAACTGTGCAAGAACTTAGTGCAAGCTAGGGTACACCTGGACACGTGGAAGATGCCGGTGTGAGGAGCAACCCGGCCACTAGATTTTATCTTATGATGCCTCGAGCTTACAATCTACAAATGGGCTTATACTTTCCGCCTTGCCCAAGTCACACAGTTTTAGAAAGATCCAACGGAGAAGCAGACGGCAGGGCAAACACTTGCCCCGCCCTTCCTATGTGTCATCCACTATTGTAAGTACTACCTCTGCTCATTCGCCACTCCGAGCAATACTGCTCGTGAGGTAACAGAGTTAGCTGATCTATATCTGGAGTGTCCAGAGTCTGTGTGTTATCTACTTTCTGTCACCAATTAAAACAGCACCCAGATGGGCAGGTGAAAGGTGAGATCCAGGACCGGGCCATAATAGAAACCCATGTTCCTATCACTGCTTCCGTGTCCTTTTCTAGGGCCAGTCAGTCCCCACTTTTGGAGGAGTTGGGGCATAGAGGGGAGGTTGAAGGCTCTCAGGCTGCCTTCCTGCCCTTTCTCCGAGGCCTGGGGCAACCATTATATTATGAAATGGAAAGATGGTTTGAATTCTCTCTGAATGCATCAAAGAACAGACCTGAAAGGAATATGTGTTTGTGAGGGACCAAGGGCATGAGAGGCTGTGCCTCGCCTGCACGTTGACACACTTAACAGTATTTCACGCATGCTTGGCTGGAGGTGGGCAGCCCCCCACCCCCACCCCCCAACTACTGCTCAGGCTTCAGTCTTTGTATCTGCCTCCTGTTTCCCCTCTGACTTCTGATTATTCCCAGGCATTGCTACCTCTAGCCTGGCCTTCTCCCAAGATCTTAGAAAAACCTCATCCCTTCTTCCTCTTTACACTGGGGTTCTCCCTGCCACCCTCCAAGCGGCAGCTTGTCTGGTGTGTGTGTGTGTGTGTGTGTGTGTGTGTGTGTGTGTGTGTGTGTGTGTGTGCTGTTGTTGTTGCTGATGTGTTTTGACTCCTCCATGAACCTATCAATGTCCTTCCAGGACTATTGTCCCTGCCCCAAAAACTCCATCAGGCACTCTGCCCTCCCCGCCCTTCAGAGCTTGGTGAAAATGCCCTTCCTCTAAGAGCTTCGCAGATTCTCAGTCTAAATTAATCTCTCCCATGTTTGGTCTGTGCCTTTTTTATGCTTTTCATATATCTACATATATATGCATATACATATACATATATATGGAGGGTATCAGTCACACTGTTGCTGAAATGGATTATTTAATATGGCCCATGCTGAGAATTATGAGTTGTTTGTCCATTTTGGACAGTTACATTTCAGATGGCTATAAAGCACCTACAATATCTTCAACCTTATTAATGATAATTCTTACTTTTCATGGTAGTTTATCGATCCTGTCCTGGTCTACAAGCCCCATGTTAGCAAATACTGTGTTCATCCTGTACACCCAGAAGAGTCTCTTACTCACTTTAACATGCCTCACTCATGTCTACAGATTCAACCAACCTAATACAGAAAATACTTGAAAAGAATTGCATCCGTACTGAGCATTTCCAGATAGCTTTCCTCTTACTCCTCCCAAACAGTGTGTTTACATGACATTTATATTTCACTAGATATTTTAAGTAATCCAGAGATTATTTAAATATATGAGAAAATGTGCATAAATTATATGCAAATGCCAGATGATTTTATCTGAGGGAATTGAGTTCCTATAGGATTTGAGGTTCTTTAAAGAGTCCTGACATTACTCTCTCCACCAGCAGAAGACTAGAGGTGACGGACCTGCCACGTGGTGGTAATTAAAAAATATTAGGTTACTGAAAGTATCAATGAATTCGCTGTTTCTTCTAGCACCCCTGTGCCTTAAGCGAAAGCAGTAGGTTCAGAAGTGGGAATTCATGTGGCGTATAAAAATCTCATGTGAATTCCAGGTCTGCTTCCGGATGGTGGGATGCTAAGTTAAGTGAACTCACTTGAACCTCAACATTTTCAACTTTTAAATGAAGTTAGTGGTTGGATGAATAAACAAGGCAATTGGATAAGAAATAAAGATTGTATGAAATGCTGAGAATTTGGTATTATTGTGCCCTATATCAGTCTGCTGCTCCTTAGCTCCAAATCTGTCTTTCATTATTGATCCTGTGATAACGGAGCAGAAACTCTTAACTGGGTCCCCGTTTGCCAGTGTCTGCAATGTTTAGCTCTCCCAGTAGGGGGCGCAGATGGAACACATCCAGAGGCTTGGTTCTCCTCTGGGTTCTAGTGTGTTGCCTCTGGCTCCCACTTTGCAGGCAACATTTGCATGTAGCAGGACACCCACTGGTTCTCATGACAGTTAAATTGTAGTGCCCCCACCCCCGTAGACAATTTTCTACTGCTCCCCAGTAGTAACCCTGGGGTAGACTCCCGGTGGGTCCAGCAGGCCTTGCCTAAATCACAAGTAGGTTTCCAACTTTCCACGCATGGCTTCTCTTCTTGATAGCTTGGGACCACAGACACCTCAGAGAGGAAATTGCTGCTTGCTCACCTGGCTATCCGTACCTGGGGAGACTGCTTCCTTTTTTGGAATTTTCAATTACAGTTCCAGGTCTGCAAGGTTCAGTGTGGTGACTGTGGACCAGCAGTGACCCCAGGAAAGCCAGTGAACATCCCTGCTATCTAGCAGAGTACAGAACGCATATTCTGAAATGAGATCACCCATCTCTGGACAGACTCCTCTGCCTCTGAAATTGATTGTTTTTAAGCTGTGCCTCACTGACCTTATGACATCCTTTATAAATAAGCCCTTTATTCCCTTATAGACGAATAGCTTATAATCCCTCATATTTAATTTCCCCTTTCAAATACCTGCATGGCTTCAGTCTCCAGATAGGTCCCTAACTTGTGCAGAATGTTACTGTAGAAGGTCTCAGGAGACAGTTACATCAAGATGGAATTTGGAAGTTAGTTTGGTAATGCTTTTGTCTTGGGTGTGGTGCTATGGTGTTGCTTGGCAATAGAAAATGAATCGTCAGCAATCCATGGTACACAATGACATCAAGATGAAAGGAGCCGTCACCTGTGGTTGAATGTGATGAGGTGCTTTGGGAGCTCATCTGGCCAGTGTGCTTGACCACTGTGTCAGCAATGAAGACGACAGGGACCACAGGACAGGATGAGTCCGTCTGAGTTCACTTGAACAATTACAGAAGGAAAATGAGAAGTCTTGACCTTTCCCCGTGAGCTAAAGCCACAAGTTGTAGATCAAGCGATTCTAGGACAACTCCAGACTATGTATTTATGTCCTGTAGCTAAGGGACTGATATTGCTACAAGTCAACACACATCTCTTGCATGCGTGCGTGGCTGAATTACAATGGCAGCTGAGTCTAGAGTCTCGCCAGTCTCTAACAAGAAAGTTAAGACATTCCATGGGAAATGTTACCATGCTAAAATGTGAATGAGAACATGTGATTGAAGCTATGAATGGACAAGCTTGAATTCCCATATAGTCCACAGGTTCCCCTACCACTGAAATCAGCTTGCCCTACTACAGTATCTAAGAGAATACTATTCCTCTGCATGGAGTCCTCATTCTAGGTAGATGCCTTGGTAGTGGATAATTAGTCCCTTCAAAACCACAACAGCTACCTTCTGCTGATAGACCCATGGCCACAGTCATATCTCCATATGTTCTAGAGACACAGGTGCATGTAAAGTCTCAAAAAGAAACAGTTTGCACCCCCCCCAAAAAAATCAATAGTCTTCTAATACTTGTTTAGAAACTTGGGAACTCATGAGTGGCCATGGTTTTTAGGAGGATTTGAGCAAGAAAGGTAGAATGTCATAATATCCTAAGCTAAACTCATTGATGGAGCTTGATAGTCCTGAGTGTGTCAGCCTATGCATTTCTGGGTGGCTCTCATAACTTACTTGGTTGGTCAGCTGAAGTGGCTTCTCAATTGACACTAGAAGGTGACAGAAACTCCAATGGGGACATCTAATTGCTTTTGGAAGACAGGCACACTTCATCATTTCAGTACTGCCTGAATGCTCACCGGAGGTTCTTTGTTTGTGTATCCTGCATTTGGTGTAAACAGCTTAGATGCAAGAATGTAGAACATTGGGTAGCGAACTTCTGCCCTCTGGGGTTCCTCCATTGTACTGTAAACCTGTATTTACAGGTTTCCTCCCTCTTTCAATAAACGGCATTTGGCATTCTGCTGTGGTGAATGACTTGCTGTCTCTTGTCTCTTATTTTTTAATCCACAGCCCCTCGCTCGGACATGGTGAACAGGTGGCGGTAGCATGGGCATTACCACAACAATGACCCACAGGTTGAGAACCACTGTATTAAACCCTAGCTCTCAATCGCTGCTGATTTTTGTACTCCCAAAAGCTGCGTCATTCTCTCATTTACAATGGTGTTTATAGTGGGCAGGCAAAGTCTTACCTAAAGTTTGACCTTCACTGGGCTCAGGTTGTCCAGAAACTACCTGGCAGTTATTCCCTTCTTCTTCTTGAAATTAAAATGTGGCAACTAGGGGCTGGAGAGGTGGTTCAGCTGTTAAGGGCATGTGTTGCTGTTGTCAAGGACCAAGTCCAACTCCTGGTACCCATTTGATGGTTGGTACTATCTATAACTCCAGTTCTGGGGGACTAATGCCCTATTCTGACCTTCACAGGCATCAAGAACAGAGACAGTACACACACACACACACACACACACACACACACACACACACACACTTTTCAGGCAGAGTACTCACACATAAGATAAATAAATCTAATACTTTAAAAAAAAATGACAGCCGGCAAAATCTTGACCTTGGCTTTCTAACCCAAGGCATGAGGATGAACCTTGTAGGGAAATCTAAGTAGCACCTCAGGAAGTTCCCCTCCCTGTCAAGAGAGTAAAGAAGAAATAGTACTGACTAAATCTGGAGATAAGAAAATAGTAAGCATTTTGGATATGTTAGTAAGACAGTGAAAGCTAGTGGATAGAAATAAACACTATAAAAAGACATAGGTCGCTGGGCACTGGTGGCGCACACCTTTAATCCCAGCATTCGGGAGGTAGAGCCAGGTGGATCTCTGTGAGTTCGAGGCCAGCCTGGGCTACAGAGTGAGTTCTAGGAAATGCGCAAAGCTACACAGAGAAACCCTGTCTCGAAAAAACAAGAAAAAAAAAAGAGTCATGGGCCACCACCTAGAACTTTATAAAGTGTTTTTCTTTTAACTACTGTGAAGATCGCCACTGCAGGAAAAGAGAAGTTAATGGATTTCATGTTACCTCTGATAAGTCAGGAACAAAATTCAGTGGATCAACTTAGAGTTTGGAAGCAGTATTTTTTGAGGACCACTTTTTTAGTCGCCTGTAATGCTATAAAATTGAAGGTAGGAAATTGCGGGAGATTGATCATCAAATTAACATTATAGTAAACAATTTTTTTCCAGCACTTTTTTCTTAAGTTCCAACAAATCTTAGAATATTCAAATAATTTATTTATTCTGTTTGTTTTGTTGAGACAGGGTCTCTTCATGTAGTCCTGGCTGTCCTGGAATTCTCTATGTCGACCCAGGCTGGCTTTGAACTCACAGAGATCCATCTCCCTCTGCCTCCTCAATGCTGGGATTAAAGGTTTGTGCCGCTACACCTGTGTCAGTGGATGAGAAGGAAGGTCTGTGGAGCTTCTGAAACACACCCAATCCCAAGATCACATCAGTCTTGCAGAATTTGGGAGCAAGGCTTTGGTCTCAATTGTGTGCCATTTTCCTTTTAAAAATGAGCTTCTGGCTTGCCACTGGATTTTGGTAGAAACCAGGTTTATTTAGCCATGGGATGTTAGGTGAGTACCAGATCTGAGCTTGCCATGGTCAGCTGAGTACTGCCTGGGGGTGGGGAGTGATGCAGAGCAGAAAGCTAACCACAGCCGCAGCAACAAAAGGAAATCATATAATAATAGAAAAGGAATACGCTCCATGACTGGATGGCTCATACTCTAAAACAGACTCCCGTTGCCTTGTCTGCTTCTGTCCCTCAATCCATGGCCATGGTCAGCTGGGGGGTATTTCACAGGAGCAGTTGACTAAGGAAGAGAAAATTCAGGTCCAGCTTACAGGTGTGATGGTGCATTATACTCAAGCCACTCTTGAGTGGGTAGCTGGGGCAGCACACCTCTCTCCCAGGAGTGGTCCTGATGTGTGGTGGTGAGGAAAAACATCCCTGGTAGATACTGCTGAGAGAAGTGTCTCTTGTTGTCCACTATGCTGGAAGTAAAAATGACATGGGTTCCCGAACAGCTGCTAATGGATTGGCTGACACAGGACTGAAAACGGGTGACAGGAAAGCCAGAGGACAAGGTCTGCGTGTTCCTCTCTCACTAACACAGAGCATGAAGTTACGTTTCTCACATGCATTCCCAAGGAAAGAATATCTACTGTGGAGGAGCTTTTGATAACAGAATGAGGGGACAAATGTAGAAAAAACCATCTGGTTTCTAATTTCAAAGAGTTCCCTGTCTGCCCAGGAGAGCTGAGAGGACCATGAGAAGCCAGAGGAGGCATGCACTAGTGACATTAATTTTATGAGCTTTCCCCTACTACTATAGTCCAACAGCCCAGTCATTACCATTCCAGTAGATGTAATCTGTGTTATCAGACACATGTGTTGTCTAGGAGGAGGGATTGGGCTTTGCACAGCAAGAGCATCCTAAGAATTCCTTCTCTTTCCACCTCATTTCTTCTCTTTCTACCTTAGACATTTGTGATTCTACTGGGGAGAAAGATACATGGATATCAGTGCAAACTAGATCCAAAACAGTCTATAGAAGCAGCTGGCTCAGAGCTGGGGGAAAACCATCTGTATAAATAGCTAGAGCTGTTTGCTAAGAGGAGAGATCTTAGGAGCAAGAGCAATGAGATGTTCATTAGACGGAAAGGGCGGGCTTTGGTTGGAGCCAGAAGGCTGGCTAGCTTTAGGGAGGATAGCAATGGGGCATGGGCCAATGACAAAGAGTAGTAGGCTTCATAATCAGAGCAAAGCAAGTGTATGTATAGGTCATGTGTCTGGGGAGCTTGACACATACCCTGTAGAGGCTAGTGCTCAACAAGACACTAGCTTCTGATGGGTTAGGCACAACCTCATCATCCCAAGACTGTGGGACCTTCTCTCTGCTCTTACTATAGACCAAGCATGCTCCTGTACTCTGCTTCTAGGTATCAACACATCTACATGTTTTCTTGCATTGTTATCTAGAGTCAACAAAACTAAGGCTCAAAAGACATGGAACCACCTTAGCCGCCCATGAACACGGCCCCTCTGTCAACTTTCCCATCTTGTCTGAGACAGCTAAAATGGAGATTTTAAGGAGCTTTAAGACAGGGCCAGCACACATGCCGATGACTTAAACTCACCATGACAGTATTTTGACAAGATTTCTCCACCTCTTGGCCAGGGGTTTTATCAAGAAAGTTGGTTTAGCCTTGGGCTATCACTTCCCTCAGGGAAGCTTGCTTTTCTTCCTGAAAGGAGGTGAATTGGCATTGTGTGCTGTGAAGTACCATCCAGTTCTGGGGATGCAGAAGTTTACCTTCCACACCCTTCAGATCTCAGGCCATGCAACAATGTCCCCTGGGGGAAGCAGTGATTTCAGACCACTCTGATCTTCCCGAGTGGTGACCATGTGTTCATCAACATGGGATGAGAAATCAGAGTGAATTAGCACTTGGATGGATAAATGAATAAGACCAGAGAGCCAGATCTAGAATCAAACAAATACAAGGTAAGAGCAAGATATTTTTTGTCTGCATATAAGCTCACTTAAAAAAAAATCAGTGTCATTTAATTAACCAGTGTCCCTTTAGAAATAGGCTCCTTACCAGTAGAGTGAACAGACATGAAGAGGGTGACCTTCCCCTACAAATGCCATAAAAATGATTTCTTCCCTTGAAGCACATGACAAGCTGTCACCTGGATTTATGTTGATTAAGCTGTGATGTAGATGGGTGGTGGCTACTTTGGATAGCATTACTCCACATATGTAAGTGGGGACTAAAGTCTTTTTTCTTACAGTCCCACCTCTGCCTTTCAGGGACAATACATCTCTAGCCACCAGCATTTAAAGCTTCTTTCTTTGGTACAGATAGGTGAAAGGAAACAAGAGAAGACACACAAAGCCTGGGTGACTGCCACAAGACTAAATTGGGTATGTCATTGATGATAAAATGAAGATGAAATATTCCTTATTATTTGTGAGTTTTCTAATATTTAATCACAGCTATAAAAGTTGTCATCAAAATGACCTATCATAATATGAACATAAAAAGATTAAGAGGGCCCATGACGTCTTCATTACTTAATTAAAATGTCTAAGTTTAATCATGTGTTACTGTGATAGATTCACTAAATACCATATGTCCTCTAGGTTAAAAATGACAACCTCCAAATAAGAGGGATATATGAAAGAATAGTGTTCTTGTTCATTTACTCTTCCCTCACTCATTCATTGATCCCTTTGTCCAATGCTCTCATAGTTTTTAACATAACACATATGCATCATGAAGGCTCCAAAGAGTCAAGAAAGTGAGTGGAACTCAATCAACATCATCGTCTACATTCATACATACACGGCTCAGCCGTGGCCCGCCCAATGGAAGCAAGTCACGTCTTCCTAACGATATGGTGGCATTGTAGATACTATCTGACAGATGTGGATGGATTGTCCTGTGTGGCTGACAATGACTCTGTGTTGGGCTGAGCCTGAGGTGTGAGAATGAGGAGGGTTTGATGCCTGTCTCCCACTATCACGGCCTTGTATTCACAGCTCAAGGATTTCACGGTAAGTTAAACACATGACGTCATGGATGAGAAGAGTCCAGCTTAGCTCTTGACGCAGGTGAAGGCTATGACACTGGCTCCTGTAGGAATAGGGGCCAGAAGCGGAATCCGGAAATGGAAAAAAGAAAGAAGGAAAAAAAGAAAAAAAGGAAAGAAAGAAAGAAAGAAAGAAAGGAGGAAGGGAGGGAGGGAAGAAAAAAGGGAGGGAAGAAAGGAAGGGAGGAAGGGAAGGAAGGAAGGAAGGAAGGAAGGAAGGAAGGAAGGAAGGAAGGAAGGAAGGAAGGAAGGAAGGGGAACAAACATATAATAGCAGTGGTGTGCCATGGTAATCAGTTTATCCAGATGGTTTTGACCATGTTTCGCTTTCTCGTGGAAATCTGCAGTCATATTTTGCATAGGGCTGTTCCAGCAGCTATCAATTGGATGGTAGTGATCCACAGAATCTAGGTCTGGGGGATGCTGTGCCGTGTAGGCTTATATAAGCACACACTGTGTTGTTCTTGCACCCAAATCACCTAATGATGTATTCTCAGAGTGCATCCCTGGTATTAACTGGAACATGTCTGAATTTCAGCTGATCTGATAGTTGTCTGCATGATCTGAATGAATCACTCCAGCGTCCAGTCATCCAACGCTAGTGACTGAAGTCACCATTTCCCAACCTTCCTTCCACAGCTCCTCACAACCCCAGGAATCTGTCTCTTCTCTTTACTGACTGATATATGGAGACCAAAGACTCAAGTTCAAGGTTACTTGGGTCTCTAGCAGCTGCCTCAAAGTAGCATGTTGAGAAGACCAGGGGGTGAATAAAGGGAACCGAAAAAACTGGAGGCCTAGTGAGGAACAATCGGACTTATTCTTTTCTCACCACTTCCCTGGTCATTGTCACTGGAGCTTGGCAGGCTACACAAGGCATAAGCTTTAACTGTTGCACCCATCTGTTGTCATAATAGAAGCCTTACTTTCAGGTCCAGTTCATAGATTCTGGGGTTTGTGCAGAGGGCTCTGATAGCTCTCCCTTCATATCTGCAGTTCTCACAGTGGTTCAGGACTGTAGAGCGTCTGGCTGGGATGTTCCTGCAGCTCGGGGGTTTATAAGGAGTCCAGGATGTTTGCTTTTGAGTGTTCTGTGGAGACTGGGCTCCTGCTGAGATGCCCCTAGTCTATCATCCCTCTAGTTCAGTCATCCCTCTAGTTCACCATTTCTGCTTTCCTTCATTTTCTCTGCCGGGGTCTCAGACACAACTTTGCTTGGACAAAGTGGTTTTTACACACACACACACACACACACACACACACACACACACACACACACCACACCACACCACACCACACATGTTGATCATCAAAGTCTTAGACCATCTTTTATAAAATAAAAGATTAGATATTGGAAGTGTATGCTCCTTGGATTCTTGCAAGGAAATTTCCATCAGTAGACTTGGAAAAGGGTATGGACGTCTATACTGTAGAAAGCCATTCTTGGGTTCTCACACAGACATGGCAAGTCCTCGGGGGTTTATGGGTTTCTCTAGGAGAACTCTGTGCTGTGGGGAAAATGTTATCAGTGTTGGCCACTGAAGCAGCTGCTCCATGCAACTCCTGGACATTTACATCATGGCCAGCCTGCCTAAGAAGCTGAACATAAAATAATACTGAATTTTATCAACCGTAAATTTAATTATGTGTATTTACTGGCTCTCATTCTGGATGGTGCAGGACAGTGTTTGCCCATGAAAGAGCCTGTACTGCAGCATTTGTGATGGACAGAAACATGTCCTCCTAGTAACAGACCTCTCTGTATGAGCTGGGCCATTCTCAGGTAGGGAGATACTACTGAACATTCTTATTTCACATTTATCATGTACTTGGAATACGTAGATATACAATACAGGGTCCCTGTCCCCTGTGCCCCCCCCCCCCGTGTGTGTGTGTCTGTGTCTGTGTCTGTGTCTGTGTCTGTGTCTGTGTCTGTAAAATGTGCATATTTGTGTGGGTATGCACACATGTGGGTGTGGGTGTGGGTGCAAATATGTGGTATGGGTATGGATACCCGCAGCTGATGTCAGGTGTCTTTTCTGATGGCTCTCTCCACACTTACTTTTTTTTATTTATTCATTCATTCATTCATCCATTTATTCATTTGAGATAGGGTCTCTACTGAACATGGAGGTCACTGATTTGGCTAGGCTGGCTGGCCTGGCAGCCCCCGGGATACACTCTGTGCTCCTCTCCCCCAGGGGTGCTGTGCAGGGCTTTCTATGTGAGTACAGGGGACCTGAACTCAGGTCTTCATGCCTTCATAGCAGGCACTTCACTGGATTGTCTCCCCAGCTTCCATGGGTCTGTTTTCAAGAGACTTGGGATCTGTTCAGAATGGTCTAGTTAAGGAAAGGGGCCACATCTAGCCCCGTGAGAGGCAGGATAGAAATTCTGATAATAGCAAATGAGTTTTCTTTCACTCTGTATCCTTCAGTTTCTAGTATTTGTGATAGCTTTCAATCAAAGCATGGACGTTTCATTCTAGACTACTTTAGACGCCTGTAGAATTACAGCAGTCAATTCATAACCAGCTCTGCAGAACTCTTAAGAGCACGGCTCTAGATTTGGGGAGTAAAGGTCTAAATCCTCGACTGTGTGGTTTTGGGAAATGAATACAAACTGTGCTTTTAGTCTCTTCATCGTCAAATGAATTCTGTTGCCTACTGGCAGTCATGATCTGAATAGTAACTGGGATCAAATATATGAAGTTTATGAGAGTCTCGATGTAGTGATTGGCCCTGACAATTCATTTCCCTGGCACAGTGATCGAGAGCCCATACTCGGTAGCCAGGCTTCCTTTAGCATCCCAGAACTGTCACTAACGGCTCTAAGCATCCAGACAATAAGACCTCACTCAGCGGTACTTTTTGGAGAGGGTAAGACTTTATTCCAGGAGTGGGGGAGGATTTTTTGCAGGACATCCCAAGGTCCACTGCAATGAGATGTGGCGGTAGTGGCGAGAAATCCCAGTCAACAGAGAAATCGTTATCACACAGCATGGACAAGCAAGATTCACAGTGAAGGAGCAAGATGGGGTTGGTTCCACAAAATAACCAAAGGGAAATGTGGGTAGAGGGTCTGGCTGAACTATCCTACCACATTCTTGCTGAATACAGGCCAGTGGGATCAGATATCACCTAGGGTCTGGAGAGCCGAGATCAAGATTATTTATCGATAGTGATTAGACAACAAGGACGACTTTTGGTTAAAGTAAGTTTGCATGGTTCTTGCTAGACTTGGATGATGCATGGACCAGTACAGCAGTCCCAAAGCCAGGCTAAGAGCCTATGTAACATTTGATCAAGAAGAAACCATGTCAGTACCTCAGTTTTCTCCTCTGTACAAATGGTGAAGATCTTGTGTCGGAAGAGATCACAAGGCAAAGCTAATACTCATAATTTATTGACTGGGTGACCTTCTGTCAGGTGCTGTACCACTTGTCATTTGCTGCTGGATCCCTCTTCTCAAGCCACCCACTAATCCAGCAGCCAAAATAACTATGGGAAAGCCAAAACTTGACCATGTGCCTTTGTATCCTCATGTTCATGGCTGGTCATGGTGCTGAGTATTAAACAGGATACTCATGTATTATCTCCTCCAAGGCTCAGGAAATACATCAGAAAATGAATGTAGGAGCTGGGCAATAGGGAGGAGAACCATGAACTCCTGTCTTATTGGCACAACACGGCTGTGAACTCATGAACTCACAACAGCTGTCGTTTTCTGCATGGGGCTTACACAAGAACAAGGCACTAAGCATTGTCCCAGATGGGGGAGGGTCTCCTGGGGGTCCAGCCTGTTCAGGGGGAGCTATTAGCAGTCGAAGGGTGCTGGTGGAAAGGAAGGCATTGACTTCAGTGATGTAGATGCTGGAGAGTTACCTATGCTCCCGTGAAGCTTCACATCCATGCCCATGAGAGTGGCCCTGGGTAAACCCAGAGGGTCACAAGGCAAGAAAGAAGGAAAGAAGGAAGGACGGAAGGAAGGAAGGAAGGAAGGAAGGAAGGAAGGAAGGAAGGAAGGAAGGAAGGGAGAGATGAAAGAAAGAAAGAAAGAAAGAAAGAAAGAAAGAAAGAAAGAGAAAGAAAGAAAGAAGAAAAAGACAGACAGACAGGGGCTTGGTAGAATGAGGGAAGAGGACAAGAGAGGGTAAAAGGATCAGTGTAACAAAATGTATTATATACACATGGGGAAATGTCAAAGAATAACTTAATCAATAAAAATCTTTCCACTTGCCCCTCCCCCTCCATTCAGCGCTGTCTACATCAGTGGTTCTCAACCTGTGGGGTTGAGTGACCCTTTCACAGGGGTCTGGTATCAGATATCCTGCATATCATATATTTACATTACGATTTATAACAGTAGGAAAATCACAGTTATGAAGCAGCAATGAAAATATTTCTATGGCTGGGGGTCCCCACAACATGAGGAACTGTATTGAAGGGTCTCAGCATCAGGAAGGTTGAGAACCCCTGCTCTACATTCTTGTCTAGCCTTGATTCTCACTGAGGCCCCACCATTTGTCCTCTCCCTCATTCCCAAAGGAAACCGGAACCGAGAGAGCTACCCATAGACTGTCTCTGTAGGGGCCATGCCTCCCTGCCTTTATCCATGCTGATGCCTCTGTCAGTAATAGTAGCCCTTTATCCTTCGCTACTGGGTATCTCCCTCTTGTCTTCACAGCTGAGCTGACACAAGCGAAAATCCTTTGGCTTTGCCCAAACCTGACCCTAACTAGGCCAGGTTTTCCATCCTTCCTATCACATGACTTTGTATCCATCTCTGTCATAACGATTAGCATGTAGAATCATATTGTATAGTCCCCACCCCCAGAATATTGGAAGTCTCTGACTTACATAAGCATATTGCTAATGATTTTCCAGTGAGCAAGATGACTCAGTTTCTTTACCATGCATGCAGAGGTGACAGAGTTTAGGAGCAACCAGAAAGGATGCTTTTCTGAGTGCTTCCTTCCTTTGTCCTGGGTAGAGGACCTTCGCTGGCAAGCACAAGAATTCAGAGACGCTAGCTTGACACCTTCTGAGAGTGCGCAGACTTCTACAGAGGGCGGAGGCATATAGCTACCCAGAGACAAGGAGGGGAGTTAATAGCACATAGTTTAAGTCAACACGCCACACATGGCTGCTTCTCAAGTCCCTTAACTCCATCCAAGGGTAGAATGGGGTATTTATTAAAAAACACCAGCAAAGTCTGTCAAAGTGAGACCTTTCATATTCATAATTCTTACCATCTGTAACATCTTATATTACACAAGATCCCCAATTACCAGTAGCCGTGTTAATCCATCATCTGTCTTAGATATTTCTGGATGCTCTTTATATACTTGACTCAGCTCCCTTTTCTGTTTTATGAGTATATGCTCTCTGCTTGCCACAATTAATTTATGCTGGCTTTATCAAGTTATGGGACTATTCAAAATCTTTGGGGAATTTTTTTTTCAGAACCCAGAAGAGTATGTGATGACAAGTTATACTGAAACAAACAAAACAGCGAGGAGTCTGTTAATTAAAGAGAGGAAATCAAATCTCGTCATAGATTGCAGATATAATTCTCTTACGGGGTAGCCATCTCTACCAAGATTAGAAGCTGATGTAGGAGGTGAGTGTTATTATTTGTACTAGTAGCAAAGGAGATGCTACACTTCTGAAGCCACTAATGCTGCTTGTGTCTGAATTTATCTATCCTATGTGGTCTTAATTAATTAATTCTTAATATCTAGCTTTGAATCCCAAAAAGTCCTTTACTCTTCAAGTTCAAGCCAAATATAAAGAAATTATTGGTGGAGAACCATTGGGAAGAGAGGACTGACTCCCACATGTTGTCCTCTGACCTCGAGAATGCACACCTACACACAATAAATAAATAGACAGAACAAAAAGAAATGATCAGTCAAATAAATATAGTTATTCGCTACTTGTTAAAGAAGAAATTATAGCTGTGTGGTACACACTGCTGGTGTCAGTTTCAAACGGATGACAGCTTTGAAAATAGTCTGATGTTTGTTAGAAAATCAAAATACCTAATCCAGCCCCATTACTCACAGGGAAGTGAGGCCCATTGCCATACAGAAATTTGCTGGTGCCCGAGTGAGCAGATGAACCAAACACGCCCAGACAAAAAGGAATCTACAGTGTCGAATTCTGGTTTATAAAAGTTGTGGTTACCACAAAGGAACTTACAGCGACGGCACACACTCAGGCTGCAGGCGATGGTGGGGTGAGTGTGGAAGGGGGAAGGACTACAGAGGAGCTGAGGACGTTCAGGGGTAGTACATATGACTACTATGTATAGTGTGCCTAACACCATACTTAACACTATTATGTATAGTGTTTCACAGTATGTGCGTATTTGTATGTGTCAAAATGAATATGGACACTTTAAATAAGTTTAGTCTATTTTGAATCTACTAAACCTCAAAAAATCTGTTTGAGGGGTGAACTAAAATGGTTAAATTAATAACACGAACCTCCTCCCAGTTTTATGTATTGTGTATATGTGTGTGCACTTATCTTCATACCTTTATATCTGTTTGTATACACACACTGTCTTGCAAAGGTGCTTATTTTGTATTTTACATGAAAAACTAACATATAAATTATTTATAGTATGACCTTATTTTCACAAGATAAAAAACTTCCTATTCTATGGAACCACCAAAAATAATGTTTAAAAACATGCCAAAATATTGACAGTAAAACATTTAAAGATGTGTACTATGGGAAATAGTTATTTTTATTTCTTAAAAACTTATTCTCCATACATCACTGCAATCAAAACCTAAAGCTACATGTGCTAGGCTGGGGAGCCTCAAGAAAGTCTGTAGAAATGGCTCCCCCCTGGTTCTGTGGCTAGTTCTCTCTTGACTTCATTCATTCAACTAATACCTACTCATGTTTACTGACTTAGAAACTGTTTCCCCTTTGCGGGGTAGAGGGGGTTGGGTTTATAGCTCAGGCTAGCAGCTAAGGATGACCTTGGAATTCTTCTGCGTAAGTGTGCTTGTGTACGTGTGTGTTCATGTTGGTAAAGATATGTGGGCAGAACAGCATGCATGTGTATCATCTGTATGCATGCTCATTTGAAAGCCAAAGATCAACCTTGGGTATTGTCCCTCAGAAGCCATCCCTATATTTTCTTAAGACATTGTCTCTCACTAGGACCTGAGGCTATTATCTAGATTAGGCTGGTCAGCCAGTGAGCCCTAGTAATCCACCTGTCTTTGTCTCCCAGTGTTGGGATAACAAGTATGTGCCACTACATCTGGATTTTTATATGGGCATTGGGGATCAAACTCAAGTCCTCATGCTTACATATAGCATGCATTCCACCTACTGAGCTAGGTCCCCAGCTCCATTTGACCCAGAAATTTTGAAGATGTTTGAGCCAAAGATTAGAACATTTCTCTAAATAAGTGTCCATTCCATAGTGAAAGCATATAGCCTTATAACCCAATGTGTTTACATTTCTCTTCCTTACTGTGGACAATCTCTACCTTCCTAGGCAATCAAAATGCTATTCCACTTGCCAACTGTGTCTCCATGTCATATGAACATGATTAACTGAACTGGGATGCTGTGACATATTAGGGCTGTAGAGGTTAGCAGTTCTGGAATCCCGAGACCCTCAGTGTGGTCTGGAGAACCATTTAAAGATTGCTTTCTCATTCCTATACTTAGAATTTGGTCATACTGAAGAATTCAGTTGTACACATCTGTGACTGGAATCTTATTGTCTAAATGTGTCATTAAATAATAACCTATATTTGAGGCTTTAGTTTGAATGTCTTGAATACGTGTTTCTATTAGAATGTTCTGTTGGCATCTTATGGATCCTGGAAAATTTACCTAGGGAACTAGAGATAAGAAGATCCAATGCTAGGAGTTCTAATGGGCCAGAAGTCCTGAGTGGCTTGAAGCATAGCTGTTATGGTCACTCTTCTGAGAACATGATGAGACTCTGATGCCAGACTGACATAGACCATATGAGGCTCATGGCTTGGGGAGCGGAGAAAGAAGTTCACCATACCTTGACAACTATTTCAAACTGTGCATAAAGGTCTTGGACCAAAATGCTTGTTAGTGAATCTACAATAAGAGGAAGCATGGCTGGTAGAGCTGCAGTGTGCATGAGTACAGGAAGTTACTTTGTTGTTAGTGGCATGACCAGGATTTCAGTCGTAAGTGAGATGAGGAAATGCATTCAAATATGACCCAGAACATATTGGGTGATGCAAATCTAGAGAGTTATATCTAGCAAGCTAAAACTATGTGCAGGCATTTATTTTGAGGAATCCATTTTACTTGTTGAAGAAGAAATAAACATAAGATTTAAGATGAATATTGGCACGTAAAACAACATATCTTTTAAATACTGTGTACACTCATATATGGCTATGTACACATAGATAGATGATAGATAGATATAACTTCATTTTGCTAGGACCAAGAACATTGTGCATGGTTTGAAATATTTACATACACACACACAGAGACACATATATATCCTGGCTACTTTTCTATCAACTTGACACAAGTTAGAGTCATCTGAAAGGAGGAAACTTCAACTGAGAAACTGTTGCCATAAGTTCCAACTGTAGAGCATTTTATTAATTTATGATTGATAGGGGAGGGCCCAGCTCACTGTGGGTGGTGCTATCCTTGGACTGGTGGTCCTAGGTTCTGTAAGAAAGCAGACTGAGCAAACCATGAGGAGCAAGCCAGTTAGCAGCACCTCTCCATGCCCTCTGCTTCAGTTCTTGCCTCCAAGTTCCAGCTTGAGTTAGTGTCCTGATTTCCCCTGACCGATGGACTATGATCTGACAGTGTAAGCCAAATAAACCCTTTACCTTCCCAAGTTGCTTTGGTCATGGGGTTTCATCACAGCAACAGTAACCCTAAGTAGACAATATATATTGTGGCAATCAAAGTGAAGTTTGAGTTTTAGTCTCCATATACAGCAGAAAGGAGGGGGAGAGGGAAGAAGAGAGAAGGAGGGAGGGAAAAGGAAAGGAAGAGGAGAGAGAGAGAGAGAGAGAGAGAGAGAGAGAGAGAGAGAGAGAGAGAGCGCCTAACTTTGCTTAGGTAGCTCATGTAAATAGTCAAAGAAGACATCTAAGCAATGCTCTCAAGATGACCTGGCCTCTACATAGCAGACGAGGGAAACAAAGCATCAGGCGGGAAGAAGCAACATTATTGTCTACACATAAAATAGGCAGAATCAATGGTACTCTAGAACTCTGGCAATGGCTGTGCAGCATAGGAGCATGGAGTAGCATCTTTGACCTACAGTGAATGAAATGGGAAGATGGAGGAGCTTAGACAGTTTGTCTGTTGGAAAGTCCTTGTGTCTCAGACTCCCAGGTCTGCCTTTCTACTGTTTCTACAGAATGATAAAGCCGTGGGACATGAACGATGGATGTTCTGTGAAATACAAAAGAACTTTACTGACAAATGCATCTGAGAACTGCTACCAATTATTTAGTCAGTCCATTTTGTGGAAATTCATAATCTATGGGGAAAAAATCAGGTAGCAAAATTAATAGGTAAATAAAGTAATGTCTTTAATTTTGCATGACCAACATTTGAAAATTATCATTCATTCCCTGGGGAATGCCAATGAATATCTCTAACAACATAGTTCAGGAAACTTGCTAAAGACACAAATACAATCACATACCGGCCAAAACCAAAGTGACTGCTATGTGCAGAAGACTGGAGGAGAGGCACTGTGGCCTGGTGACCTGGGGAAGAGGTGAGAAAAGTTGGAGTCAATAAGACAGACTGAGGAGAAGTTGATATGTTTTGAGACTCTTTAGAAAGCATATATGCTATGCTTTGTACTCTCAAAATGAATAAAAGGTATAAGGCTTAAGAAGAAATATTTATGGTGCACAGAATTTGGGCAATCAAGACTGGAGGCTCATGGATTTAAGGCCAGCCTGAGATTCACAGAAATTCTAGAGTGCACGAAGAGACTTTGTCCCAAAAGAGAAGGAAAGGAAGCAAAAGGGAACAGGAGAAAGGAGGAGAAAAGGCCATTTCTCTAAGTTTACCATCCTTCTCTCTCTCTCTCTCTCTCTCTCTCTCTCTCTCTCTCTCTCTCTCTCTCTCTCTCTCTCTCTCTCTCTCTCTCTCTCTCTCTCTCTCTCTCTCTCTCTTATTTTAAAACACTACAAATATGAGAAGCCAGCATGGTTCCTGGGCGTGTCCTAACTGCTTTCCATCCTGTTTATGTAATGCTCAGAAGTCCCAAGAAGAAAAATGCCTTGGCAGTTACCCAGTGGGTTTAGCTTTCAAAGTTACAGATCCTTAATGTTTAGAGTTCCAGAGATGAACTTGAAATAGCCAACAAGGCTTGGTGATTCAGATTTGGCTGCCCTGCATTTTTGGAACAGTTGCCTGGTCTGCTATCCAAGGTGCTGAACTAAGTTTTGTAGCTGCAAAACATCCTAGTTTTCATTTTTCTTGCTGTGATAAAAAACATACTCAAATAAAAAGCAGCTTAGGAGGGAAGAGGTCTATTTTAGTTAACAATTCCAGGCCACAGTTCTTTTGTATAGGAATTCAAGAGGGTAGGAACTGGAAGCAATTAGTTGCACCACGTTCACAGTCAAGGACAGGGAAAAATGGATATGTGCATGTTTATTTGCTTGTGCTCAGCTCCACTTCTCCACTCTCATACAGTCCAGGATCTCCTGTCTAGGGAATGGTGCCACTCACAGTGGGCTGTGTCTTCCTGTGTCTTCTTTATTAGTCAAGATAATCCCTCATAGATACAGCCACAGACCAACTCAATGTAGATACTCCATCCTTGAGACTCTTCCCAGATGACTCTGGATTGTGTCAAGTTGACCCATCTATCTTGTGTTGAGTTTATTTGTTGCCCTTTGGTCTTCTGGCTGTTACCAACTCAGCACTTTCACCAAAGAGGAGCCTTGTCTGAGATGGAGCAAGACACCATCTGCTCACTGCTCTGGCTGCCTGCAGCGCCCGGTCTAGCTGTTCTCACTTTAGCTCAAGAGCCGTCTGTTTCCTTGTTTGGGTTCTTGGTAGATTAGCCATAAGATGCAAACTCTCTGTGTTCAGAGAAGTTAAAATATCCTGACAGTAAGTGACTATTTCTTCCAGAAATACAATTGACCACCCAAGGGAGCAGATAATTTCTGTCTGTGAACACCTAAGCTGGATAAACTAAATCTCACAGCTTCATTTCAGCACACCTGGGTTTCAGGACCCAAGTGTCACCTTGGCAGGAAGCTTCTATTGGCCAACTGGCTGACTGAGAGGCCCATTCTCTGTCCCCAGGAACTCAAGACACAGTGAATAAAGAAAACATACACTTACAAGTGCTGTGCAGGAGTAGAAAAATAAGTTGAATGCAGTAACAATTCAGAAGAGAATTTTTAGCATTCTGTAGGAGTGGGAGGAAGCAGTCATGGAATGCTCCGTGGAGAAAATAGAAGAAAGCTTTAGCCTCGATCATTAGGCCGATTTCAAACATACAGAAAGAAAGTTGGTGTGCCTGATGTCATCATTATGGGAGTGCATTTGAGAGATGGGAAATACCTAGTTCTGCTGAGAGTCACTCGCCTTGGTGTAGTTTATTTTTTGCATCTATGTTTACAGATAACACCACCAACCATGTACCTTTCCCCATGGTGGTCCGAGTACTTTTCCCAAACAAAGGAAGACATGCCTTTTTCAAATACATTGTTATTTAAGGAGAGTACTTCAATCGCCTTCCCCAAGTACTTTGATGTTCACTCTAAAGAGAACTTCAATGTAGAAGGGGGCTTACTGAGCCTTTTTATTCTTCAAACCAGACCACTGACACCATTAGCAGCTGCAGGGCGGTCAATGAAATATGTCCCTCACCTTGAAACAAAACCAGCTTTGGGGCGAACAAGGAGAACCAAAAAGTGACCAGAGAAGGGAGGTAGAGAGGCAGAAGCTTCCAGAAAGCATGAGATTTGATAAAGAAACTGGAAGTGTGCACAGAAGAAATACTTCAAGGGGTTTCTAAGAACTATCCACTTAAGACACTCACCATTAAATTCTGGGACTTATCTAGAATCCTACACAGCATAATTTCAAAGGACAGTCTGTGGTGGCATTTTACAGAACTCACGTCCAGGAATTGGTGGATTTCAAGATCTTTGGGAACACTAAGGAGGTAAAGGAAGAGTCATGACAGGAAAAAAAGTCTCACCAGACTGGGATGTGACCAGGGAATAGCTCTCTACTCTGGAGACCAACTTCGCAGTGCCCAAGCCTTCTATTTACGGTGTACGAGTCACCACATGGGTCAGAAGAGTGGGGCTCTTTCCTAGTTTTCACCTGGACTTGGGCAAGGGATCAATGTATCTAATGAATACAGTTCAAATAAGTTCACCAACATTATTTAGCAGTATTGATCTTAATAGACACACATATAACACATATACTTTACCACCCCACCCCACCCTCTGGCTCTCAGAACTTATTTATATTTATATTTAAGTATAAACAGACAAGACACATATATGTATACACACTTATATACTCTCAAACCTCCTTTCCTGTTTATCTTTTTCCAGCCTTTGCCCATTTATAATTTAACCACTTATCAATTGACAGAAAAGTCCTCATCCCCATTCTTTTCATGCCCCCAAACCAACCTAAGTGTCAAGCCTGTCTTTTCACAGGCTGGAGTGGAAGGTCCCTCTCAGAGACTCAAATTCATTGAGCACACATACAAGAAGGTCTCTGGCTTCAGAAGTGCAGATTAAAAGTGACGCTCTGGGGAAGCGTCAGTGCTGAAGAGTTAAAAGAATCATTTTATTGTTTCTGCTGTTTGAAAAAAAAAATGAATTTACACAGAGGAGGTCCCCCCCCACTGCACCAATTTTGCCTAATTCATGAAATGCTACTGCATTCAAAAGAATGAAAAAACATTTATTAGTGTTTCTTAGCATCCTCGGGCAAGCAGCTCTCCTATATCTCAAGATGCCAATCTCACTTCTCCTCCTCTTCTTTTTTTAAATATAATGAAGGTCCTTGTTGAAATGAGTATTAGATCAGTGATTCCAAAAGCAGGCCTCTGGGGAGTTACATGACATGTTTGAAGACGCTGTGGTGGGGAGGGAGGAAGAGCAGCTGGCATGCCATGTTTTCCTCACCGCGGGCTAGGCGGGCGTCTATGCTGTACCACCCATTTAACCCTGTGCATCATATAAAGGCGTGGTTTTAAATTATGTATGTACCAAACTTTAATTTTCATTTCACACTCCAAAGTTCTGTACAAAAAGAGGCAATGCAGGCAAAAAAAAAAAAAAAATTACAATGGCTTCGGCAAACAACATATAACAGCGTCAAAGCCCCTTCTAATGTGCAACCATCTTTACAAGTATACTGTGACAACAGAGTTCTGAAGGTTGGGGCTGGTGAAGATAAAATCCCATGTTAGTTATTAATGTCTAGAACATTCGAGAGACGCCTATTATATAGGATTGAATGAGAAGTCTGAACTCTACTGTACAATGGGATCCCTAGATTAGGCAGGTTTCATCTTGCTCTTGAAGAAGCATGAAATAATGCTGACTTAATTGTGATGATGTCTCAAAAACTTAGGCTTGCCATTCATGTTTGGCATAATTGTGATAACTAAGAATGTCTGCTTACATTGATGAGGAGTACATTAACTAAATATTAAAATACACCCAAGACCTTCTTCGTGGTCTTTAGCTAGTACTCTGGCTCTAATATTCTGGCTCTATTTATCACAAATAAAAATATCCATTTTCACCAAGCTCTTGCTATGGATGCCTAGGTGAATGGGAGAGGAGTTACCATGCTAAAAGTAGAAACATGTCTGGGAAAAGTCATTTTTACCTTCTTTCGTGCCTCAAATTAAATATCTGAGTCTTATAAAACACTGTATTTTAAAACTATGAGACATCAATTATGAAGTATTATTAACACTGACCCTGTCCCTAGTACTTGCCCCCAAACCACCCATGAGTGCTGGATACATGTGCATACAGCACAAAAAAAAAAAAATGGAAGAAAAACCAAATTGTTCAAGATGCCTACAGGACAGTCTGTTAAGAGAATTGGTCTCCCACAACAGTTCTGGAGTGGACTCAAGGCCCATTCCCTGTTAGTGATCACAGACACACACTCAGCCTGTCCTCTTGGTGACCCGAGGCAACTACTCAGACCCGGGGCTTCTCAAAATTCAAATCCAGTGGAGTCTTATCTTGGAGATAACGGACTGGTTAAACTGAAGCAGACTGACAGCACCCGTACACACATTTGGTCCCATTGACTAGAAAGTCTAACTAAAAGTTACAAATGTCCTCTGTGTGTGTGTGCGCGCATGCGTGTGCGCATGCGCGCGTGTGCATGTGTGTGTGTGTGTGCGCGTGCATGCGTGTGTGTGTGTGTGTGTGCGCATGCGTGTATGTGCGTGCGCGCGTGCGCATGTGTGCATGTGTGTAATCTGACAGGTGATCCCTAATGTTATCTTATGTAGCCAGCTGAGAGGCAGCTATGGTGTAGATACGTGGCTTGGGTAAGAACCCAAGAGAAACTGGGCAGTCCTTTCTTCTTTCAAATCTCAACCTCCTCTCCTGAGGAAAGGGCAAATAGACGCATGCTCATTAGTAGTGTGCAACTCCGCCCTTGGAGGATTGAGAGGTGCCCAACTGAGCGCTGCCTGTCAAATGGAACATCCCTAAAGCTGAACATGGGAGAATGACTCATCCCACACGATCACATTGTATGGCTTCCTCTGGATCTTGGAATTCCTAAATTTGACAAGGTCACGGAAGCCAACGAGCATGATTCTGTTCTGGTGAGAAGACCCACATCAGTCAAGTGGCTGTACTTACTCTGCTGGTAAAGCGCCAAGGGACAGGGAGTTCCCCTCTCCATTGACTACACTGACATATAGACTAGGGAACCAGTTCCCCCATTTGTTTGCATTTCTTTGTTGAAACAAACCAAGTATCCCCTTTCTTGGAGGACTCAATGGAATGCTGGATGGCCACCCTAGCCTAGAAGTGTTAGTATTTCACAGCTCTTCTCTTGGAATGTTACAAACCGAATAATACCATACTCTGATCATCCTAGACCTGACTTCCAGGGTTATCATTCATCAGCTGTCTGGACAATTCTCTCCTTTCATTGGAGATATGCAAGTAACAACAGAGGTTAGCCTCAAGATTTCTCTACAAGGGTCCACACACTTGGATATATTCACAGGCCACATGGTGAAGAAGGAAGAGTATAGACTCAGGTGGGAACACCCAGGGATCTAGTTCTATGTAGGAGTCATCTTGTGTGCCCACATCTTTCCATTAGAGGTCAGAATGTGTTTCCAAGGTTCCATCCTAACTTAGCTTTGACTTACAGGCAGAAAGACTACAGGCCTGGTGATATTGATAATCATAAGGATACTCATTGGAATTTATGAGTGAAGGAAGGTTGGTGGAGGGGCTTGTATTAGCCCTCCATGACTCTTAGAACTGTTTTAGATTTTTAAAAGCTTCATTTATTTTCTTTTATGTGTATAATATGTGTATATTTTTCCTGCATGTTTAGAAGCGCACTATGTGCATGTGTGGTGCCCACAGAGATCAGAAGAGGGCATCGGATGCCCCAGAACTGGAGTAATCGAGAGTTGTGAGCCACCATGTGGGTGCTGGGAATCGAATCTGGATCCTCTGCAACAGCAACAAGTACTCTTAACCACTGAGCCATCTCTCCAGCCCCAACACTGTCTACTTTACACATGAGGAAGAGCAGACTAAAAGCGAGTCTGCCAAAGTCCTCAGACCCGCGGAGGATGACGCCAGGTAATCAGAAAACGTACGTCTCCTCTCTCTAAATTCCTCCGGTTTGCTGGTAAATAACAAAGTGCCTTAGTTCTCAGTTCTGACACCGACAGGCCGTTTTGATAGAGGGAGGGGACTCCCTTATCAAGAAGGGTGGTGTACCCAGAACTCTGCAGACTCACCTGGGAGGTGAGTGGTCTTATTTACAACCAGAGTTCCATTTATCTGTCCCCGCAGGCAGAGGGTTGACACAGATATGACTGTCCTTATGCGAACTCTCTCTCAAATACTCTTAAGATAGCCACTTCCCTCAATCCCCCTGCAAGAATCCCTCTATCTATCCCACTGCCTCCCCGTTGGGGGATTAAAAGACAGGCAATTTTCCTCTAGCAAAACCTAAAAGGGAGTGAAAGGGACATGAATTGAGACAGAAGGAGAATGTTTTGGATTAATAAAACACGTGCATACAGAAAGGCTGCACGCACGCGAGGTTTGCAGGTGGAAGGGGGGGGGCGGCGGCGTGCTGAACTCAGAACTTGTGCTCCGCTCTTCACATGCATTTTTCTTATCTTGGATTCTTCTCCCTCTCTCTCTATCTCTGTCAGGGCAACAGTTGTGTGTGTTTCTTGTATCTGAGCCAACACAGGAAATCAAGTACTTTGTGTTTCTATAAACTATCCTCCCAGAGAGAGAACACATCTAGAATTAAAACAATACCACAAACTATTCAGAATTTCGGATTTGTTACAGGTGTCATTACAAGACTCCAGCAGCCAAGATCGAAGTTTCCAAATGTGGCCCTTGGAAGAAAGGATTTCCGTTTCAGACGTCAAAGGTAAGGCTCTCAAGACAATTTATGCTCTGCTGGGTTGAGTCAGTCAGGATACAAATTAAGGTCCATATATTTCAGTGACAAGAAGGAAATGGTTATGTAAATACACAAGTATTAACATCAATCTGTATTAAATTATGTAAACATATACATCTTCTGAGGTCAGCACACAGATCCTCTTCTGGGAGCAGGGCTCTACTGAAGCATTGCTCGAATCTGTTTGGAAGTCGATTCATCATTCAAGTGCTTTGTAGTGAACCTGAACGGGGAAAGAGAGTTGAATGTCAGGGCTTATCCAATTGAAATTTGTAAATAAAAACCATAGGCTCACTTCTTTAGACAGAGAGCCATGTTTTGGTGTTCATTCCATAAAGTCTCTGCAAGTTTTTTTAAAAAATAATTTATTTAACCTTTATTTTATGTCCATTGGTGTCAGATCCCCTGGAAGTGGAGTTACAGACAGCTGGAAGCTGCCATGTGGGTGCTGGGAATTGAACTCAGGTCCATCTGGGAGAGCAGCCAGTGCTCTTAAGCGCTGACTCATCTCTCCAGCCCTGAAAGTTTATTTTTCATTTGACTTTGCTTTGCTCTGTAGTCCACACTGACATTGTGCTGATTCTGTAATCCAGGTTGTCCTCAAACTCATGGCAATCCTCCTGTCTCAGCCTCCCTATTGCTGAGATTATAGACACACCCCACAATGCCAAGCTCAGGCAGGCAGCTATGATACTTGCTTTTTCTTGTGTTGTGAGTATTAAACTCTCTCTCTTTTTTTTAACCTCATCAAATGATTACAAAGAGGAGACATAACTGATCTCATTTTCAAGGAGGTGAATTTCACAGCACTTAGTTCAACGTCATGTCCACTGAGGCTAACCCTACTGAGTTATGGCATTCTAACTAAGGAATCCTAAAAAAACATTTAGTTGATGACTGTCTACGGTAGGGACTGTGCTTATCCCCATTGCCACCACCAGGGGGCACAAATGCAGGCACACAATAGAAGCTGTAATCTGAAGCATCTCCTGGCTCAGTCTGGAGTGTAAAGATTTGTAAAAAAATTGACCTCTAACAAAACTTTGATCATTTGTTAGGCACTCCGGGCCACAAAGAACTTCTTAAAAGTGGTGAGTGACTGGATTTCACAGGTGAGAAGGCTGAGGGCCAAAGAACCTCCCCGGTTCACTCTGAATCACACAGCAGATGGTTTTGACTCAGGACCAATCTGTGACTTTTGACTTGAGCCTAAGTCTGGCTGCCATGAAAGCCTACACTCTTCCCACTTCATCGTGTGTCTCCAGGAAACACACATTTCCACACCGGGATGGGAAATCATGGCTCTACACGATGTCCTGATCTCCAACGTGTTTCGGCAGCTAGAATGAAGCTGGAAAGTTCCAGAAATTCAGAAGTTGAAGTATTCTTAATGAATATAGAATGCCAGCCTGGTATGCTTACTACCGTCTCCCTTGGGGGAAAATCTAGGATTCAGGAAGCTCTTATGGTAAGGACTCATATATTTTCTAAAGATGAAGGGTTGGTCACTCAGAAAAGCAGCAACTTTAGTGTCTTGAGACTGCTGGTTTCTTTTTCTACTGCAGGAGAATAACAGATCAGTCTTGGGTCGATGGGTTGCAATGGCTGCACTCGATATTGGGACTGGGAGAGCTAGAGCACTGCATGTAGAAACGAGTGCTGCCTCATTTCTCTTCGACTCATCCATGTTTTCTGCATGTAGTACATTGCACGGGACTGAAGGAAATGAAAGGCTGAGACAGCAAGGCCCTTAAGTCTTCCAGATTAAAATTCTGTCTTGGGATGGTTTGTGCGGTTCAGCAGAATTCCTTCGGATGCAGCACAGCCAAAAATAACCATCTCCTCCCTGAAGCGGACTAAGCGAATGATGTATCCTTGGGGAAAGAGGAGATGCCTAAGGAGTAGGGACACGCTACA
The DNA here is from genome assembly GCF_949786415.1 of Peromyscus eremicus. NCBI lineage: Eukaryota > Metazoa > Chordata > Mammalia > Rodentia > Cricetidae > Peromyscus > Peromyscus eremicus. The sequence goes on along the minus strand of NC_081437.1, from coordinate 31,908,695 downwards.
GCTGGCTAAATATTCTGGCATCCAGCAGTGAGCAACAGGTCCTCGGTTCTGGCAGCTGCATGTGGAAGCCACTTGGGGAGTTTGGACCAAGCAAACCAAAACAAACAAACAAGCAAGCAAACGCAAGAGGGATGCTCGAGCTTCCAGGCCAGTGATTTCATTTACTCGGCCTGCGACCTCAGTGACTGAAAACTCCCCTCGTCTTCCTCCCATGCAGCCAGGGTTGGGATCCGTTGGTGAAGACAGACGTGAGCCCTGGAGTCTCTCCCTCCCAGGAAACTCCACTATTCACAGAGCATCACGGTCAAGAGTCGGGGCTAAGCCCGGTGGGGCCACCCAGACCCAGGTATAGGTCCTAACTTGGCCCTTTACAGTGTGACATGGAAAAGTTATTTGAGCTCACATAGTCAGGTACGGGTCTGGTGGTTCATACCTTTAATCCCAATACCCAGGAGGCAGAGACAGGGGGATTCCTGAGTTCCAGCATGGCCAGGACTACTGTCTCAAAACCCAAAAACATAACTTTCCTCATTTCTCCCATCTATAAAAAGCGAATGATACAAATGAGGCTGCCCTCCCAGCATTGTTAGGAAGATGATGGCATGAAAACAAGTGAAGGGCTAAGACCTGGTGCTCAGGCTTTTAGCCCCCAACCACATCCCAATTTGCAATGGTCTGAAAGGGAAGCGGCACGGTTAACCCGCCCCACAGACAGGCTTACCTGAGAGCGTTCAGCAGCCCTTCCACACTGTCCGGGGCCTGTTCCTTCAACACCTTTATGCAGCCTTTCATCTGGAAGAAGGAAGTACAGCATCTTGTTAATATTCTAGTAAACCTGTCCATAGTGGCATCTGTCGATACTAAGAACTCTATGCGGCAGCAGCGCGTGGAAATCATGAATAAACTTTGCTGCCCTCTCAGGACGGTGCATCGTGCCTCTGGGTTTCTCAAGAGTTTTAGATGACTGTATGATTGCAATCTCTATGGATTTTCATCCTATACCACAACTGTCTATTTGACTTACTTTGGGGATAAACATCTTGCCTTGTATTCTGAAGCCCAGACCAGGAACAGAAATCACTCTCCTTGGTTCTCGGTTGAGATTCACCAAGTGCTTGACACACTCAATAATTCAATGTTTTGTCTGTTAAGAATGCTTCTCCTCTTTCAGCTGTTGACTGGCACACCCTTCATATTTGGTAAAGTCTTAAGTTTCACCAGCACTAGGCAACGTGTGTGTGTGTGTGTGTGTGTGTGTGTGTGTGTGTGTGTGTGTGTGTTGTGTGTGTGTACCAGTATATGTGTGCTACATACATGTGGAGGCCATAGGACAAGTTTAGCTGTTATTCCTGAGGTAATGCCCACTTAATTTTTGAGACCGGGTCTCTTTGGCCTGGAGCTTGTTAAGTAGGCTAGGCTGGCTGACGAGACAGCGTCTGACCCTCTCCACTCCCCCAAGGCTGGGAATGCAAACACACCAAGTACATATGCTTTCTTTTTAAAAAAGTGGCTTCTGGAGATAAACTAATTCCTAGTGCTTTCAAAGTAAACACTATGCAGACTGAGCCCCAGGAAGGCTCTTTTCATCTCACTCTCCATACCATAGACAGTCGCTACCACTTATTTGTGACCCCAATACAGCTTTGTATTTACTAGATAAGTCTGGATGGGCAGCCCTCCTCAAGTCAATAGTTTCTCTCCCTCACTAGACCAGTAACTCCTAGAAGTGCAGGTCTGTGTCTTAACCATCTCTGAGAAGACTGGTAAAGGGCATCTGTAAAGGATGTGAACCTTACAGAGGTCAAATGCCTAGTTTTTATTCATGCTGCTTGGTATTTGCATGAACTTGTACAACTTTCGAAGTTTTCTGAGGCCTTGGAATTAAAGTTATCTAATTCTGTCATGAAAATTAAAATTTACATAGATCATGTTATTTTATGCATATCCTGGAGTGTTTTACTTATCCTTTGGAAAAGCAAAGATCTTTCTATAAAAAGTCAATCACTTATTCTAATCTTAGACATTCATGCAGTATGTGGACATCTGATGAGTTTGATTATAACAACAGCAACTTGCAGAGTGGTAACTTCTCAACATTTCTTGTGGGCACACATCTAATACGCAAAAGTTTTGTGGTAACAGCTTGATAGACCCAAGACTGAGAAACATTTGGAGGTCACACATCAATGTGTCATGGTCAAGTACATATGTCTATCAAAGATACAGCTTTGGAGAGAGGCTACAAGTATACCAGCTGTGTGATGGGAGCAGATGCAGAGAGCCACAGCCAAGCACTGGGCCGAGCTCCTGGAGTCCAGTCCGAGAGAAAGAGGAGGGACTATGTTAGCAAGGTGGGGCCAAGATGATGACAGGGAAACCCACAGAGACAGCTGACCTGAGCTCGTGGGAGTTCACAGACTCTAGACCAACAGCTAGGGAGCCTGCATGGGACCGACCTAGGCCCTCTGCATGTGGGTGGCAGCTGTGTAGCTTGGTCTGCTTGTGGGGCCCCTAGCAATGAGACCAGGATCTGTCCCTGGCACACGAGCTGGCTTTTTGGAACCTATTCCCTACGGTGGGATGCCTCGCTCAGCCTTGATGCAGGGGGGAGGAGCTTGGTCCTGTCTCAACTTGATATGCCATGGGTTGTTAACTCCCATGGGAGGCCTTACCCTTTCTGAGGAGTGGATGGGGGGAGGGAGGAAGAAGAGGGGCAGGAGAGGAAGGAGGAGAAACTGTGATTGTTTATGTAAAATAAATCTTAAAAAATATGCCAGTTATGTGCCACTCTAGGTTTGTGATGGCACCAGGCCCAGAGATGCAGAGAATTTTGTCGCTCTCCCATTAGAGATGGGGGCGCAGCGGGAGGAGAGAGACAGGTAGATCAATATCATGGTGTGGTGGGTGTTCCCGTGATGACATCCCAAGAGGCAGTGAGAGCAGAGATGCAGGAGGAGGTGGACGGGCAGTGGGTACTCTTGAAGAGTCTCCAGTTCTATTTCAGGATGATTAAAACCGTGGGTGTGAATAACAAGAAACTGTCAGCAACGCATTCAGGGCCAGAGCCAGTGTGGGTTTAACAACCCAGTCGGAACTTGGAGGCTTTTCCTTGTAGAAAATACCCTTGGCAGGTGTTAAGCACTGGATAAATATAGTGAGGATAGAAAAGAACTAGAAGGAGGCGAAGACAGGAAGAGGAGGATGAGTGAAAATCCCTTAGGATGTGAGGGGTGGGAGTAGCAGGGAGCTGAAACACAGGGGGTGAGGGATGCTCAATCCATGATAACCTATGAGGATGAGGAAGAGGGACGCAAACAATTCCTAGGATATGAGGGGTAACAGCTATGGGGTTCTTCTAGCTTGGATACTGGATGAGAAGATGGGACCATATCTAAAATAGGGTTCATGAGGGAAGGAGACCCTTTGGTTGGGGACTGGCCATGTTTCATGTCTCCATAACAAGTGTTGTGTGGAATTATGGGCCAAGTCTTGGCTGGGGACAGGGTGAAGGTATGATTCTTTATGGGGCCACCTCCTAAGAGGGTGTGGAAATCACTTGAGAACACCAGTTCATCCCCACACATCTTTCCTGGCACCAAGATTGCCACCTGGTCCCTAAACAGCTCATTTTTCCCTGAGTCTTGGTAATTATTCTGACCCTTCCTTCTTCCCTCTATCCATCTGAAAAAACCCTTGATGGACTACCTCAAACCCCACCTCCTATGCTGTTGCCTCTAAGCAGAATCTTCTCTCCCTCAACTGGTTTCTAGAGCTCTCCACATGTCTTCTTTGCAAACCAGACCTCACCCTTGTGTGTATACCCAGTACCTCTTCCAGAGCCTCACAAAAAAACATGTTTCCTCACAGTTGATCCTAACGTCTTAGGGACTCATCACCAAGTACCTATAACTGCTGCTTTAGATGCAGAGTCGTATCTGGAAGAACGGACCCACCTCAGATAGGTCTGGTGCTTAGGAAGCCTAAAACCTTCTTAGAGGCACATGCCCAGTTCAACATGAACTGGCCTTTCTTAATCTGAACTAATAAACAGACTTGAAGAATGTTCAGGAAAACCAACACATTCCCCATTTGGGAACTTAACAGACTCAGTAAGTGGCATAGAAAGCCAAGCTTTTTATAAAGTAGGGTGACAGGCACTGGGTAGATGGGTCAGTGGGTAAGAAAACTTGCTGTACAAACCCAAGGACTTGAATTTAGATCCTCAACAGCCAAGTACAAATGTCATTCCTGGTTGCATGTGCCTATAACCCCTGAACGTTTGGGTGAAGATAGGTAGATCCCAGAAACTGACAGGCCAGCCAGCCTAGCCAAATCCACAAGCTTGAGGTTCAGTGAGAGACCCTATCTCCAAGGAACGATGGGAAGAGTAATAACACAGGAATCCTACAATCTTTCCCTGGCCTCTGCAGGTGTGTGCATGGGTATTCCAACCCACAAACATACGTGAACACACACATGTGAAAAATCACAAAGAAAAGGTTAAGGGTACAAAGGGCTCATTTTTCCCAGCACACTCTTAGTTGTTGACTCTGTGGCAAGTTAACAGCTGGCTTTGGTAAACCAAAACGCCATAGGTATACCAGGCACTAAACTGAATTCATAGTCACATGATATTTAGAGGGTTTTTTTAATAGTTATTTACACTCGATCTATAGTGCCAAACCCTTAAACCTCCACAATGAATACAAGAAATGTATTGCAAGGTCTTCATAATATATTCTTACGTAAATGAAATATATTGCAAAATAGTACACAGGGTTCTAATTTGTTAGGCTCACGTGCCCATCAAAACACAAGTAGCCATACTTCTCTCCGCTTCCTAAATGTGAATGCATTGTCCCAGGCTGTCTTAAGTTCCTGTTGCCATGACTTCCCACCATGATGGACTGTGCCCTCAGACTATGAGCCAAAGCAAACTCTTCCTTAAGTCGCTTCCTTCAGAGTAGTTAATCACAGCAATAGAAAAAGTAACTAATACGGTGTTACAGGCCAATGCTGGCTGACGGCAGCAGCCGTTTATTCTACAGTCAGCAGGAAAGTGACTGCAGACATCACGTGCTCCCAAAGGTCTCTGCATATGCATCCTTCTTTCTTTAGCTCACACTTATTCACTGAATAGATGCTCTGTGGGGGCCTCTAGTGGGTATCAGGCACAGTATCCCAGGTCCCAGGACATTAGGTGCTTTGATCATTGTCCTTACACACTTAAAAACCTGGAGTTTGTGGGAATGTTAGAAAAGGCAAATTGGTAAATGATGAGAGGACCAGAGGAGAAGGAAAGCTTTATTTCTGCGGGGCACAGGAAATGTGATCCTGGGTAAACTACAGCTAAATAGTGTTTGGAAGAAATCTACCCACAGAGGGGGAGGTGATGGAGAGACTCTTGGATATCGCAGTAAGAACAGACAGGTTGGTTGGTGGGGCAGCAGGTGAGGTGTGATAAGAGAAGAAGTTGGAAGGTCATTTGGTCTCTGGCCATTGTGCCTTGTAACCCAGATGCTCCCAACTCTATTTATATTGTAACACACAGAAGGTGCAGAGGGTGCATGGACAGGGAGGCTGGGATGGATGAAAGGTGGCGTGAAGGTGGAGGTGGAACATCTCTGCTCAGCTCCACTAAGGCCTGGGGGAATCAACATCCCAGCACCATGTGAGAAGGAGTGGATTACTTGCTAGGAAGAAACCTGCCATGCATCACCAAGACCTACATCTTGGAGAGGTCTTGCTCAGTGATAGATGGAGGCCAGAGGAAGAGAAGCAAGGTCTACCTGACGACATTCATGGGCATTTATGTGGAAAGTGCATTACATGAATATTCTTACATCAATCTTGGATGTCTTGCAGAAAGCTCCCACGGGGTGCACGTGGTCATAGAGGATGATGACCCCCACCATCACCCTCATGCAGAACATGAGTGTCTCCTCACTTGTAAACCTGCTCCTGTATTCCCTAAAAGAGAAGACACAGCCATGGCATCACTTCCTTGTTCAAACACATGCATTCTAAGATCCACAACTGGCTACTCCTCTACCCCCACCCCACACCCTCCATAGAACTCATCCAGGACCTGCAACAACCAGGTTAATATGCTCTTGAAAAGACCCAAGATGATAATTTTCCTTGAATCTATCCAACTAGCAATTCAGTGCAAAAATATGGTAAATGAGAGGGTGGTAAATTCCCTTTTCTGCTTCCCTTCAGCAGCTAGCTCACCATGTACATCAACCCCTGCCCATCAATCTTGAATATTTTATAGCCGGCCCCTCTGGCTGTTCAAGATTATAGAGAATAATGGCTTCATTACAGGGAAAAAGAATCAGGCTCATTTCTACACTGCGGTTTTCTTGTCTCCAGCTGGAGCCACCTCCTTTGTTAAGACACAGGCTGTGGATGAACTCGGATTGGTAGATAGCTCAAGGAAATTATGTACCTGGGAGTTATTTGTGGAGGTGAAATTTTGCTCACTTACCTTGATAGGGGCCCTGATGATTGCAATAATTTAGGCCAATGCTAGAGACGTTTTTAGCATCAATTGCATTATGAGTTGGCCCCACAATGCAGACAATTACTATTTCTGTCTTGAAATAAATCTTAACTTTGATATGAAGGAAAGATTTAAAATTAATACCCTTTTATGGGGCAGGGGAGATGGCTCACTGGAGTAAAGCATTTGCTACACAAAAGAGAGAAACTGAGTTTGGATCCCTGGTGCCTACATATATGCCAGGTGGTTGTGCTGGCTAGTTTTATGTCAACTTGACAGAAGCTAGAATCACTGGAGAAGAGAAAACATCAACTGACAAAATGCCTCCATAAGATATGGCTACATGAAAGCCTGTAGGGCATTTTCTTAATTAGTGATTGATGGGGGAGGGCCCAGGCCATTGTGGGTGGTGCCATCCCTGAGCTAGTGGTCCTGGGTTCTGTAAGAAAGCAGGCTGAGCAAGACACGGGGAGCAAACCAGTAAGCAGCACCCCTTCATGGCCTCTGCATCAGCTCCTGCCTCCAGGTTCACTCCCTGCTTGAGTTCCTGTCCTGACTGCCTTCAATAATGGACTAAAATGTGGAAGTATAAGACCAGTAAACCCTTTCCTCCCCAACTTAACTTTTGATTATAATGTTTCATTGCAGCAATAGTAAATCTAAGACAGCTGCCCACCTGCAATCCCAGCTCTTGGGAGGCAGCAACAGAGCATGCCTGCAGCAAGCTGACTACCCAGCCTAGTCCTATCAGCAAAATCTGGATTCAAATAACAGACCCTGCCTCAATATACATGTCAGAGAGCAATCAAGGAAGACACCCACAGTCAACCTCTGGCTTACACACACACACACACACACACACACACACACACACACACACAAACACAGAGAAGGGGGAGGGAGGAGAGAGGCACACACGCACATATCTGCATCTGCAAACATGTGCACCCTCATGCATATGAGTATGAATACACACACACGAACATCACACACATACATACATACAAACACATAAAAGGGTAAAAAAAATCACTTTATGTTTGAAGACAGTCAGCTGCTGTAAGGTGCTTGTGACACTTTCAGGCTCCTAAACACCCTACGGAGCGGATGGTATTATGGGAACGTTACTGGAGACAGAATACAAGGAAGGTCCAGAGAGGCCGGGTCATTCATTCATAGTCACAGTGAGCAGTGCAGACTAAACATCCCCAACCTTCCCCTGCAGCTGTGTCTTTCATCCTGAATGACCCCAATCAGCCTTCATCTTAAGTATCTAGCAACCAGTTTATTAACAAAGAAACAGAGGGTGAAGAGAGTTTTGGGGGGATTACTTTTGTAGTGGTCTCGCCATGGCTACACTTGGTTCTAAATCTCTCAGATCTCTACAGTAGACTGACGATAATAATACCCACACATCTAGACCACCTCTCTGTTTCTTTGCATGGCTTACGGTGGTAATTCTCAAGCTGTGGGTCACGACCCCTCTAGGGGGTCATCCAACCCTTTCACAGGGACAGCATATCAGATGTCCTGCATATCAGATACTGACATCATAGTTCATTACAGCAGCAAAACTGTAGTTATGAAGTAGCAACGAAAATAATTTCAAGGTTGGGGGTCACCACAACATGAGGAACTGTATCAAAGTGTTGCCGTACTAGAAAGGATGAGAACCACTTTCTTATAGCATCTGACAAAGCTGTAAAAACATTGTGAAGCCAATCAACCCATCAGAGCCTCAGCTATTTCAGTTGTGAAATGGATATAACATGGACACAGACCACCCTGAGTTTCTACAGAAACTGAAGCAAATACCGTACATGGAAACTTTAACGTGACATCTGAAAGAGGACAAGCCACTATCAACACCTCTCAACAGGTCCCAGTTGGGTGGAAGCTTAGCCATGCCCACACCTCTGGTTTCACTTACGGTGTCTCCAGCATGACCTTGCAGACGCTGGTCATCGTACTGAGGCAGTCTGTGGTATTCTCTATGGGCAGGGTTTTATTCTGAGGGGAGAGACACAAACACATGTTAGTCCTCCTAGCAGCATGCAGGCACGCATGCGCGGTGAAGAAAGGGCACTCTGTGCCGCTCGACGACGGCGCTTACCTCTGAGACGAAGTGCATCGTGGCGTTGCTAAGTGTCTTCAGCATCGGCGTGGCTTCTGCATAGAAGAGGGACATCCGATTGGCCATCTCGTTATTCACTTCATTCTCAATGTCTAGCTGATGAAAGTAAGAGAAGAGACAGTTATAAAAAGAAAGTCGTTATCTCCAAACCCAAGTTCCAGACAAGCACGCTGCCTTCTCTCTGGGCCCTGCCTGATGCAGAAGTCAAAGCAGCCGGGGAGACAGGGCGGCCCCAGCCGGGGAGACGCAGGGACTCACATGCATGTTGTTGATACGGTTGCGACTTATTGTTCTTCTGTAGTAACTGAAGTCATTCTGAATAGCTGGGTTCCTCATCTGAAATTCGGGAGAGAAGAAAGAAGGTCACCTTCCAGAAACAGGTGACGGGGCAACATAGGGGGCCCAGACATGAGTGTTTGTAAATATGGCAGGACTTCTCTTTGTCATTCAAGAGCTGGAGCAACCATTAAAAATAAGAGGCTGGGGGCTGGAGAGATGGCTCAGAGGTTAAGAGCACTGTCTGCTTTTCCAGAGGTCCGGAGTTCAATTCCCAGCAACCACATGGTGGCTCACAACCATCTGGAATGAGATCTGGTGCCCTCTTCTGGCGTATGGCAAACTTGCAGAAAGAACACTGTTTACATAATAAATAAAATAAATCTTAAAAAAAAATAAGAGGCTATAACTCCAGTGTTCTGAAATATGTCCTGTTCTTACTATGGGCTGTATTTCTGGGAAAGCACATTTGCCCAGTGAGGAAAAAAAGACACTTGTATGGGGTTTCTCTGCACTCACTTGACAGATTTCGTATTTCCACATGCAAGTCACCCTATTAGCCAACTCTGACTGCACCATGTGGAATGCAAATATTCACCGTTATAAGCTTCCCCGGGGAAAGTATTCCATCCCACCCGGGCCCTACAGCCTTAGCAGAAGAGCCTTAAAGCAGTGCTACCCAGTTCAACTTCCACAGCACATGTGGCCTGACCTTCAGCTCATCAAATCGAAGGGTAAAATGTAAGATTTCTGCAAATTCCTTTGCCAGGGCCTGCTCCCGCTCCAGGTGCTGGGTCGGTGTGTAGGGAGGACATGTCAGAGATTCCAGTAAACTCTGAAGAGCTTTTTCTGAAATTCAAGGGGAGACCAGAGATATAATCAGGGAGACCAGAGACATCCTTTAATAGCAGCACAGTGTTCGGGTTCAAGTTGGCATTCTCAGAGGCAACCTGCATGGCTGTTCCCTTTCGAATGTTTCCTATGCCCAGTTCACTTAGTAATCTCACTTCCTGAGCCTTGTAGAAAACCACGAATATATGTATGGAGCTTATGTGCATGAAGAACCACGAATGATTCAAGCTGAGATGAGTGGGCTGAGGAGAAAGTGCCAATCAGTGAAATGTCTGCTGTGCAAACATAAACCCTAATTTATACCCACAAAAATTCCCCAGGCATTGGGGTAACCCTGTGCTTTGAAGGTGGACACGAGAACAGAGATGGAAGGGTCAGGGATCTCTGGGGCTGGGTGGTTTAGCTAGTCAGTGAGCAACAGAAGAAGACCCCAGTGTCAACCTCTGGTCTCCACACACAGTGGAAATTCTCTTCTAGCGTGCTTCTCTGTTTCTACACCCCCAGGATATTCCTCTACAAATCTACTACATTTACCTTAGTCATTGTTCTTACAATAATCTCATCCCTCCCATTTGCCAATTTCTAATCATTCCCCACTCTTTTTGCTTCCCTCTATCTTTTAATAGCAAAGTCATTTAACCGATCTTCTATGGCAGGAGTTGATGAACTATGACCCATAAGCCAAATCTGGCCCACTGCTTGTTTTTATAAATAAAGTTTTATTTAAAAAGTAGATATGTTCATTACTTCCTGTATTGACTAGGACTACTATTGGTGTTGGCACTCCGATGGTAAAAAATCTAGTTACTGAAAAGACAGGATAGTTCACAAGATGCAAATTCTTTCTCTTCCTCTTGAGGTAGAACTCAGGTTGGAATTTCAGCTCACTACATCCAGATGCACGGCGAGGAAGCAGAGAATTCGATTTCTCTTCTGCCTGAGCACCTGAGGCAACCTTCTTTGTTTGTGAAATCAGTTTGTACCACCTCCTCAGCTGGTCTTAACATCAAGTCCTTCTCAAAATCACAGTCATGGTTTTAATTTTGGTTTTCCTTTTAAAATATGGCACTCATTTTAGAGGCAGATTAAAGCAGAAGTTGCTGACTACCTTTTCCACTCTAAATATACTATGTTAACAAATGAAACCCCAAGCACTGGCAGCGATCACACCGTACTGCTGGTGGCAGGGAGCCAGGCTGTCAGCCTCATTTGCCTCCACTCCAGCTTCTGCAGAGTCATGCTGTTTCTGTGCAGCTTTATTTTTGTTTTTAGATCTCAAGTAAAAATGCTAAGTTTATTTTCTGACATTTTGCATTCAGCTAATTGTGGTTTTGGGGGTAGGGAAACTATAGCACTGGATAAACTCTATCCTCCAACTAAGTAACAACTGAGACCAATAGACAGGAGCCTAATCCAGTTGTCAAAAGAGAGGCTTCATCCAGCAACTCATGGGAGCGGGTGCAGAGACCCACAGTCAAACATTAATCAGAGCTCAGGGAACCCCATGGAAGAAGGGGTGGAAGGATTATGGGAACCACAGGGGTCAAGGACACTATAAGAACACAGCCCTCAAAATCAACTAAGCAGAGCTCATAGGGGCTCACAGAGACTGAAGTAACAATCACAGAGCCTGTACTGGTCTGACTGAGGTCCTCTGCATATATATATATATTATGGTGTGTAGCTTAGTGTTCTTGTAGGGCTCCTAAAAGTGGGAGTGAGGGTGTCTCCTACTCTCTTGCCTGCTCTTGGGGCCCTTTTCTTCCTACTAGGTTGCCTCGTCCTGCCTTGATATCAATATTTCTGCCTAGTCTTATTGTAACTTGTTATGCCATGTTCGGTTGATAACCCTGAGAGGACTGCTCTTTTCTGAAGGGAGACAGAGGAGTGGATCTGGGGGGAGGGAAGGAAGGAAGGGAGGGAAGGGGGAATGGATGGATGGATGGAGGGAGGGGAAACTGTGGTTAGGATGCAATGCATGAGAAAGAGTAAACGCTGCAGTCAGGTTGTAATGTATGAGAAAAGAATAGATAGATAGATAGATAGATAGATAGATAGATAGATAGATAGATAGACAGATAGATAGAGAGATAGGAGGGATAGATAAAGAACCAAGACCATGGTTGGAGTGATGGCTCAGCAATTAAGAGCACTTGCTGCTCTTAGAGAGGACCAGTGTTTGGTTCCCAGCACCCTCATGGCAGCTCACAACCATCTGTAGCTCCAGTTTCAAGGGATCTGACACCCTCTTCTGGCCTCTGAAAGTTCTTCTACGCAATGGTGTCCCTAAACTCACACAGGCCCATATAAAACAATAAAAAAGAAGTCTCAAAGAAATGATATCAGTAGGCTTTGAAGAGCTGGACACAGATGAACACAGTGACAAAGTGTCATGATGCCATGAGCCAGAAGAAACCCTCCATGTGCCAATCAATGACTTTCGGAGAAAGAAGAATGTGGCAGATCAAAAGAAAGAAGAATGATGGAAGTTGCTTGTGAATATCCTCATAATATGCAAGTGGGGGATATTTTCCAACATGTAGAGCTGTTCCCTCTACTCTCTCAAATGGCAAGATAATAATAATAATAATAATAATAATAATAATAAAAGAAGTGCCATGTGGGACATGATAACTCTAGTATTCACTCACCAAGCCGGATGGAAAATTCATAAAACCGCTTCAGCCTCACGACCAGGGGGCAGACCGCATTCCAAGCCTTTTCTTGAAGTTGAATGTCATTGGGGTTTTGAATGGCCTACACAGGAGAAAAAGGGGGTGATGATGAGTTTTCAGTTTAAGAAAACTAGTTACCCCACACCAAAGTACCCTGAATGATTTGAGTTTAAAAAAAAAAAAATGAAATCCCTAGTGTGCTTTGAGGATTAGAACCACATGAGTTGACAATGATTATCTGGACGATTCCCCAAAGAACTCATTTTCAAAGGCAGTTTCAACACTTGAACATAAAGCTAATGGGTCTCAGGTAGATCTTGTCTAGTCTCACTTGGTGTTGTGTTCTTGGGTTAAGAGAAAATCGGAATTGGAAGACTCAGCTCTCTCCATTAGCACTTGATTCATCTAAAGACTGCTCATTATGGAGAGTGGACGCTGTAACTATTTTGTCTTTTGGGCGATACACTGTGTCCTTGACAGTCTGTAATAATTTCTATACTTATGGTGACCTTGAAGCAGAAATGCCACCTCTTAATAGACTTTTCCTCAGCAGCATCCTGACAGTGGTGTGTTCTCATGAGGACAGGGTCAGAGGCACGGTAAATTTCATGCAAGTGTGTGTGTGTGTGTGTGTGTGTGTGTGTGTGTGTGTGTGTGTGTGTATGTTTATGCACATGCACTCAATGTATGTGTAAGGTTTTTCCTTCTCCCTAAAGGGTTTAGTCAGTTCAGTGCTGCCATTGACTTACGTCTCGGATCTCTGGTCCTGCGCCTTTGTAAGCCTGCAGGTCTGTGAGAATGCTTTCGGAATCTTGGAGGACAGCACTGATCTGGTTCCATATCTCTCGCTCTCCTTCTGTAGGCTGGGCATCTAAGTGACAGAGAAACCAAGAGAAACTGAGGCTGGTGTTTCCCAATGGCTCTCAAAGTCCATAGACAGTCAGTTCTCCCAGCTAAGTGGCCCCTTCTCTTCCTCCAGCTTTGGAAGTTATTCTGCAACTCTACAAGCTGTTAGGTGAGGAAAATGAACACAGCTTCTGCCCATGACGTCATTCAAAGCACCCAACAACCCTTTTGTACAGATTCAACCTAGTATGATCAAATCGTCCTAAGTGTTCATTTGCTAATTTATTTACATAAAATGCATTTTTGCATGCCTTATGTTCACATTGGGTAATAGGAGGGGTAAGCATTATTTTGGGGGAGCCAACTTCTTTTTAACGACCCTTTCATTGTGTCTATTCTTCCTTAAAGCTATCGCTTCCAAGGTGGTCAAAATCCGTAACATAAAACGCATCACCTTAGCCATCTTCAAATGTGGAGAGCAGTGCTGCCGATAAAGATATGAATCTTCCCCAACATGCAGCTCCATAACTCTCTTGATCTTGTAAAATCAAAACACTGTATAGAGTGTGTGCTTTTCAACAGGAAAAACTACAGGCTATTTTCATCATTGAAAACGTGCAGACAAGTATAGATGAAAAGAAAATAGGCCATTTGATACATAGTTCTTTTATTTTATGTATTTATATTATTTTATTTATATTTATACTATATGTAGGATGTGCACACACACGTTTCTCAGCCAAGACACACCAGGAGTTCATTGTCAAAATGCCTGCTCTGTTTATCTCCGGTCTTGACTGTGTTACCTGTAGAAAAGTGTGCTGTGCTTAGGTTCACATAAACAAAGGCACCATTCTGATAGCCACAAGGTGCTGTCTAAGCTCTCCAGGCAGATCTTACACTGTGGCATCTCTGGAACTCTTGCAGGTTCTTAACCCCAGAAGCATTTCATGGAGACGGACAGATGAGAAACATGGGCTTTCACTGTCCTCCTCATTGCTATGAATCAGGCTAGTTTCTTTCTGTAAAATGATACCACCGCTCAGGAAGAGAGGGACAGACAACATGTCATGTAACTATGGTTCCAGGCATTTAAGTCCTGAGATGAGGGATGCTGTCAGCTGACTTAACTAACATAGCGACAAGGACCGAGTTGTATGACATCTGACACCGCCTTGACCCAACTCCAATTGCGTTTAATCTTTCCACAATACAGAGGGCAGATGCTCCGGAAGTGTGACGTGTTTTCATCACTAGTGGGACTCTGGGGTGTCATAGATGGATTCACCAGACAGGTAAAGTGAGTACTGGCTGAGTGCATAAGCAGACTGGACAACAAGGGGAGAGTTGATGGCCAGAACAGGCCAGAGAAGCTTCTGTCCAACTCCTGACGAGTGACATCTTCAGCGAGTTTGGACTAGTTTATTCACCAGGTCCTGCCAAAGACAAAGAAATTGGTAGTTTCCAAAGAACTAGATACAATGTCAACTAGAGAAGAAGCAGGTCCAAGGTCCCTGCTAATCAGGGTTAGGAAAAGAATGTGGTTTGGAAGGAGTTGGAGAAGTCGGTGTAAAGAATGATAACAAAGGAGGAAGACAGAAAGAGGTATATCCACAAGGAGGGGACAAGGTGGCCCAGAGCCAGGTGGCTGGCTGGAACACAGCTGGGCCAGGAGGGAGAAAGAGATGTCAGGAGAGAGATCAGAGGCTGACCCAGGAAATGAAGGGGGAAGCCCAGCCGATTCCTCCTCTATCCCTGAATGCTTTGCTTCCCACTAACACTGGGTAAACATTACCAGGTCTGAGGAGTCTCACAATATGAACCACTTCATACGCTATCCCTTCTTGTTTCCTCAAAGCAATACGGACGTCATAAGAAGACTGCACGTCCATGAGCTGGGAAGCCCGTCACTGCAGAGAGCACATCGGTAGAACATCCAAGCGAGGGGCTGGAAGTTTCTGAATTGCAACAGCCACAGGGAGGGAAAGACAAGACAAACAAAACACAGCAAAGCAAAAAGCCTACAAAGCAAATAAAAATGAGGCCCTTGCTCGGGAGCTGGAGAGTTGGCGCAGTGGTTAAGAGCACCGGCTGCTCTTCCTGAAGACCTGGATTCGATTCCCAGCACCCACACAGTGGCTAATTATCATCCGTAACTCTAGTTCCAAGAGATCTGAGGCCCTCCTCTTGGTTTCCTTAGGCACTACGTACATACATGGCACGCAGACATACATGTAGCTAACATACCCATACACATGAAATTTTAAACACAGCACAACAAACTACAGAAAAAAAAGGTACTCTCTCAAATCCAGGAACACACTGTTTATAAGGTAGACAATCGCCAGATGAGGTATCTAGAAAAGAGAGCAAGTCCAACACGAGGGTTCACAGTTATAAAACTGTTTGTGAAAGAGGATGGCTTTGGGAGGCAAGGAGATGGGTTGACTCTCCCCTGTCACGTGGTCCCATCCCAACAAGGCACTAAGGAACAGTGTCACATGAAACAGAATTAAAACTAAATGGTCTATCAGAACACAGACAAACTTCAAAAGGCATCCTGTTTTTGACCACGGAACACAGAGAGAGAAAGCTTTCACACCACTTCGGAGAAAACAGAGGAATTTCTTAAGTGTTTTCAACATAAACATCCTACCAGGGAGCCTCAAAGTGGTCCTACAGCTGGGAACAAGCAGCCCCTGTCTCCACAGCGGGTGAACTGACGCTTTCTTATATAAACTGACATGGACGTTCTTTGGACCACAGAGAGTCTGCATGAGCGGCTTGCGGGGTGGTATCCTTTCTACGTCACAGGAGGTAGATTCGGGGTGCGGGGTGAGCACTTTCTACCTGACAGAGCTGTTCTCCTCGCAGCTAGAGGACGTATAAACCAGGACCGTCAGTCCCCAGCCTCCTTCTCTGGGAAACTGTTTCCTTTGGCAGATGTCCCGCCCATTAGGAATGTTTGTAGTTGGTCCTGTTTAGGGGGTGGGGCGCAGAAACCTCATCCATCGCTCCCGCTTCCATCCAGGCTCAGAGATGTGCTGGCTCATTTTCTGCCGTAATTTGTTAGTCTCACGGGATACCTGATTTCGCCCACCTTTCTTGTCACGGAATTGACGTCAATTTCTCTCTCTCAGCCAGAAGTTAGGCCCCTCATGCCAGCCAACAGGCCACCACGCCATCTGGGCCGAAAGGTGGGATATTCACAAGGGACTCAGTTCACTGGTGGCACCAGCTTCCCAGTACCGAGTGACAGCTGGGAGGCTCTGATCTCAGGACTGGCCAAACTTTTGACAATGTGACATGCTGTTATCACCTAGGGAGGTGCTGAGTCACACTTGAAGTTATCCTGGGCTGTGTATGGACCAGGCTGCATGTGGGATGTGTCTTTTCTAGTGCCTAGCTCGTTATGTAAGTGGGAAAAATGCTGCACAACCCCAAGTGACATTTAACATCATCCCAAATCCATACGGAATCCAATGATTCATCCCATAGTTAAAAAAAAAAAAAAGAAGTAATTAATAAGAACTTTATCCACTAGACACAGTTCTCTGACCGTATTTGTTTCATTTGATTACATATTTTCAGTGCCTGGTTAGTACACAATATGGGCTCAAGGAAAATGTGCTAGACAGATAGTTGAAGGAATGATTTATATACACTTTCTACATGTCAGGATTTTTTTTTTTTTTAGACAGGGTCTCATGTGTTTCAGGCTAGTCTTAAACTCACTATATATTCCATTGATTGTCTTGAATTTCTGATCATCCTCTTTCTGCTTCCCAGCGGCTAGGGATTCAGGTGTGTGCCATACTGGGGATGGAACCCAGGGGCTTTGGGGGTGCTAGGCAAGCACTATACCAATGGAGCTACATTCTGAGCCCCATTTGGGGATGCTTGTCTTTGAGTTCTGAGCTCTTTGGATACAGGGCTTACACACGTATATTCAGTACTCAGGATATCACATTTAATGAAGATAATAAAAATCTAGGAAACTGAATTCAGTGGGTGCTAGGAGGCAGTGGAATAAACAAAGGTTCCATCCTCCTGGACTCGGTCTTGTTTCCTTCCCACAAAGAGCTTGTACACTGCTATGTGTCTGCTGCTAAGACATCCATACTCACCTGTGATCAAACGGACCCTGCTTCATCAACATGTGTGCTTAAATCTCCCACTGCTCAGGGCCTCAGTGTGGCTGACAAGCTGCTGGGACATTTGCTCTATCTGGAAGAATGAAAGGCTGCCAGAGATCTCCCATTCCAGTCCTGTAACTGTCCTTGCCTTGCTTTGTGGGACAACTCTGAGAGGATTTGGATTCTCTTCCAGCACTCTCCACATTCAGACTTAACCACTGACCAGATTTAAAAAGTTTATTGAGTTTTCAGATGTCAAGAAATGACATCTTGAAGGGGACTCTGAAGAATTAGTGGTGGAAAAGGTTACTGTGTTCAATCCCCCAGCAACCTTGAGAGCATTTGCTAAGTGAATAGCAACTCTGAACTATGCTCTTTGCTTTTCTATTTTTAACACGAAGCTTGACATTTTATGAAATGGTACAACACACACACACACACACACACACACACACACACAGAGTTATCACATTGATGTACACATACACACATAACAGATTAACAGATATACACATATACACATACACACATTCACATATGCACAAACACATACACATATGCATATACACATTCACACAAACACACACACACACTGTACACACATATGAACACATATACTCATACACACATGCACACATTCACACCACTACTCATGATGGCAACGGGTTCTCATTTCCCATTGTAGCCAATGAATTCTTGGGTGATGTCTCTTCTAAGACTCACATTCTGAACTTCTGATCATCTTCAATTATTTTAGTGAATGGAGAAGAATAGCTACACAAAGTGAGTGCTCATCCTATCTGACAACGGAACTGTTAAAGTCCCGGTGATTTACACAGGCAATTTCAGAAACCAATACCCTTAGGAGGCCTGGGACACCTGTATCCTAGCCATTATCCAGGCGATGATTTAAGGCTCGTTTTGGACTCACTGCTGTGGAAAGTGTGAAAATGCACCATGTGTGTATTGTGACCTTACACACTCACTTTTGTTGTCAAGAACTCACTAAATTCCATGTGTCTACAATTTTTAATAGATAAAACACCCTTTTATCAGTTAAGATGGAGGATATTAATTTTGTTCGCAGGCCGGGGATATATTGACTGCTCCTCCTTTGGATGTAATTGCTAGGGATGGTGCATGTTAACTGCCAACATTTTGGGTGTCACTGGAGGCTAGGTGGAAGGTATCTCTGTGGCGGACTCTTGATATTTTTTTTTTCAAAGCAGAATGTTTGGCATTCCTCTGTGCTAATGGGAAGAAAGTAGTTGTCTTTGTTTGTCAGAAAGACTTTCAGTAAAGCTGCCACAGGGAACAAGGGCAGTCCTCAGACTGCAAAGAGGCTGTCAAATCAAAAAGGCTTTATCTCTGTAAATCAGCCAAGGCCTCATCCTGTCTTCAAAGGCAGCAGGGACACCTCCACCTTTCCCCCACAGCCTACTTAGGCCTGTGAGGAGATTCTGACAAAGAAGCAAATTAACCTAAAATAATCCGAGGAGAAGACACAATTTATGAGATGCCTTTGGTCTTGAAGGCAGCCATGGCACTTCATCATCAGGATGTATAGCTCTCTGTGCCCCGATGACTGCTGGGTAAACACTGGAGTGAGGAACAGCAGAAAGGATTTGCCCAAGCCATAAATTAAATCCATGGCCCATCTTCCCACCCACTCTCCCAACCCCTCCTGTGTTCCAAATAAACTAAGAGACATAAATAATTACCTGGTGTTAAGTTTGGGGGATGCAAAATGGTAATAACCTATAGCATAGCCAGACACTGTTTACAGAAGCAGCTTGAAATTGCAAAGGTCCATTGGAAAATGTAAGCCGGGCTGACACATTTGTTTGGACAGGACATTAGTCATCACATACCTGAGCCCATGGGACAATCACCCCAGGGACTGAACAGGGTTGGGCGGGTGAAGGGTTGTCTATTTCATCTGCTTCACTGGGATTCCTAGGTGGACATGGTACTCTAAGGGTGGAGTTTTGAAAGCAAATCCTATGCCATCTTAACTAACACTCATTGAATACCGCCCTCAAGGCACACTCACCAACCTCTCTTAAGTCCAGATTAGATCTCGGGCCAAGAAAGGGAAGTTAATAATAACCCTGTCTGTTTCCTACCTGAAGGGATGTAGGGAGAATTCAGACAAGGTTAAAGGTCTTAGAAAGTTGGCATGCTAGAATATTATGGAATGTAAAAAATCTCTCTGCATTTGTGTGTATGTATGTATACGTGTGTGCGCATGTGCACACGCATAAGTATAGGCACATATGTACAGAAGCCAGAGGTCAACCTCAGGTATTAGTTCTCACTTTCCACCTTGCTGGAGAGAGGATCTCTTGTTCTTTACCACTGTGTACACAGGCTAGCCAGCTGTGAGCTCCCAAGGATCCCTGTGCCTCCAAAGTTAAGAGCCCTGGATATGGACATGCATCACCACATCCAGTTTTACATGAGTTTAGAGGATCCGAACTCAGGTCCTCACAACAGCATGACAAACATTTTAACCACCAAGCTGTTTCTCCAGGCCCTGTGGGAGCATATTTGTCACTGAGTGTTTGTGTTGGATCCATAAACTGCTTTGCAGGTCTGTTCTGTTCTGATTTTTGTTATTCTCCTTGGTCAAGTAAGCATACTAGAAAAAGACGTTTGATCATCTAATGAAAGGAATGTATTTCCCCCTCTGCTAGATCCTCTAGCTTCCTCTGAGCAGACGCAAGACTGACAGAGGACAGGTGCAAGCAGAGAGCAGCTGAGGCAGGAAGTGGACGTGAGTCACAAAGGCATCCCAGCTGGCAGGCTAACCCGATACAAACCTTTGTTCCCAAGAAGAGGAAACTGAAGCCTTTTATAAGTACAGCGATGGGATGATGTTTTAGAATATCCTAAATTATCACTTCCTATATGCCACTACCATCCCTGGATTAATTTATGAGACATAGATTTGCCTCATAAGAACACGATTTTTTAAAGATTTATCTTTAATTTTTAACTTTGTGTGTGTGTGTGTATGTGGATATATGCACATGTTTGAAGGAGCCCTTGGAGGCCAGAGGCACTGGTTTCCTCTAGAGAGGAATTACAGGTGGTTGTGAACCACCCAGTGTGGGTGCAGGCAATGGAATATGGATCTTCTGCGCAAAGATTATGGAGGCCTTCCGGGGAACGGTATGTGCTCTTCACTGTAAAACCACCTCTCCAGCTCCTCCACTGTTTAGCCACTACCTACTAAGGAATATTTCTTTAGCCTAATTTAGGATCCATTCTTCTGACTAGTACAGTATTTGATCTCTGTTCGGGATGTACCTAATTCCTGTACTATTGTCTCTGCCTGCTCATATCTTATTTTCCTAATGATTTTTTTTTTTTAAAAAGCCTTTAAGAAGAGATCAAGTCCTTCTAATACTCTCATTTTAACATGTGATGTCTTATGTTTCCAGGTCTCTTTGCCCCTGCAAGAATGCACCATCATACCTGCTTCGTTCTTAAATACAGGAGGATTCTTTGCATATGGCCACTCAATTAGTGTCCTCCAAAACCAATGAAATTATACTCCATGCTCAACAAGATCACAGATACAGGAGGCAACAACAATCAAAACATACGACTTTCTATAAATCTTCATCCCAAGAAAGTGTACACCAGTGATGTGGTGAACATACCCAAGCAGAAGAAAACTGCATTGTTCAATTGCTGATAGTGCATCAAATAATAATGCCTGAACCAACAATGCATCTTAGACGGCCTCCCAAACCAGACTACAAGATCTTCAGTCATTTACAACATAGGGTGGTTGGTGCTCAGAACACCCTTCAAGATCACTTGAAAAACTGGATCATAGTAACTATAAGGCAGTCATTCTCCTTCCATGGCTCTCAATCTGTGGGTCACAAGTCCTTTGGAGGCTGTATGACCCTTTCACAGGGGTTGCTTAGGACCATCGGAAAGATCAGATATTTACATTATGATTCATAACAATAGCAAATTTAGTTATGAAGTAGCAAGGGAAATAATTTTATGGTTGGGGAACTGTATTAAAGGGTTGCAGCATGAGGAAGGTTGAGAACCACTGAATTAAAAGGAACAGAGAATGAAGAAGTAGTATAAACACAATTAGAATGGTGTTTAGATTTAATAAAGACATGCAATATAAAACATATAGATGAACCTTGAAGATGTTACAATAGCTGAAATAAACTAGTTACAGAAAGAGGCACACTATGTGATCTCACTTATGCAATGCACATAAAAATGTCAATTAATAGGTGTAGAGTGTGGAGTAGTGTCAGGGGCCCTGGGGGTGGGCAACATAGTTGCTAATTACCAGAGATGAAGCTTCTTTTATGCAAAATGAGTAAGTTCTAGATGCACGGTGTAATGATCTGGCTAGTTAACAACAGTGTATTGTACATTTAAAAATCTGATAAGATGATAGAACTCATGGTAGAACAGAAAACATCAAAAAATTAAAAGTGATTAATTCTATGTGTAAACTAATTTCAATCTTGATTAGTCAAAAACCTGTTCATTTTCATTTTAAGGGAATTGGGGAAACCACAATGTGCTAACTATATATTCAAGGACATAAAATAATTAATGTTAATTTTGTTGTGTATACATCCATAGCTCTGTGACAAAATTCCATACCATTGTAGAAACAAATGAAGATTACAAGGAATATTGCTCTTTCTAACAAAGAGAACACGGCACATAATATACAAGCCAAGCCTTTGTTATTTTTATTGCAGAAGCTAAGGCTGTATATTGAGTGCAATATAATCGGAAAAGTAAGACAACTGTCCTAGACAATGGGGGCAACAGGTGTATTTAGGTTTGGCAGAGGAAAAGTAAGAAAAGGAAGGTTCTACAAATGTAGGAAGAAGAAAACAATGGAAATGTCCACATGTTTACATGTTCACAAATGATCCCATTTTACTTTTCAGCCATTATGCATAATGTCCTACGTAGTACTCAAATACACATTTTATGTGTATGTTTTCATTTTCTTGGGCATATACAGGAACAGCCTGATTATACGGTAACTTGAACCTCAACCTTGAACACTTCAGACTGTCTCTCAAAGCAGATGCAATTCCCTACTTGCCTGAGCATTCCAATTTCTTCATAGTCTCAACAGCACGTT
This sequence comes from Peromyscus eremicus, assembly GCF_949786415.1. Taxonomy (NCBI): domain Eukaryota; kingdom Metazoa; phylum Chordata; class Mammalia; order Rodentia; family Cricetidae; genus Peromyscus; species Peromyscus eremicus. The sequence continues at coordinate 31,886,122 of NC_081437.1, read as the reverse complement.
TATCATCTTCAATTCGATGACAGCTGCCCTGGTGGGCATTCTCTCATGGTAGTTCTACCTTGCATTTCTCTCCTGGTTGATTACACTGAATATTCCTTTCCCACGGATACTTGACTTTGGGTGGAGAAATGTCTGCTCAGATCTCACAGCCATCTTTGATAGAGCAAACTGTTTACTAGTAGACAAAAACTTCCTCCCAAGTGAGGTGCTTTTGAATACTTCAAGGTATTTATTATTATTTGGTGTGTGTGTGTGTGTGTGTGTGTGTGTGTGTGTGTGTGTGTGTGTATGTGTGCATGCCTGTGTGAGTGTGTGTGAAAGAGAAAGAGAAAAAAACAGATAGAGAAGTGCTACTTTGTAACTTCAGCTGTCAACATGCTTACTATAAAGTCTTGATTTGCCTCCTCCTTCCAGTTTGAGTTCTGAGATCACAGTCATATGACCACCATACCCCTACTAAGTTACTTTAACTTCTACTGTCTTGGAGACAGTAGAAACTCGCAAAGTTGCTTGCTATGGCTTGCCTGGTACTGAACACAATGGCGAGTCACTGGTGCATGAGTTAAAGATTGTTACTAAACCGGCTGAGCACCGGAAGTAACAGTAAAGCAAGGTGGGGTTAGCCAGATCCTTATGGACTAGACCACTGAGTCAGATTTTGGGGGTGAGGCTTAGCTCCCTTTTTAAAAGAGAGAAAAACAAAACAACAACAACAACAACAACAAAACAGAGTTCATCAGATGTTTCTGATCACTCCAGTCTGGGAATCAAAGCAGCTCCTTGTGTGGAAGGCTGCTGCCCGCTGCCCACCTTAGGGCCATCATGGAGGCTCGGATGAGCAACCTGCCATTGGGTTTCAGCCAAGCTTGCACAATGTCCTTCAAACCATCACTCACTGAAATGACATTCATTAATCTTCTCTACCACACCCCTACTTCCTGGCCTTCAAAGAGGAAAGTGAGGCCTAGTGAGGAGGCAGGAGAGACAAAGAAAAAAAGAGTAAAGGGATAAAAGATGCAATGAAAAAAAAAAGATGTTAAGGGTCTGTGGGAAAATAGGAGCATAAATTGTAGAACTCACTGAAAAGGTCAACAGGAATTTAAATCAGATCTTTGCCACTGAGGAACCCAAGGACAGATGTATCTAATTTTGTATTATGTTTTGACCCAGCTTAATTATATCTATTTGACCCAGTTCAATTATATCCCATCACTGACTTCAAAAAGAATATTCAACACTGAAAGAAGACGTGCTAAATTCATTTAAGCTGTTACTACGCTGCTCAGCTTTCCTTCCTCTCTCCATCCCTCACCCCTTAACTCTTTACCACTCAGCCTCTGGATAGAAAGAAAGATTCTTTCCAAGGGTGACTGGTGACACCTGAATGCTCAACGATCATCCCCCATTTCCTTGTTCTCTTCCTTGACCACTGTGTGGTATCTGGACTCCCTATGTTCTCCTCACTGCCTAGATTTGGCTTGCCTGGCTCTTCCTTTACAAGATCATCATCTACCCCCGATGCTCATGCGGTACCCAAACCCCTGGCTCAACATAAGGCTAGGTGCTTGGTCACAATACTCAGTAGGGCTCAGGCTCTGCCCCTAGGAATCTCAACTTAGTAGGGTATCCTTCTGTCTTGGAGACTATTACTCAAAACTCACAAAGTTGCTTGCTATGGCTTGCCTGGTACTGAACACAATGGCGGGTCACGGGACGCATCAGTTTAAGATCGTTACCAAAGCGGCTGTGGCATCTCTCCAGGACCCCTTACCCACTGAAGTCCTTTCCAGTGGAGTGCCTGAAGTTGTCATCTGTTCAGTTCCCATTTACCCAAGGAATTTGAGCTCTTCTGTCTGGATGTGAGCTCCAAGGATGAGCCTCCAGCCTTAAGCTTGGCAAGTGTACTTAGCATCATCCAACCAAAACAGCCTTCCATTCAAGCCCCCCTCCCTGTTTTCCCAATAGACTTTTAGTACTCTGTCTACATTGGACTTCTTGTTGTTCTTCAAACATGTCCTTTCTAGTCTAATCTCTATGCCTTTAATCACACTATTTCCATCTGTTGGAAAACTTTGCACCCCATCTGGGCTGGCAGAAAATCTAGTCATTCTTTACAGCCCATTAAAACGCCACCTGTTGCAATATGTGTTGTCCTGGTCTTCCTGTGGCCCTCCCTTTCCAGAATCTAGATGCGAGTTCTGTTCCCTTCTGTCCGCTGGTGGCACGGTATGCCTTTCTCAAGTCCCCTAGTTTGTCTTGAAGTAAATGTCTATCTGGCTCTCCACTTCAGTCTGTGACTTTTCCATTAAGGCATTCTCATTTATCTCCAAATCCTGCTGGTGTGTGGCTGATATGGAAGTCATATCATGCTCAACATACCCTTTATTGATTAAACTGCAACCCACAGATTCAAGGGAAAATCTTCCTAAAGCCCACCTTTTCCACCTCTCTTACCATTGGTCTTTAAAAACCTCCTTCAGAAATACTATTTTTAAGACATGGGTGGTGGTTTGTCACATGCCTTTAATCTCAGCACTCTGGGAGGCAGAGGCAGGAAGATCTCAGAGTTTGAGGCCAGCCTGGTCTACAGAGCAAGTTCTGGGACAGCCGGTCCTACACAGAGGAAGCATGTCTATTGGGGGGGAGGGAGGGCAGAGATATTTAGGATAAAAAGAATGTTTTTGTTGTTGTTTTGTTTGTTCTCATGACATATGTTTAGTTTGGAGAGGAATAAAACATGTTTTTCCTAGTCAGGAATAGAATGACGGCAGGTTACTTCAAAGAAGCTGCTGGCTGCCGTGATGAGCATTTGGGGACAACAAGGTAGAAGACAACAGAGGGATCCACGTCCCCATCTTACCTCCCTGTGTGACCTCAGCTCAGTTAGTTCCCTCCTAGAGTAAAACTAACCTTCTGGAGAATATGAAAAGGGTTTCTTTTTATTTCCTCTTTGGAAAAAGAAGCAGAATTCTGTACATTTTTCTAAATTTGTATTTCCTTTGTAGTTATAGTTTATATAGACTTGTATAGTATATAGATTATAGTTACAGCCCTAATAGGAAGCCATCAGACGTGGTAATCTGGTGCTCACTTCCTTGTCTTGGAGAAATTATAATATCTGTAAAGGGAGCTTTAGTATCATGGACATCAAATTTCAATCTCTCTCATCTTACTATTTAGCCACCAGGACCTTTCACTGAATAGTGAAACAATGCCCGAAGCACACGACTGAGCCAATCAGAGTGCAATGGCCATAGAGAAGAGGAACCGAGCCCTCTCTAGGGCCATTTCGCCTGCTGCTATGCAGGAGGGAGGGGCTTTCCAAGGCAAACCTCAGAGCCCCAGGGAGGACCAGTTGGAAACCATTGTTTTAAATCCTTTCAAGCTTTATTTGTACTGTTTCCAGATTCTGAAGATTAATCCGGACAAGGGACTCAACCTTCACGGCAGGGGCAGTGTGGACAGCCAAGAAATCAAGACAACTAGATCAGCAGTGGGGGCCACCAAATTCTGGCAGGTAGGTGGGAGTCAGAGCAGACTCATGTGGCACGTAGGGCTTCCCAGCAAGAGTGGACATTGGATCACTCTGGGTTCATAGGTGTTTGGAAACTGTGAATGAATGGAGACTTTAACATTATTCTTAACTACTGTATACATTGAATGTAATCATGCAAAATGTGTGCTATAAAAATGGAAGGGAAGCTGGGCAATGGTGACGCATACCTTTGATCCCAGCACTGGGGAGGCAGAGCCAGGCGGATCTCCGTGAGTTCGAGGCCAGCCTGGTCTACAGAGTGAGTTCCAGGAAAGGTGCCAAAACTACATAGAGCAACCCTGTCTCAAAAAACCAAAAAAAAAAAAAAAAGGAACTTATGATTAAAGTTAAAGTAACAAAGTGAGAATGGTTAGGATTACAGACAACTTATTTAAGGCTATTGACGGATCTTACTTTAACAATATTATATGCACACAGGTATACAGACAGACAGACAGATTTTAGAAAAATCACAGGTAAACTCTTCTTGAGCTCCTCGCTGAAATCCTTATCAAACCAAATGGAAATGAAATCATAGCCAAGCCAAACCATAACAGCGGGGAGGAACTGGGTTAGATCCGAAGTGAAGGATCTTTCAGGGAGTGTAATGAAGAGTTTCGTTACCAGAATCCATGCGTTCTGGAGCCGCTTTCCTTTTCCAGCAGCTGTTTTAAGTCTATCAGAGATGCCACACAACACCTTAGAGAGCTTCCACTCTACAACTTGGAAAGGTCTTCTAGCATTTAATTAACAAAACTGCTAGAAGACTCAGCCTATACGTGAAGACATTCTGACCATTTTCTTCCATATAGATAAATACTTGACAAATTAAAGTTTCAAGCAAGTTCAAGAGGGCAGTGGATGTGGATACAAAAGAGATACCCAGCTGTGTTCCAGCTACTGTTATAGTTTAAAACAACAGAGGAGCGGGAAGACAGCTCAGTGGGTAAAAGCAACAGCCACACAAGCCTGATGACCTGGAATTTAAAAAACTGGATAGGGTAGCCAGCATCTGTAAACCCAGCCCTCCTAAAATGAGATAGGAGGCAGAGACAAAAGAATCACCCAGAAGCTTCCTGGCTGGTGAGCCTGGTGTTTGCAGGGTAGAGCCTGGAGTATGCAGATTAGAGCCTGAATGTGCAGAGTAGAGCCTGCAGTATGTAGGGTAGAGCCTGGAGTATGCATGGTAGAGCCTGGAGTATGCAGGGTAGAGCCTGAATGTGCAGCTTGGAGAAGAGCAGCAGAAACTTTGGACCCAAGCGGCTAGAGCAGGTCTGTCACCAAGAGCTGGAGTCCCTGGCAGCCAGAGCCCAGCAGAGATAGCGCAGGAGAGGCTAACACCAACAGAGAGCAGCAACAAGCATCAAACGCCCTTCAGAGAGGCTGCTAACCAGGGCAGAGAAGCAGTAGCTGGACAAGCAGCTGGAATAGCAAATCCAGAACTTCTGAGGTGAGGCAGAGCCGTGCTCCAGGCCGAATGGCTGAGACACAGGAACCTAGGCCAACCTGAGCTCCCAGCAGCAGGATGAGGCTGAGCCATGGAGTTGCCCTGAGATGGCTTTTGGCTGTGCTGCCCCGGCAGAGCAGGTGGGGGTGCAGCAGCCATGACTGTCCAAGGCTGGGTTTACCCAGTGTTGCTGAATGAGAGCCGTAGCTCATAGCAATGAAACCTGTGTGGACATGCCAGTGACAGGAGGCACAGACAGTCCAGGACTGTGGAAGTTGAACGGAAGCAGCAGCAAAGGGGGCAGTTTGTTTGCTGTTGGTTCGTGCTGGCTGTACAAAGAGGTGCTCTTCAACCAGTTAACAGCTTTTGCCCTAGATCAAATGGCCTAGGGGAAGGCTAACTGAAAATGCCTCTGTAGCTCAGAGTGAGGCTTTAGAGATGCTGGTTTGAACTGGGTTGAATGCAAGGGGAACTGCAAGAAGTTTTGGTAATGGGACTCTTCATATTTGGAGCTGTTCACTTATGACTTGGACAGCAATACAAAGACTTCAGGGCGGCTGACTAGCCAGGCCCTGATCTTGGGCTGTCAGTGGAACATGAAGACTGGTATCAGAACTGACTTTTTGAACTTTTCAGACTGCAGAAAGGGAGCAAGGTTGAATTCACTTGTGCATATAGACTTTATTAACTGTGATGACTTATGAATTGTTTTATGTATGCATATATGTTTTATTAATTGTGGTGACTTGTGAACTATTTTGAATAGAAGTGAAACTTCTGTGTAGAAAAGGAACTGCTTGTGCAGACATAGAGAAGTTTGTTTTTTTCTATCCAGGCTCAAGATGCAGCTAAAAAAATTATTTTAAAAAAAGGGGGGAGGAGTCAATATTCCTCAGTCTCTTTAGTTTAAACAAAAATATTTTTTTGTCCCTTGCCAAGAAAATATAAAAGAAATGGACAGTTTTCTTGATAGGTACCACATACCAAAATTAAATCAAGACCAGATAAACAATTTAAATAGACCTATTACCCCTAAGGAAGTAGAAACAGTCATTAATACCAACACTCCTCAAATTGTTCCACATAATAGAAACAGAAGGATCATTGCCAAATTCTTTTTATGAGACTACAGTTATCTTGATACCCAAACTACACAAAGATGCAACAAAGAAAGAATTACATGCACACCACTCTCCCTCATGAATATTAATGCAAAAATGTTCAATAAAATATTGGCAAACCAAATCCAAGAACACATTAAAAACAACAACAACAAAACACCCACCATGAGCAAGTAGGCTTCATCCCATAGATGCAGGGATGGTTCAACATATGAAAATCTGTCAATGTAATCTACCATATGAACAAACTGGAAAAAAAATACACATGATCATCTCGTTAGATGCTGAAAAAGCCTTTGACAAAATCCAACACCCCTTCATGATAAAGGTCTTAGAGACATCAAGGAATATACCTAAACATAATAAAAAGCAATATACACCAAGCCGACAGCCAACATCAAATTAAATGGAGAGAAACTCAAGGCAATTCCACTAAAATCAGGAACAAGACAAGGCTGTCCACTCTCTCAATATTTATTCAATATACTACTCGAAGTTCTTGCTAGAGCAATAAGACAACAAAAGGAGATCAAGGGGATACAAATTGGAAAGGAATAAGTCAAACTTTTGCTATTTATAGACCCCCAAAATTCTATCAGGGAACTCCTACAGCTGATAAACATCTTCAGTAATGTGGCAGGATTCAAGATTAACTAAAAAAAAAAATCAGTAGCCCTCCTATATAGAAATGATAAACAAGCTGAGAAAGAAATCAGAGAAACAAAACCCTTTATAATAGCCATAAATAATATGAAATATCTTGGAATAACTCTAACCAAACAAGTGAAAGACTTATATTACAAGAACTTTAAGTCTTAAAAGAAAGAAATTGAAGAAAATATCATTAAGTGGAAAGATATACCATGCTCATGGACAGGTATGATTAACATAGTAAAAATGGAAATCTTACCAAAAGCAATCTACAGATTCAATGCAATCACTATCAAAATCCCAACACAATTCTTCACAGACCTTGATAGAACTGTACTCAACCTCATATGGAAAAAACAGAAAAGTCAGAATAGCTAAAACAATCCTATATGATAAAGGAACTTCCGGAGGTATCACCATCCCTGACTTCAAGCTCTATTAGAGCTAGAGTAATAAAAACAGCTTGGTATTGGCATAAAAACAGACACATAAATCAATGGAATTGAATCAAAGACCCTGACATAAATGCACACATATATGAACACCTGACTTTTCACAAAGAAGCCAAAATTATACAATGGGAAAAAAAATTTTTCAACAAATGGTGCTGGCATAACTGGATGTCAACATCTAGAAGAATGCAAATAGATCCATATTTATCACCCTGCATAAAACTCATGTCCATGTGGATCAAGACCTCAACATCAATCCAGTTATACTGAATCTGATTAGAAGAGAAAGTGGGAAGTAGCCTTGGAATGCACTGGTACAGGAGACTACTTCCTGAATATAACAATAGTAGCACAGACATTGACACAACAATTAATAAATGGGACCTCTTGAAACTGAAAAGCTTCTGTAAGACAAAGGACAAGGTCAATAAGACAAAATGGCAGCTTACAGAATGGGAAAAGGTGTTCACCAACCCCACTTCTGACAGAGGGCTGATTTCTAAAATATATAAAGAACTCAAACTAGACATCAAAATACCAAAGAATCCAATTAAAAAATGGGGTGCAGATCTAAATAGAGAATTCTCAACAGAAGAATCTCAAATGGCTAAAAGACATTTAAGGAATTGCTCAACATCCTTAGTCATTAGAGAAATGCAAATCAAAATGACTCTGAGATAACATTTTACACCTGTCATAATGGCTAACATGAAAAACACTGATGACAGCTTATGTTAGAAAGGATGTGGAGTAAGGGGAACACTCCTCCACTGCTGGTGGGAGTGCAAACTTGTACAGTCACTTTGGAAATCAATATGGTAGTTTCTCAGAAAAATGGGAATCAATCTACCTCAAGACCCAGGTTTACCCAAAGGATGCTCAATCATATCACAAGGACACTTACTCAATTATGTTCATAACAGCTTTATTCATAATAGCTAGAACCTGGAAACAACCTAGATCTTCCTCAACCAAAGAATGGATAAGGAAAATGTGATACATTTATACAATGGAGTATTACTCAGCTGTAAAAAACAATGACCTCATGAAATTTGTAGGGAAATGGATGGAATTAGAAAAAAAATCATTCTGAATGAGGTAACCCAGACCCAGAAAGACAAACATGGTATGTACTCACTCACAAATGAATATTAGGAGTAAAGTATAGGATAACAAACCTACAGTCCATAGCCCCAGGGTGGCTAGATAACAAGGAGGGACCAAAGAGGGATGCATGGATTTCTGTGGGAAGGGGAACTAGAAGAGATCTCCTGGGTAAACTAGGGGCAGGGGTGGAGAGATGGAGGGGATGGGAACTTGAGGGAGTGGGTTGGGCAGGCTGGGTGTGTGGGTTGGAGGCAGGACATGTAAGGGGAGAGTAACAAAAGAGACGTCTTGATGGGGGGGCATTTGGGGGTTAGGGAGAAACCTGGTGCCAGGGAAACCCCCAGGAATCCACAAGGATGGCCCCAGCTAAGACTCTTGGCAATAGTGGGAAGGGTGCCTGAATTGGCCATCTACTATAATCAGATTGGTGACCACCCTAATTGTCATTAGAGATACTCTATCTAGTAAGTAATGGAAGCAGATGCAGAGATCTACAGCCAAGTACTGGGCTGAGTTCTGGGAGTCTTGCTGAAGAAAGGGAGGAGGGATTGTACGAGCCAGGGGATCATGACAGAGAACACACAGAAACAACTGACCTGAGCTTGTGAGAGCTAATAGAATCTGCACCAACAGTTAGAGATCTAACTGCACGGGACCAATCTAGGCCTGTGGCATGTGTGTGACAGTTGTGTAGCTTGATCTCTTTGTAAGGCTCCTAACAGTGAGATCAGGACCTGTCCCTGGCGCATAGTTGGCTTTTGGGAACCTGTTCCCCATGCTGGATTTTACCTTGCCCAGTCTTGACACAGGGGAGGAGCTTGGTCCTGCCTCAATTTGATGAGCCATGCTTTGTTCAAGCCCATGGGAGGCCTGTCCCTTTCTGAATGGAGACAGAGCAGGAGTGGAAGGGGAGAGGGGTAGATGAGAAATGAGGGGGGTAGGCAGGAGGTGAGGAGGGAGGGGAAACTGCTGTAGGTATGTAAAATAAATGAAAAAAAATGTCATTTACATAAAATAAAAAATCTTAGGGAAGATTTATGGTAAAGTTTTATGTATATAATACCAAAGCTAATCCTTATATCAAAGAAAACCATGGACCAATTAAATTAAACCTTTCTTTGGGCTTCTATAAATCATAAAGACAGGGTAGAGGAAAACAGCTTAGAAGTGCATGATGCCATTTGGATTTGGTTTGCGTCTCATACAAAAATCTCTATAACTTCTCTACGAACAAGGCCCACCAAACAAGTGCAAAGTTCCCATTGCTGTGTTATCGTGCTCAGAACTTACTTTCAAAATCCAGGAAAAAGTGCGGATAATTCTCAATTTCCCGGGTCAGGACTTTGAGCAAGTTTCCCATGCCAGCAAACCTAGAAAAGACAACACAAAAGCAAAAACCATCAGGGATATAAAAAGCTGACTCCTATGCATCCAGCTCCACCTTCACATCCTGAGGACCAAGGGGAGAGCAGCTCCATCACCTGGAGATGAACCTTCAGAACTATCATCTCACAGTTCATCCCTGAGCTGCTGGGGGCTAAGGAACCCTGAGGTGGGGCTCTCCAAAGCACGGCAGTGATGGGTGGGTGTGTCACAGGCCCCTGAAGAACACACTTGCACCCTGCATCTCATTCACATAATAATAAAATAGTAACAACTTTTTGACTATTTCTATGCAATGTTTCCCTCTCCCTTTTAAAGGCCCTGTAACCACACAGCTGACACCTCTGCCTCGCTTTGTTTCCTGCTGATGGAAAACAACTCATATCACTGGAGAAGTATGACAGACAGGGTGTCATTAAGATACCCACCATGAATAGCCAGGATTTCTCCTTTATCTCTTGTATTTTTTTTTTAATTTTTCTTCCCTCCCTTCCTTCCTCTTCTTCCTCCCTCCCACCATCTCTCTCAGACTTGCTGGGTAGCCTAGAGTTCCAGGGTCTTGCTGTGTCGTCCATACTGGCCTTGAACTCACGATCCTACCACCTTAGTCTCCCAAGTGCTGAGGCTCCAGGTGTATGCCTGCACGCCCAGCATAAATTTCCTAAAGTTTATGAGAGAAAGTTCAAGAAACAGATTTCAGGTCCCAGGGACTCTCTTGACGCTCATAAGAGGCAAGATTTCTCAAACTATAACTCCTAGTCTAGTTACAAGATCTCATCAGTTGATGTTTCCATGATAAAACACCACTACATAAAATACAAAAATGTAAACCTTTGGGCTGGCAAGATGGCTGGGGCAGGTAAAGGTACTTGCTGCTAAGCATGACAACCTGAGTTCAATTCCCGGATCCTACACAGTGGAAGGCAGGAACCCACTCCATCTGCTACTGTGCCATCTGACTTCTACATATGAGTGAGTGTGTGTGTGTGCGCGCATAACATCACAAAAGCGATTCTCAATGAAACAGCAGCCTCAGAGGCTGGACAGTTGGCACAGACTGAGAGCCCTTATTGCTCTTACAGAGGACATATTTTGACCCCGCCGTCTCCATGGTGACTCACTGTCTGTACATTATCTGTAACCCTAGTTCCAGGAATCTGATGCCCTCTTCAGACCTCCATGGGCACCAGGCAGGCATATGGTATACATACATACATAAACACTGGCAAAACACTCCTACACATAAAATAATAATATAAATAAAGCTAAAAAGAAAAGCTTTTTAAAAGAAGTAGTAGCCCGAGACATGTACAAATGCAGGTAAAATCAGCAGAGAAATACAAATCTGTTACACATCTACAGTCCTCAACCTAACATCGAAAGAATGGGTACAAGTTACTTATGAAGGAAACAGCAAACTTTCCACAGATCTCAGAGAGAGAGAGAGAGTTATTAACTGTCCTCTGGGGAGGCCACTCACCCACGCATCCTACTCATTCAACATATCTATGGGGCTGAAAGCAGGTTAGGGCCCATGTTCTTTGGAAGGACTTCATCTACCTCTGTTTTATAGATGATGATGGTACTTAGCACCATCATCACCACCGTCACGATTACCCTAACCGCCTTCAGACACATTTAGGGTTTTCCGGTGGACAATGGGTTTGGTAGGCTTTAGTAGGCTGCATGGAGCTCTCCAGAGGAGAAGACCAACGGAGGAACACGCTGCATTTCTCTCTTCTGAGATGAAACACCTTCCCTATCCTTTCTGACACTCTGCTTCTCATCCCCTGCCTTCACACCATTTCCTGTGAAAACATACCTGAGCAAGCCTCACATACCACAACCTCTGCCAGATGTAAAACTCAGAATGGGTATAGACTATCCTGTATTAGACAGTATTCTCAAGCCCTCTTAGGCCTTATTTTATTTATTTATTTTTATATTTATATAGTATCTTACTAATAGCCATGAGTCTTACTGGAATGTAACATAAAGGTTAAAATAAAAACATTCTTGAAAATGAACTGTGAACTTTTGTAAGTGTTCTTTCAAGCAAGATTTGTCAGTCTCTGCTGAGTTCATTTTCAACTTTATCAAAATCTTACATCAGTGGTTAAAAACAAAATGAAACCATTAATATACACTATGACTCTGCCATCATTTTTTTGTTTTAATGATTTATTTTTATTTTTCATTTATTTACTTTTTTATTTAAAATTTTTTTTTATTCATTTCACATACTAACCACAGATTCCCCTCTCATCCCTTCTCCTGCTCCTCCCACGCCCACCTAACCTCCCCACACACCCCTCATCCACTCTTCCAAAAGGGTAAGTCCTCCCATGGGGGGACAGGTAAGCCTGGTACATTCAGTTGAGGCTGGGCCCAGCCCCTCCCTCCTGCCTCAAGGGTGAGCAAGGTGACCAACCATAGGTAATGGGATCCAGAAAGCCAGATCATACACCAGGGATAGATACTGATCACATTGTCAGGGGCCCTTCAAACAGATCCAATTACACAACTGTCTCCTGTATGCAGAGGGTCTAGTCCAGTCCCATGCACGTTCCACAGCTGTCGGTCTAAAGTTTGTGAGTTCCTATGAGCTTGGTTCAGTTGTCTCTGTAGATTTCCCCACCACGACCACCCTTGCTCAAATAATCCCCCTGACTAGGCTCCCGGAGATCAGCCTGGTGCTTGGTTGTGGACCTCTGCATCTGCTTCCATCAGTTACTGGATGAAGGCTCTATGATGACAGTTGGGGTAGTCACCAATCTGATTACCAGGGTCGGCAGGTTCTGGCACCCTCACCATTAGAACTCATTTTAATGAGCAATTCCAGATCTGAGCTGGAAGCACTTCTTAGAGGAAGATGATTCATTTAATAGCAGGCTGGCATTCGTACCTAACAACTTAATGGAAGTTAAATATTCTTAACTTCCCTATTTTGCTGCTAAGAGTGTGTCTCAGATTCACTTCCTTCTAAACTTGTTTTATAAATGACTGTCCTGGCAGAATCCCTACATGGCAAATATGCCAAGGCTTTGAAATTTGTAAAAGCCCCAAACAAAGAAATGTAAAGATATCTCCAAATGTTACCTGTAGAACTTTAACTCTTCATAAGGTTATTTGAGATGGTTGGCCAACTACATTAAATATTTTGGAACACGATTCTAATATCAGCCATGCTCAGTTACCTGGAACATGTGTGGGCTTTTAACCCAGGTACATCTGGAACAACGACTCGGGGACATGGTGCATTATTAGGGATTAATTCTGTTCCTATGGAACCTTGGAAGCGTGTCTTTCAAACCCAATGCAAGATCCCTAAATTTCTATAGACATATTTCACCTCATTGTTTTCATAAGAAAAAGGTGTAATACTTGCTACTTTTTTCCAAGGTCAATAATGCAGAAGATTTTATTCTCATTTAGGTAATTCTACCAAGTGAATGAGCACATCACAAAGATGGTCATCAAACAGAGCCATCTATCTATCTATCTATCTATCTATCTATCTATCTATCTATCTATCTATCTATCATCCATTTATCTATCTATCTATCTATCTTCCATTTATCTATCTATCCATCCATCTATCTATCTGTCCGTCTGTCCTTCCATCCGTCCATCCATCTATCCATCTATCTATCTATTATGCACATATTCAGAATCAAACCCAGGACCACCATGACTATGCTCTCTCTGAGCTACATCCCCAGCCGACTCCGGTACTTTTTAAATTGAACTCTGAACTCCACTTAGAGAGGCCCCTCACCTAAATCCTTCGTGGCAGGGACTCTCCAACCTGTTCAAACAGCTCCTACAGGAGCACACTGCTATGCACCACAGTACTAAGGAGACAGCTTAATTAAGATAGATTAATACTTTAGATTAGACATACTTTATGTCATTCAATAAAAGAATAACATTTCACACTATTGCACACTCTACTGGAGGATGCAGACACTGATGTAATTAAGTTGGAGCAAAGAGAATACAAAAGGCTGGTCGCAAGCAGGACACAAAGTGGAGGCCACTGGGCCAGCAGCTAAGGAAGACATTTTGCATCTGAGCTTTTGCAGAATCAAAGAGCAAGAGGTAAAAATAGTCCCTTTCAGGATTCAGTATTCAGGAAAAAAAATGAAGATCACAGTGGGTAAATATAGACATCATGGTTAAGAGCAAGTGAAGACAAGAAAAACTCCCCTCTGGCTCAGAGTAGCTGCTTCAAAGAGGATATCTGAGGATATACTGAGTCACAGTTCCCATGGCAGAGCCAACATATGGGCAGCAGAGCTGCCCGCTGTGGCAGTCCAGGGGTGGACTCTGCAGAGCTGGGAAATCTGGCTTGCACATTCTATTCAGTGACTTCAGGGCTGCCCCCCCCCCCTTCTATGACTCGCTCCTGTTTCAAGGATTTTCAGCTGTTCGTCATTCCTCCCCAGCTGCAGGAGTTTATGTCGCAGAGACTACAGCCATACAGAAGGTGCTTGGAGCCCCCAAGGAACCTTCTTCCTTAAAATAATGTCACCTGGGAACAATGTGGCATCAACTTGTTCTTGCTCATTGGCTTTATAGAAAACATGCCACTGTTCACAAATGCCCTTCAAGAACTATGTTGAGCATCTTCGTACACAGGACAGGTGCAGGTGGGGAATGCCAGGAGGGAAGCCATGGTCAGTGATACACAGCCTACTTGTAGCCTAGCATCTGGTTAGGAGTTTAATCTAGCTGAAAGTACATAAACATATCCTGGCATACGGTAAGCATTCAAAGATGTTCATTGATTATCCACCAATATGTGGAAATAATAGTATGTACCTGGTACTTATGAAGAACATCAACACTTTATGGAGCACCTACTGTGTGTCTGTAAGCCTTTGCACACTTTATTTGTTCAAACCTCACAACTTTCCAGATGTTATGTTTATGTTCACATTGATTGACAGCAGAAGAGGGCGTTCAAAATGGGTAACTGGCCAACGGACTCACACTTGACTTTGAAAGTCTTAGAACGTAAACGTAAAGCTCTTTTCTCCACCAGAGACAAAGTGTCACATTAGACACTCTAGGGGTCCCTGTGTGGGGACATCAGAAAATCTATAGTCTTCTGAAAGTGTATGAAGGGTATGGTATTACTGTAGGCATATGGTCCTTTTTCTGAAAGTGTATGAAGGGTATGGTATTACTGTAGGCATATGGTCCTTTTTCTATGAAGAGACTCTACAGGTTCTATTAGTTACCAAAGGTGTTTGCTCCACATCAGCTCTGTGGCATGTAGAGGAAGCGTATGCTCTTCAGCCATTCAGAGAAGAGATGAAGCACATGGGGCACCATCTCCTGGGCAAGTCTGCTTCGCTCAAGAAGGAAGCTGCCACTCACAGAGGGAGCTGGGGAATATGGGTGGAGGAGAGAGTTTTTCCATCTGGGGGATACTGGGAGTTAGGAAGTAGAAGGTATGCAAGGGGAGTAACTGGCCAAGATCCCTCCAAATAGTAAAGACAAAGGGTGTTTCTCGGGCCACGCTGGTGTCTGTGATGACAACCTGCATGTTCTTGACATGGGAAGCAGCCATCTTTATGGGGTGGCACTTTTGGATATACAAATCACATTTTTATATATATTGTCACTCTCTGGGCCTCTCAGTTCAACCGACATTTATAGAACTGGCTCTATTATCACCCAGTGGAAAATCTACAGCACTCCAAATGAAATTATTCACTGATAACATTTCCAGTTTTAAAAAAAGGGAGAAAATTAATTCATTCTCTCTCTCTCTCTCTCTCTCTCTCTCTCTCTCTCTCTCTCTCTCTCTCTCTCTCTCTCTCTCTCCCCCTCCCTTCCTCCCTCTCCCTCCCTCTCTCTCCCTCCCCCTCCTTAGAATTTTACTTTGGTTTGGAAAAAAAAGTTTAAATGCTAGCACTAGTTATCTTTTCAGAATATAAAGCCAAATGTAACCAAGTCTAAAACCAATCAAGTCTTATTTTTAAAAAGCTGTGTCCAAGGTGGGTGGTGGTAGCGTACACCTTTAATTCCAGCACTCCCCAGGGAAGCAGAGGCAGGAGAATCTCTATGAGTTTGAGGCCAGTCTGGTCTACAGAGTGAGTTCCAGGACAGCCAGAGCTACACAGAGAAATCCTGTCTTGAAAAACCAACCCATCCCAACTGCCCCCAAAACATAAAACAAACAAACGAACAATAAATAAAATGAAGGAGGAAGAGGAGGAGGAGAAGGAGAAAGGAAGGAAGGAAGGAAGGAAGGAAGGAAGGAAGGAAGGAAGGAAGGAAGGAAAGAAAGAAAGAAAGAGAGAAAGAAAGAAAGAAAAAGAAAAAAGAAAAGGCTGTGTCTGTAATTTAAGGGATGCAGTCAGTGGTTAGAATGAAAAATATCCCTCATTGGCCCACATATTTGAACGCTTGGTCCCCTGTTGGTGACTCTGTTTGGGGAGGTAGCACAGGCGTGCTGGAGGAAGTACGTCCACTGGGGTGGGCTAGAAGAGTTCATAGCCTCACCCCAGTCCCTTTGGCTCTCTCTGCCTTCACGTTTGCCGTTGAATCATAATCTCCTAGCTTCCTCTCTTGCTGCCATGCCTCCCTGTCATAATCGACTCTTATTCCTCTGGAACTGTAAATCTGTAAGTTTCCTTTGGTCATAGTGTTTTTATCCCAGGCACAGAGAATTAACAAAATGCAAGGAAACTCTATTTTCTTTCCACAAATGACACCTAACAGTGGTGGAAAAATGACCTTTGAACTATGCATACCAAAATTTCTATGATCAGTTTTCAGGAGATGATTTCATAAAATCATCTAAATGACTTTCTTTTTTTAAAAGTTATGACTATGGAGAAAATGAAATCTTATACCAAAGTAATTTCTATCCATCTTCAGGAATTCAGAACAACCAAGCGCAGAGGGAGAAATTAAAATGGTGATCTTAACAGTTTTTGTTTTGCAACTTCTTTTGAAGGTCTTTGGTAGGAACTAGTCAGTGCCTCCATCAGAAAGGGTGGAGCTCACTAATTTTTTAAAGGAGCCACTACCTTCCTGAATCTAGGGTATTTAGTCTTTTGGTACAAAGATTTTAAGAATCAAAGACTCATCTCCATATTTTGGGAATTAAGAAGTCACCATTGAAACTTTTGTTTACTCTGTGACACAGTTCATACACCATAAATAAGTCATGACTACAATGATATATATTCATATGACATCACATTTGTGTCAAGGAAGGATGTGGTCACATTCATCATCAACATATGCTTGAAAAGCTATGGATACCTGCATTATGAGGCTCATTTTACATACTAAAATACCATGACTTGGAGGATAGTAAATTCTCAGGCATTCCGGATGGAGCCTGGGCTTCCTGATCTGTAATCTCGATGCATCCTCAAATTCCTTCAGGAAGCAGTGGACTTTGGGATCCTCTTTTCAATATCTTAATTTACAGGACAAAAGAAATGGGCTCTGTCTATGGACACAATGGATTAAAGAAAGGGGACCAGATGTCTTACATCCCAATCTCACAGTGTCGTCAACTGACATGGACGTAACCAGATGCCCACTGTTAAAGACACAGCCTTTAAAGTACAATGTGATTTTGTCACTCAACAGTTTTCACATCCTGCTAGAAGTGTCTCTCCTGTGTATGCTGACTGAGTAGGCTCGGTTCTCCCCCAACAAGGACATCCTCAGCAGGAATTAGAAGCTTTGCACACTGTACCACCTTCCCAAGAAGTGATCGGTGTAGCCCCTCAGTAGGACTTACCTACATCCTGAAAATAGCATTGAGACCAATATCACCAAGCTCAATCTATTCTTTCCTCCCCACTCATGTCCACGTTGCTGACTGCACAACCTTTCTGAACACAAGCTTTCAGAAATTCCCATGGATACCCATTGCCTTCAGGGCAGTAGGCATCCAAATGCATGCCCTGGACACAGAAATCCTGGCCTCTGCTCACTTCCTCTGGCCCCTCTTTCCTTCCACCTGCTCCCTCCACTCTAGCCACATGCAACACTTTCCTTCCGGCTTCCTTATTGCCCTTGCATGTGTGCCTCTTCCTGCTTCCCACTCAGTGTCACCAGCAGGTAGGGATAGCACTTCATGACTTGTCCTGTTTAACTTTCACAGCCAACACATGAGCTAGAAGCCATTGCGATCTCAGTTCACACCAATCCCCTGTCTTGTTTAACTTTCACAACCAACACAAGAGCTAGAAGCCATTATGATCCCAATTCACACTAACCTTCACCACCACCACCCTCAACTTAAGAGCTATTGACAGCTGATGGATTCCAGGAGGAGAGGTAGTTTCTTTTTCTTTTTTTTTAAAAGATTTATTGATTTATTTATTATGTGTACAGTGTTCTGCGTGCATGTTTGCCTGCAGGCCAGAAGAGGGCATCCGATCTCGTTACAGATGGTCGTGAGCCACCATGTGGTTGCTGGGAATTGAACTCAGGATCTTTGGAAGAGCAGCCAGTGCTCTTAACCGCTGAGCCATCTCTCCAATCCGAGAGGTAGCTTCTTTAGCAGTGTGGCTCCTAGCAGACTGACCATATTTCTGTGGATGGTCCTACACCCATGCATACATGGGCAGCATTAATTGCACTCAAGAGGTTATGAAAGAAAAGGAATGGGTGTGAGAGCCTGGGTTCCTGGAAAAGAACTGCAAATCATTCTGATTTTTCACCTCATTGGAAAAAAAAAACCAAAAAACAAAAACACAAACAAACCCTATGCCACCGAGCAAGGTGCTTCATTTTGCTCCCTTGCCAAGCTGTGTGCAGCCTGTGACTCACTCAGCTCTGGATCATAAACACACGCTTTCTTGTGGGTCTCTCTGAACATGACGACTTCTGGGGCAGAGCTGCTGTTATCACACCTCATTGCATTCCTGGCACTTAGAGCGGGGCCTGGCAGACAGTCAACACTCTGTCCAGGGGTTCCCAAGCGTCGGTTCCCCGACAGTAAATGAGAAAAGCCAAGGCTACGGCAGCAGCTTTTCAGAGAGCTAACACTAACCGCACACGTCTATATTTCTGTTCTGATTTATGTGACAGACTGAAGGTGACTGCTGTATCCTCCCTCCCCAGAGTGTACCTTGAAGTTTTACTGGCTTATAAAATGTGGACATCCGGGAATTGCTCACACACAGAATGACTTGCCCAGGACTGAGGAAAAGCTCCCAGTGGGATCTGGCCTCCCATCTCTCAGGACAGTGCCTTTGGCTACACTGCTACCCGATCATCTTGCTTTGCCTTGAGTCTGACTTGATGATAATACCGGAATCTGGTTTTGCTGGGGTCTACAAGCCGGCCTCTAAACGCAGCGTCTGGCCTGCTGCGTGCTCTGAACCAGGGGAGGATCAAGGTCTCTCCATCACTGTTCCCACCTCCTCCTCCTGCGGCACAGAAGGGGACTTCCCTGAGCTTCCCTTTTCTGCTACAGGCCGTGCTCTCCAAAAGATTAACTTGCAGGAGGGAAGACCAGAACTGATGTCACCCTCCACAGCCAGGTATGTCATCCCACCTATTGTCTATTCTTTGGACCATTCATCTTCCCTTGAAAATCACTTTGTTTTTCCTACCAAAGTAAATGACACCTCCCGCTTTCTGCTCTCCCTATAAAGCAGGGGCTTAAGCATCAACCACCTGACCCTCCCTGGGGGGGTCATACTTGGCCTAACTGGTACAGCTTCCCATTAATGTGTGTGTCTCATCTCTGGCAAATCGGCCCATTGTCAGCTTAAGTCAACTCCCTCGAGAGGCCTTTAGCAGTTCAAGAAAAGGAAGTTCCTATCTACGCAGAAACATCCTCACCAGGCTAGAATTCTTGCTGTAAATGCTAGCTCTCGCTCTTTAGAATTGCAAGTGAGACAAAATGACCAGCTTCCCTTTGCCTCGGCCTGTACCATATAGGATACAAAGTGGGTGGTTGAAAAAAAAATAAAATAAAAACACAAAATCATGCTTCTTAGGTTGAGGCAATAGCTCAGCAGGTTGAGGCAATAGCTCAGCAGGTAAAGTGTTTTCCTTGTGTGGTGGTTTGAATAAGAATGGCCCCCATAGGTTAGTCATCAGTGAGTGGCACTACTTGAGAAGGATTAGGGGGCGTAGCCTTGGAGGAAGGTGTGTTACTAAGGGTGAGCTTTGAAGTTTCAAAAGCACAAGCCAGGCCCAGTCTCTCTCTCTTTTTCCTGCTGCCTGTGGATCCAGATGTAGAGCTCTCAGCTCCTTCTCCAGCACCATGTCTGCCTGCATGCCACCATGCTTTCTGCTATGATGAGAATGGACTAAACCTCTGAAACAATATGTCCCATCCCACATAGAAAGATCTGGGGCATGGTGGCATGCATTCATAGTGCCAGTGCTGGGCAATCAGCCTAGCATCCTTGGTGAGCTACAGGCCAATGAGAGACTCTGTCTTATAAAACCATGGTGCACAGCATGTGAGGTTGTCCTCTGGTCACACACACACACACACACACACCACAGATACTTCTGTGGGGAGGATTACATCAATGGAGTGAAGTATTTTAGCTTGTTAACTCTAGGAAACTGAAATTGCCAGGCAGCTTAGCAGTGTAAATTAGTTGGGCCGGGTGATGAGTCTTCACTCATTTTGCCATCTTGGGGATGAAGTCACAAGGTCTCCAGTTCCGCTGCGGAATGAGTTGCCAAGAATCCAGCAGACAATTTCATTCCAAGACGAAGGAGGAACAAAGCAGAACTGAGTCTATTAGGCACTTTCATCTGACCATAAAAATGAGTTAATGGTTTAAATGTGTTTTCAAAACGTTTTAACACTACAAGTGATGTTGCTCAAATGGGAAAATGTCTTGAATGTGCTCATGGTCGTTAATATCGAAGTGTCCCTCTGAAGGTTTTGACATCCTCTAGGGAATCCAAGCTCCTGAAGTCCAGCTGTAAGCCAACCCACAAGAATTCACAACACACACACACACACACATACACACACACGCACTCCCCACCAAGAGACCATAATGGAACTGAGCAATTAAGTGCAGGCTAAAATAGCCCCTTCAATATCTGAGTTCAGCTTTCTAAAATAGACTTTTACCTCATCATGGCTAATTCTCCCATAAACACCAATATTACAGGCAGAAAAAAAAAATGTCCAAGAAATGAGGGCAAAATTAGATTCTTTTTTTTAGGGAATGAGAATCAGCGTGCCCCTCCCTGCATTTCAAATCCTAGTGAGTGTGGAAACAATCAAAGTGAGCCCCACCCCCCGGCTCTGGACTGACCTGGCGCTAAGAAACTGTGAGTGAATTTGTCCTGTCTCCCCATGGAATCCAGAACAGGGCTGTGAGGAAACAGTTTGAAGTATTTGCTCCTTACGGAAGAAAGCCGAGAGTGTCAGGCCACCCAGGGCACATGTACTGAATCTCATGTGGAAAGAGACACTGTGGGTGAGGTGCAGAGCCCCAGAGGTCTGAGCCTTGGAGAAGCCTTGAGCTCTCTCTGCTGTGTTGGGAATGCTGTTTCCACTGCTCTTGGATAGTTTCACCTCCAGTCTAGAAAATGAAATGGCCACCCAGAAGTTACCTGCCATCCAGGCTGTTCCAACCGTCGGTTAATGAGATGACAGACCACTAGTCCTCGAGGGTAATCCACTCTTTTCCAAAGTTCTTTCCCAGCAAAGAACAGACGGGACCCTCCTGGGAGAGAGGGGCTGTACAGAGAGGTGTGTACCATGTGTACTGCTGGCCATCCTCCTTGTAACGACTGGGCTCTGGCAGGGGAGGGTTCCGCTTACACTCCTCCTCACAAGATGCAGCGGTATCCTTACCCATCTCTAGGAAGGATCCTCTCGCAGGATCCATGTCTCCACTCAATGTTTCTTTACACTCCCTCATCCTCTCTGCTGAGATAGCGCTGACTCCAGTTTCTATCCATACTCCAATGCCGTCTCAACTGTGGTCCTCAGCCACAGGCCCAACATCTGGGTGGACTTCCCACAGGCATAGCAGCCTGGCATGGCAAAAATACACTCACTTTCTATGTTCCCTAACCCCTTGTGTTTAGTGTAGTCAAGGCACCGGCATCTACCTGATTACATCAGCCAGAAACTGTCTATAACCCACCACATCCCCTTCTCTCAGCACACTCTCTGGGCTACCCTCCAAACCACTTCCTGCTCTGGATCCTCCTCTCCCTCTGTACAATGTTTTCTTATCAGCTCCAGTGGCAGAGCCATTTCCCTGGCCTCCTCCATGAGAGAGCAAAGGTTTCTCAGATCAGTCACCGGTTCCTGAGCACATCACGGAAGATGTCATGTTCTGTGCAAAATGAAAGCTGATGAGTTAAATCCCTACCATTTCTGGTTTCAATCCAAGGGAAGCTATACTCTGTGTGTGTGTGTGTGTGTGTGTGTGTGTGTGTGTGTGTGTATGCAGTATGTCTATGTATGATGAATAGCATGTATGTGTGTTTATGTGTGGGGTGTATCGGTGTATGAGTGCACAAGTGTGTGTGTGTATATGCAGTGTGTCTATGTATGAGTGAACAGCGTGTGTGTGCACATATGTGGTATATCATATAAGTGCACAAATGTTTGTGTGTATGCAGTATGTTTATGTATGCGAGAAAGCACGTGTATATGTGCATGTGTGAGGTATACCTGTGTATGAGTGCACAAGTGTGTGTGTATGTGTATGTATGTGTGTGTGCAGTGTGTCCATGAGTGAGTGAACAGCATGTGTGTGGTATATCTGGGTATGAGTGTACAAGTGTGTGTGTGTGTGTGTGTGTGTATGTGTGTACAGATGTAGAGCTCAGTATGTCACTTCTCAGGCTCTATCCACCTTGTTTTATGAGACAGGGTCTCTAAATGACCCTGTAGGTTAGGTTGGCTGGCCAACCTGCCCCAGACTCCGCCTGTCACTGCCTCCCTCACACCGGGATTACCAGCGAGCATACACTATCATGTTCAGCTTTTTCAAATGGATGTGAGGATCAAACTCAGGTTCTCATGCTTGCAAAGCAAGCACTTTACTAACTGAGCTATCTTCACCCCCCCACCCCCACACACCCCCACACACCCCTACACCTCTTCTTGAAGTTTCTAGTTTTCTGTCAGGAAGTGAAACATAAAATAACCAGTCAAAGTACAGGGAAAGGTAGTGCTATAGGAAAGAGTCCCCGGGATCCCAGACATCACATAAGCATCAAAAACTCCATCAAAAGCCGTTGCATGTACTAAAATCCCAGAAGCATTAGGGCTTCATTTAGTTTCCAGAATGTAGAATGCCCACGGCATCGGAATCTCACTTGAGATTTCAGAGTCCAGAAAGGCTGTGTCTTTGTCCCTGAAAGGAGTCGTCTCATTCATTTTGAAACCACTCTTGCCCACAAACGAAACTAACTCCTGAAGGGAAAAGCCCTGGCTTGAGCCCTGGGCAGGCTGTGTAGACAGCAACCCAAGCCTGGGAAAGGAAGGGGATGGAGCAGGGTTGGCAGGTCTGAGTCTGGCACCTGGGGCTACCTCCTGAGTGAGACACCCATGAGGCAGGCAGCATCAGGCATCAGCAGGACCCAACCACGGCTATTTCAGCACAAAGGCCCCAAGATTTTCTGGTGTCCTAAAGGCCCATAAAATTAGTTCAAAGCTTCCTTCCAAATTTCAGACCCGGAGAAGCTCGTGGAAATATGGACCTGGCACAGAATTCTGCCCCCTTCTTGTTTCTTTTGTTCCCACGCTTCCTTTGTCAAGAACATCCTTTCCCCTTGTGCCTGTGAGGGTCTAACCTACAACCAGATCTCAAAGCACCTTCAGAGATCCCCCCTGCCAGCCCCAGGCAGAATTAGAAATCTTTGTTGTCGTGCATTTTTAAGGGGCTGTTTCTTATTCCAATAGCACCCTGTCTACACCTCCACCCCACCCTTGCATCATGCACAGGTCCAGACAGACAATCACTCCTCACTGGTAATCTCTGAAATGGACCACAAGTGCTGGCTAAGCAGCCATTGAATAATAAAGGCAATGGCATTGATTACAAACAGACCCAACAGTCATTGTTAAGAATGGGTGGAAAAATCAGCATCCCCCCCCCACCCCAGATCTCAACATTTTGGGGAGTGCTTGAACCTTTTGGGAGTCCAGGAGGCTATTTTTGGAAAATTTGAGGAAAATGAGCCTTATAGTAAAAATGTACACATGTATAAAACACATGTTTCCAAGGCATGCAATAAATAAAATGGAGCCCAGGAATGGACTCCCTTATTTATGTGAAAATGGGGAACTTGAACTTATAGTTGCATGAAGAAGGCATTTCTTTCTACCTGTGATCTCAGCTGTCTAAAAAAAAAAAAAAAAAAAAAAAAAAAAAAAAAAAAAAAAGGGAAGTCACAGCCAGGTGGCGGTGGCGCATGCCTTTAATCCCAGCAGAGGCAGGTGGATCTCTGTGAGTTCGAGGCCAGCCTGGGCTACAGAGCGAGATCCAGGACAGGCACCAAAACTACACAGAGAAACCCTGTCTCGAAAAACAAAACAAAACAAAACAAAACAACACCTCCCCCCCCACACCCCCCGAAAAAGGGAAGTCACTTCTTGGAAACCCTACGAGCTTTGGAGATTTTGGGGGTGTCATTCTACTCTAGATCCTTGGGTTTTCCTTGTCCATCAAAAGCAAACCGTAACAGTTCCCTTTCAGCATTGACACACGTTACGAGAACGTTGGTAACCGGTCTAGGGTTGCCTTTGGGCCCCTGCTCTTCCCCAAAGCAAACACTAGCGATGTGCGCCCCCTGCCCTGCATCTGCAGAACTGCAGTCGCAATGAGAACCAGTCATTCTCCTTTTCAGGAAGAAAATCTGCAGCAGCTGCTTCAGCCGACGCAGACCACCGCCAGGAGAAGGCGGGCGCTGAACGTCTGCACTGGGCTCATTCACAGGGCTATTAATCATACAAGAGCCCATTTATGACAAACACAGGTCACTCCCTTTGCATGACAAGGCGGAGGGGTCCACAGAGGCCCATTATCCTCCCCCAAAACAGAGCCTTGTGGGCAACATGGGAGAAGCCATGTGCTCACACACAAACGGACATTGTAAGGGTGTTTGCACAACCCCGTCCTGCTCCTCGCGGATTTCCTGCCAAGGAGACGTTTAGATCTCACAGAGCCCAAGCTGCAGACATTGGCTCATTCAACATGGCTTCAGGCAGGGAGACCTAGAAACCCGGCGCATGTGTCCCTCTGCTGGCCATGCCTGGAACTGCAGGCCAGGGACACTGAGATCCTGTAGTTCTTGGAGGATTGAGTCTCAAGATCTCAGGCTTTCTGCCTTTCGCTCTAAAAGGGGGGTGGGGTGGGCGTGAGCTTTGGGGAACAGGGACCCTACGATTGCAACCGCTACTAGCTTCAGAACTTCGGGCAAGTCATACAACCCATCAAATAATACTTTCTAACTGGAGTCCACGCCATTCGTTGGCTGCTCTGAGACCATATGAAAAAGATATGCCCGACAGTTGGTCAGTGTGACGAAAATGGTTTTCCTCCGATTGCTTTCAATAGGACAGGCATGGCCACATCATTCATACAGGAGGAGAACGGGGGAAATACAATGCTTACTCGTCGTGTCTTTTTGTTTTGATCACGGCAGTGACCTTAACTCCTGATACTTCGAACACTGCCGTTAATTCTAACTGCAGACAAGCCACCAGGGTGTCTCATGTGTTGGCATGAACAGCGCCGTCTATGCCCCTGAAGACGCTGCTTCACCTGGCATCGGTAATGTCCTACTTGGAATAGTCTCAACTTTATGCTGGCGGGGAATGGTAGAATTCTCTAGCGCAAGTTGTAACTTTTCAAAGTTGGATGTCACATCAGATCGCTCCATCGGACTTCCCAAGATGAGCTGCGATCTGGATTCTGAAGTGGAGTGTGTCAGCAAGAATGGGATATTTGGAGTCAGGCAGGCCCCGCATGAAATATCAGAGCAGCCTTTTTTACTAGTCCCGTAGTCTTAACCAATGCATTTAACATTCACTTAACCTTCCCCGGTCTGCACCTCACTGGTGAGCGAACAGATGGTTTTAGCTGCTGCCAAACATGTGAGTGGCCGTTGCCATAAATGCCACCTCCCTTAGGACCGGCTAGTCTGGGTTCTGTCCTGGTTAATGGGGGAATTTCTCGTCTCTTCACAGTTGGTATCTACGAGGACTCTAAGTGAAATATCAAAAGATGAGTGCCGATGATGTCCCCATCTCCTAAAGACCACACAGAGCAATGACTCTTAGCTTCTTATCGGGATCTCAACCTTAACAAGTCCAGAATAAAACGCTTCATTTCTCCCCTGGAAATCATCCCCTTCCATAGTATTCCCTAGCTCAGTAGATGGCACCTGAATGAGTTTCCAGATGTTCCATACAAAGTGCTGTTGCTAACTTGACTTAGACCTTTCTCATCCCCCATATTCATGCCCACGCATCCCACAGCTCTGCTTTGAGACAGGTCTTGAGTTTAATCCTTTCTCCCCATCACCAGTCTTCCAGACCAAGCTGGAATCCACCATCCCTTGCCAGAGCACCCACAGTGTCTTCCTCCACAGGTCCCCAAGCCCTATTCTTGCCCATTCCCAACCACTCAGCTAGCTGCCCATCTACCACTATAGCCTTGTGTTAAAAATTACACCCCGTCACTCAGCTTCAATCCCTTCGGTGCCCGCCACTTCACTTAAAGGACTGTGAGCTTTGTCACGGTCAGCAAGATCCTGTGTAGCCCGTTCACCTGCTGAACCTTCTCTACTCTGCTTCGGCTACTCGGGCATCCTGTTTGTATTGGGTTCATGCCTCCACACCAACAAATGCTTCTCTCCAGGTCTCTGTTCAGTCTGCTTTTCTGTGACACCCAGCCTAACTTTTTTCTTTCTTCTTTCTTTCTTTCTTTCTTTCTTTCTTTCTTTCTTTCTTTCTTTCTTTCTTTCTTTCTTTTTTTAGATTTTTGAGACAGGTTTCTCTGTGTAGTTTTGGTGCCTGTCCTGGATCTCGCTCTGTAGACCAGGCTGGGCTCGAACTCACAGAGATCCGCTTGCCTCTGCCTCCTGAGTGCTGGGAGTAAAGGTGTGCACCACTGCCGCTCAGCTGCCAGCCTAACTTTTATGTTCACAATAGTACTTTGCCACATACTATCCCCTAGGCTCCTGGTTTTTTTCCTTATATCTATCTCTCCTAATTTATGAGCCCTTAAATTTCTTAAGTAGAGCCTTGACACAGTAGGAAATCTATATCTATCTACCTACCTATCTGTCTGTCTCTCTGTGTGTACGTATGCATACATATCTATCTGTCTGTCTTATGTATGTATACACATCTATCATCTACCTATATGCATATGTACGATATAGTATGAAATAAATAAAAACATCATCCATTATCCTGCTGTAGTGCCTCCTCTTAAACAAAACAAGTTCCTTCCTCCATATCACAGGGAAGGGAACATTCTCAAGGCTTCCTGAGATCCACCCCTGACCCACACACACTCTTTCCTATATCAAAGCAAGATTCTGCTACTAAATAGTATCCAGGACTGTTTGCAGGCCCTCAAGTGTGGTTCAAGCAGCAGGCCTCCATCTTTCCTCCATTTGGACCCAACATTTCCACTGATGAAACCAAGATGGTACTGGGAAGTTCTGGCAGTCAGAGCACATGGCTCATGTGTATTGTGTTATAGCCAAGAAAACATGAAACCGAATCCTTACGCTTACATGGGGATCTAGTTAGCAATCCCAGCTCCACACTCTGTGTGTATTCTGTGATAGGCACTGTGCTGAATACTTCCTAGATAATGTCAAATCACACCCACAAGGCTAGGCGCTGGCTGCTCTTGTCTCTGACTTACAAGCAAGAAGGCTGACACACGTTGAGCAGCTTGTATAGTTATAACCAGCATCCAGCAAAACCAGGCTTTGAGCACAGGGCATCCTGGAAAACTCACACTTTTAGCCACTGCGCTAACCCGCTCATCCGATACTCCAGAACTACTACCCGATGTTTAGAGAAACAGAAAACAGCTTTAACACATGGCTTGTTGCTTCTGGTGAGAGTCATGTTGCAGAACCCACACCCAAGAAGCCGTAAAACAGCTGTGTGCTGGATTGTATGACACCGAGCGCCGCTCCTTTTTGAAAATTATGTAAGGGGTGCCAACCAGGCTCCCTGGATGCCAGACTAGGATGTGGGCTTCAAAAAGGTACCAGGAGGTTCACTGGGAGAGAGAAGTCATTGGTGAGCCTGAGTATTCCTGAGGACAGGGCCTCACCATAAAACAAGGTCTGTTCTTGGGTGACTACGGTGAGAGGTCGGGATGGTTCGCTAGGGATTGGTTGCACAGACAATCTGCACCTAATAAACAGGGCAGAAATGGGGCTCAGCCCTCTGGTACTGGGAAGATACCAGCAGTTATACTGCGGCCAAGTCAGAAAGTTAAACTGTGACAAAAATCTCACGTCGGACATTTGTTGGCCAAGCTGATGTTTGGGAAGGTCATTCTCTCGCCCTTAGTCCCAGTCTTTATCATCTACAACCCAGTGGCTGGATGGCCATAGAAACACTTCCCTGGGCCAACATTCTAGATTTTACCCAATGAGCATGCCCAAATTCCCAAATGTGATGGAGGCAGCCTAAGGCCAAACCACAAGCTATGCTAATGGAGAGCGGACACCAGTCGGTATAAGACGCAGAGCTGAGGATCAGTGGCATCCCTGCAGAGCTTCAGCAGGCTCTTTCCCTGCAGCCTCGTGCCCTTTAAATCCTTCAGAAAGGATGATGGTGGACGGAGTCATGTACTCCATGTACCATGCTTTACCTAGACACAGGACAAAGGAGGCACACGGTGCGAAGACCTTATTGCCAGGAGGGAGAAATAGAGAAACTTCACAGGATGCAAAAACTCACAGAGAAGTTGCTTCTGGACAGGCCTTCTGTACCTCTCCGAGTCATCACACATCATGAAAGTTACCGATATGCTAACTACAAACCATTTGTACGGATTCCATAAAGCAGGCTCTACTATCTGGACTTCCTAACATCACCTAAGGCCATGGTTCTCAATCTTCCTAACGCTGAGACCCTTAATACAGTCCCTCATGTTGTGGTGAGGCCCAACCATAAAACTATTTTGTTGCTACTCCATAACTAAAATTTTGCTACTGTTATGAATTGTAATGTAGAGATACGCTATGCAGCGTATCTGATATGTGACCCCAGTGAAAGGGTTGTTCGACCCCCTCCCCAGATTGAGAAATGTTGACACAAGGGCTAAGACAATGCTTTTCTAACTCAAACTTTTTTCCTTTGGGATTCTAGAAATTGAGGACACGCCAGATTTCCAGCCCCAGGAACTCGAATTATGTCTCCCTGTTTTACATTAATAGTAAATTGTAACATCAAGACACTAAGTTGAGAGTGTTTTACAAATATCAAGGCTATGATATCCGCAGCACTCTTAATAATGACTGAGAGGCCTTTGAAGCTACTTACGTGGCCCAGGGGATGGCAGCATCTAGTTGGAAGAAGATACACTCTTTCCCCAAATGTGTAGAAATTATAAGTATAATTGAAATTGATCTACTCGTGTTTGAGTTCATGTTTAACTCCACCCACCTCTCACCTCCACTCACAATACCTTGCTCACTCTTGTCTTTTGTCTCCATGGTAGGACTAGCCTCCCCCTCTATATGAATTCAACATTTAGACCCAGATTTTCTGCTCATCTTCCTACAAAAAAATAGTCTGCACGTGTCTGCTTGAGGTGGGTGGGTGGGTGGGGGGGCTCAGTCAGCTCTGAGTGGACGGAAAGCCAAAAGACTAGGTCCACGCAACGCCATCCCTACACGCAGACTAGAACAACATCCCACAGATGATAACACCATGCCACAGTGTCAACAGGTGGCCCCCCTCCAGCCTGTGTATCAGTCAGAGACTCCCCAAGTACTGTAGGAATGGCCCTGACTGCCTCCATCCTAGGGTAAGTGAGCAGTGCTCACAGTTCTGTTCCCAGTAAGGACACACACTCTTCAATCCCTTTCCACATAGCAGAGATGACAGTGAGTGTCCTGCCGTTGAAATCACAGAGGCCCAAAGGTCCTCCTTCTCTCTCATTTTTCTCTTCTGGCCAGGCCTCCACCAAAGCCAAGTGTTCCTGAGCAGATGACCAGTCACTGATTGTTAGCACTGTGCTCAGTATTTCGTGAGATGCATCACACAAAGCATCTCACTTAATTTTTCTCAGAACCTCTAATGCAAGCGGGCGTGGCTCTACCAGATAGTTCTGCTAAAATGAGGCCCTTAGACGGATGAGCTTGCAATTACAAAATTGAGCCACCAGAGGGCGTCATCGCCTTACATGAGAAAAGACAGCTCGGTTTGGGTGAAGAAAAGCAGTATTGCAAGGAGAACAAAGCAGGATCCCCTCCAACACCTGCAATATTCTCCTAAATAATATTTCTTTCCAGAGTAAAGTGTTTGAGCTCAGAACTGTAATGCCCAATACTTAATGTGGACACTCACTTCCTGCTTCTAGGGAATTTCAGAATCATGAGTCCTGAAGACTAGTTTGCCACAGACATGGAGTCACGATTTTTAAGAGGGGGTGGGAATGAATAGATTTAGTTATTGGGCTCAATGACTACTTGATAAATTTTTGAAATCATATTTCCAAGTAGGAAAACATCGATCTTTATGGTTGACCTTGACTTCAATTCAAAGGGACATTGAAATTCTCTTGCAGGATCAGCAAAGCATGCTTCCACATGGGATCTGGTGCTGAGGAGATGGCATGTGGGGTAAGGGCCCTTGCTGTGCAACCAGCAGGGCCGGAATTTGAATCCTTATCACCACAGGAAAGCCAGTGTGGCCACATGAGCCTGTAACCACAGGTGGCTGGGTAGAGCAGACTTTAGGCTTGCCAGATGTCCAGCCTAGTTGCAAAATGGCTCTGGGTTCTGTGAGAGACCTTGTCTCAAGAGAGTTAGGTGAATACTAGTGGGGCAGGATACAAGCTACCCTCCTCTGGCCCCAACACAGGTGCATGAACCCTCCCCGCCCCCAACACACACATAAACACACATGCATGCAAGGCACACACACACAACATCGATACTTAAAATATCTGCATGAAATACCACGAGGAGATGAGATTTTTTTTTTCCCCCATTTGTGGTGTACCCCACAAACGAAGGGTGGTCAGAAGTCCAGTAGCTTCCACACAAGACACCTCTGCAGGAAGCTTAGGAAGCGGACAATACAGAAGAGAAGCAACGTAGTCCTCAAGGAACTTCCCTGTTTAGATGAATGAACCAGCACCCAACAAACAAACCCTTGAAGTTTACGCCCGGATTTCTGTTCAGGCCCCGCCCAGCTATTGAGGACTCACTGGCCACACTCCATCTTCATAAACTCCTCCAGCCGCTAGGCTGTCTCGGGGTGCTGTCTGCGGGCCACACTGAGCACTCAGTCCGAATGTATTGCCCTCCACTCTCTGCAGGCCCCGAATGCCGCACAGACAGACGGGACACTGTCTGGCCTAGTCTTTCATTCTCCTGGAAGACAGCAAATTCTAGCCCCTGAAGTGGAGCCGGCCCTCGGCTCTGAGAGTCCAGCTCAGTGGAACGTCCTTGTAACCAAGTTCTGGGGCAAAAGCTCCGGCTTCAGCAGACCCACCAGCCACACTTGGCCAATGACTGCAATCCCTCTTCAGGGTACAGAGAGGAGCTTTAGGTCTAAAAAGAGGAAGAACCGGAGTCGTGACAAGAACTATGCAGAGCCAAGCAGTCCCAGTGGAGTGTCATCACACTACTACTTCAGCTTCTGTAAGGAGGTCAGGGACCTGTCATCTTGATCACTGTCACCTCCAGTGGGGCCCCTCTGTCATTTATAGATGCTCTATCTTGGGTGTGGTCTGTCACACCTGGAGCACCTTGCTGATTCCTGTGGACCCAAGAGAGGCATCAATGCTTCTTAGTAAAAGCAATTTCTCCCTCTCTCTCTCTCTCTCTCTCTCTCTCTCTCTCTCTCTCTCTCTCTCTCTCTACCTGTCATTTTCAGACAGCGACTCACTTGTGGCCCATTCTGGCCTTGGATCCAGGGCTCTTCTCTGACCAAGGTTGACTGCAGGTATGGGCCACTGGATCTGGCATAAAAAGAGGTTTTCGAGGGCTTGTGTCTTTGATACTTTTCTCCTGTTGTGCTAAACCACTGCCATTTCCAAAAGAAAGGCTTTAACAGGCTTTATGGTTCCTGAGGGTTGGAATCTGTGACCATCCTGGTCAGGGAGCATGGCAGCAGGCAGGCAGACAGGCAGGCAGGCAGGCACAGCCCCAAAGCATTAACTGAGACTTTATTATGATCCACAAGCATGAAGCAGAGAGCTAACTGGGAACGGCATGGGTGTTTGAAACCTCAGTGACACACCTCCTCCAAGACCACACCTCCTCATCCTTCCTAAACAGTTCCACCAACTGGGACCAAGGGTTCAAATATATGAGCCTGTGGGGGCTGTCCTCATTCAAACCACCACATTAGGTTACAATCTCAGGTTCTCAGTGGAGGGTGGAAACCAACTGAGGTGACAGTGAAGGCCCAAGATATCTGCCACTTACCACCACACAGCCACGGCCAGGGGCCACATCTCTTCTCTCTCTTTCTAGCCACCTTTATCTGAAAGCTGACTGGATACAGATCTCTTTTCTGGCTCTTCCTAGTTCCTCAAGTCCCTCTGAAAAGTAGACTTTTAAAAGTTGTTATGCATGTGTATGTACGTGTGTGTGTGTGTATATATATGGGTATGTGTCCATGTGTGCACAAGTGCGTGTGTGTGAGGGTGTGTGTGTGTGTGTGTGTGTGTGTGTGTGTGTGTGAGTGTAGGCTAGAGGACACTGTGAGGTGTGGCGTCATCCCCAGGAGTGCCACTTTAGTCCACCAATTAGGCTGGAATGGTTGGCTGATGAACCCCAAGGACCTTCCTATCTCTGCCTCTCTTACCGTCGGATTCCAAGCTCAACACTACCACACCCAGGATTTCCATGTGCGCTCTGGGTTCCAAACTCAGGTCCTCAAGCTCGCAATCAATTTTTCTTGCCCTCAAGGAATTCTAGAAAACAAATGCACTGTAACGTATTTCCAATCATGAATTCAAAGCCCTTTTCCCCAGCTTTCTGGATTCTTGCCCCTCTGAGCCGATGGTTGCAGCCCCACCACCCACAGACAGACTCACCACCCACGCAGAAACTGCAAGCCCTGCCTCTGTTCACACAGTCCTTAGGGGCTTCACCGTCAGGGACCACTCCACCCCGCTAAGGACTTGAAATTCCAGCATCAAGTTGCCTTGCTGTCCTTGTCTCCCTGGACTGCACAGGAGCTGCTCTCCTGCTGACTGAATTTGCATTTTGCCTTGTAAGTCGGCTCACGGACTGATCAGTCTTGCTCTGCATCGATGAAAATGTCCATGGGGATAAGGTCCGTGAGTGGGCATTCCCCACTGTGCCTTGGCCTGTCTTTCCATAGAGTATTTCATTCCCTCAAGCCTAAGAATGCATGGCTATAGTCAACACCCTTTCCATTATCAACACTGCTGACTCTCCTGTCTACACATACCACACACACACACACACACACACACACACACACACACACACACACACAAGACAGAAGTGGCACTTGGTGATCTCTCACAGTCCTCTACACAGTATACTTTTAGGAGATTTCCAAGGCAAAACTCTCTACATAAATCTTTGCGATGCAAGAAAATTCAGCCTGGCCCTGGGGGTATAAACCTGTCATCCTATCTCTTAGAAGGACTCTAAAAAAAATCAAGTTTGAGGCCAGTCAGGGCTACTGAGTTTGAGCCTGTGCCTCAGGAAGAGAGAGAGAGAGAGAGAGAGAGAGAGAGAGAGAGAGAGAGAGAGAGAGAGAGAAGAAAAAAGTAAATTTGCTCAATGCAATACTTAAAAAAAAAATTAAGAAAGCAGAAAAGAACCAGTCCATTGTATGAAGCAATTACTTTATCCAACCCTAGCATTCTATACTCACTAACATGCAGCCAGGGACAATCTGAACAGAGACCAGCCCCTGGAACCTGGCCCGGGTATGAGCTGGTGCACTGCCCCCAGCAGGCCCCATCCTCCTCCCCCTGCAGGCCCAGCATGTTGGCATGGTGATGTCTGAGACAGTCTTGATTCATCTCTTCCCGTTCCTTCTATCATCGCTGTGTGAGATCTGCCCCAGTAGGAGAGAGAAATCCTGGGGGTAAGATCTGATGGCAGGAAGGAAACAGGCAAGTCTTTGTTGAGTCCTGCAAGGGGACCAGGCCAGCCAGGCTCAGGCTGCACACAGAAGAGGGGACTGTGCTGGGCCAGTTCTGGAGCGAAGTGCTGCTGCCTAAGTCCCTCCTGCTGGGGACCCCCCACTTTTACAGGCTATGTCTAATGAAGAGGGATGGACAGCCAGGGCTTCACACAGAAGCCACTACCCCGCCAACAAAACAAACCTCCACGCGTAAGTTTCTCCCCCTAGCTGATATTTCTCATTCACAATGGCACCCTACGCCTGAGTCACCCTCAGCCCACCCCCCTCCACCCACCACTCCCTCAGCCTCCCCCTGATTCTGTCCTGACCCTCAACCTCCACCCCTCCTCTCTTGGAACTTCCTTGTTCAAAAATGCTCCTCCCTTAGTTGGATGTCATGGGCTACTGATACTTGACGGGGGTGGAGGGTGGAGGGGGGTGGGGGGTGGGGGGTGGGGGGTGGGGGGGTGAGGGTGGTGGGGGGTGGTGGTGGGAACGACTGCTCATCACTGTTGCTGACTTCATGTCTGTGAGTTCACTGCCTAGGACTTCAATTTTCTCTACCCAGGAGCTGCTGAATATCAGAGCAGGTATTCAGAAGCCGAATGGCTCTGTGGCCCAGAAGCCTACTTCTAGGAGGAAATCCCAGAGGCTTTCGGTCAAAACCCAAACAAGTACTCGTTGAGTCCCTACTGCAACCCAGACAGGACTCTGAGCATTTGCGTGCCTTAACTCATTCAAGGATCAGAGCCTCCGTGCGCGCATGCGTGGCTGGTACCGGTTTCTCATTTTACCTCTGCGGACACTCAGGGTTCAAGAGGTTGGAGAGCATACTCATGAGCGCTCCTCGGAATGCCCCATTATATATGAATTATTTAACGGCTGCCATTTGAACCAATTCTACCCGTCCCCTAAGAAGTACACTATTTGGAACATGGGAATCCTGGAAAGTTGAAGCGGATGACCCCGCTCTAGCATCATCAAATTTCCAGGCTGTCTGTATCCCATGTGACTGCAGCTACAGACAGGTGGTAGACTACCACTCCCTGGCTTCCTTGACGAGTACCATACTCAGGCTCCAGACCTGGAAGAAAGAACTCCCACGGAGGTCCTGTGAGAAGCAATGATGGCCCAGCAAGAGTCTTTGCTTGAGACGCCGCTGTAGCCATTCTCTGTGGTCCCTCTGCCAGCTTGCCCCCACTCCCAACCCCAGAATGTTTTCCTCCGTTACAAACCAGGTATCATCTCCATCCACCCAATGGAGAGGCTGGCTCAGCCTTGGGGCTTGGCCAAACACCCCCATCTGCTTCTCCTAGTTCCCAACCCAGAGAAGGAACAAACTCGGAGCCTCCATGTGTCCAGGGGTCTAAAAGTCAGGGGCTGAACAGGAAATGCTGCTGAACTGGGCTCCCAGCAGTAGCCCCACCCCCACCCCCACCTCCTCCAGTTTCTCTTCTACCTGTGTCCTGTAATACTGAGAAGCGCCACAGGGAGGCAGTGCTGTGGGAGGAAAAAAAAAAAAAACAGCCCTTTGCAGCTGGGTCATCCAGATAGGGTTACTTAGGGTGCTCTGTCTGGGGTGGAGTTAGGGGATTAAAGGGCCATGGTTGGGCAGATCAGGAGAAGCCTGTGAGGTAACGTGCCTGAGTAACAGGGGGGAATCATGATACGGTAGAGGTGGGCGTGGGGATGGCGGAGGTAGGGGAATAAGGGTGGTGGGGGTAGAGGTGGGGGTAAAGGTGGGGATGGTAGAGGTGGGGGGTAGGGGTGGGGGTGTCTCCCTAGGTCTCCATAGGAACACCTGAGGAGAATGCTGGCCCCTCCTTTCCTGGTATCTTCTCTTTCTCTTTGCCAGAATCATTTCGTCAAAGGAAGTCCTCCCTCCCCATGGAGAAGCGGGTAAGAGAAAGTGTGGTCTGCAGTCTTCTTTTGCGAGAAGAGAATTCACAAGGCCATGTGTCCTGTCTCCAACCTCAGCCCACCAGGACAACTTGGAGGCCAAGAAGCAAGAGCCAGATACGCTCCGGTTACAGGGAGGGAAATGAGTCTTCCAAGAAACTCCACCAGGGCAGCAACACACACAGCCTTCAGAGCCGCACGGTCGAGCTGCTCAAGGCCACGAGGACTGAGGCCTGGCTGGGTTCAGCGTGACTCTACATGAACGGAAAGCTGCATAGCATTTGGATGAACTAGATGCAGCCGCCTGGTAAGGTAGTGAACTCCCTGTCCCAGAAAGTACGTGAGCAGACACCCACAGGTCAAGAGGTTGCATTGGGAGCGTTCACAGACCTGTGTCTCCATCTGCTATCACTCTTTCCAGTTCTGGATTTGAGAGCATCAGCTGAGGCATGCCCAAAGGCACAAAAAGACCTCATGTGATGAAGAAGTCTTATTGTTATAGAAAGGATGACATACAGCGGGAGAGGGGAATGACGCCAGGGTTTGGATGGTGACTTCCTAAGAGCCGTAGACCTTGGGCGAGCCATGCCACTGCTCTGAACCTACTTCAGCGTCTCTGGGACCCATCCTAATGCTCTCTGCTGGTGTAAAAATAGCACCAAGTGTACTGACCTTGACACATCTAAAGAAGTGTGTAGGGGGCGAGGTTAATTCTCACCCACCTACTCATCTTCCAGCCAGCAAAGGCAATGGAAGGTTATTAAAGCAGGGCCTGTGCTAGGTTCTAGAATAAATGTAATGTGTATAAACACACACATACACTCATATGCACACATGCATATAGAATGTACATGCACAAACCTCTCTTATATACATACATGTATATAGACATACACATGTCTCTCTCAGTCTCTGTCTCTGTCTCTCCTTATCTCTGTTTGTCTCTGTCTGTCTTGGTCTCTTCCCGTCTCTGTCTCTCTCTGTGTTTCTGTCTGTCTCTGTCTGCCGTCTGTCTCCTAGAGAAAGGGAAAAGGATTAGTTTGTACCCTCACAAAGCAACAGCAGATTCCCTTCTCCGGGAAGCTGCATTTTCCTATCAGGGAACTACACTACAACCTAGAAGACATATGGCCATGCTGCTGCCGCCACCTCCTCCTCCTCCTCCTCCTCCTCCTCCTCCTCCTCCTCCTCCTCCTCTTCCTCCTCCTCCTCTTCCTCCTCCTCCTCTTCCTCATCTACTTTCCACTTCCTTTCTCAGCAGCGCCTCTTTATCTTATTGCGCTCACCGATTCCTCCATGGGGTCAGAGAGGAGATGAAGGCACCTTCGTCAGTGTGCTACCTGTTAGTCACTGTTGGGAACAGGTGGGAGGATGAGGAGGCAGCGCCTAATGGATTTTTAAAAAGCAAGTTGAGGCATGATCTGTGCATGACAAGCTCTCCTGCCGCTCGCCCTACTCCTGGCGTAGAGAACTGAGTGTCAGTCCCTATTTATAGGTGCTTCTGTACCAGGAGAGCTCCTCTTCCGATTCCTACTCATCCTTCAATGCCCAGCTCACAGAGACCTTCTTAAGACCTTCCCTGATGTCTATGCAGAGAGACGGCATGCTTCTCATCCTGCTCACATCACTTGGTCCACACCAGGGCTCCTATCTATGAGCTGCTCTTCTTGCTATTAGCTCTGCTGTCTCTGTCAATTAACTGCAGACTCCTCGAACGTGTCCAGTTGCTGGCACTCACAGGCCGAGCTGGGTGCATGGCCAAAGTTAAAAAACACGGTACATTTTTAATGAATGCCTACCTTACCAAGGGGAACTTCCTTTTGACGTCAGTGGATAGAGGGTTAAGAGGTGGAAATGATCCATTTGTTTTCTAACTGAAGGAACATGTAAAGGACCTGAGTTCCAGTCTCTGCCTCTACAAGAACAGTGTGCGCATCAGCCAGGCCGCCTGTCTATCAGAGAGAGGGCTTCCGGTCCAACCACCACTCAAGCAACTGGTGCTCCAAGTCAGTATGCAAAATCTACTACTGCAGCACTCCCTGCTCACCAGGCGGTGGAGGGGCCCTTGGAACCATCGACCACCATGAAGACTGTGTGGAACTGATTGTGCCAATCTCCTGTAGACCCGAGAAGACTGTGTCTTCCAGTAACAGAAGGAGGCATTCAAAGGAACTGGGGTCGGGGGACAAAGGAAATCACACCTTTCTTTTCTGAAACTCCAATCCTATCAGGCCGTCCAGTGTGTGTGTGTGTGTGTGTGTGTGTGTGTGTGTGAGAGAGAGAGAGAGAGAGAGAGAGAGAGAGAGAGAGAGAGAGAATGAATGTGTGTGGATGCTCATGTATATTTGGATATACATATATTTGTGTGTGTGTGTGTGTGTGTATTCACGTTCATGTATGTTTGAGCACACGTATTTGTAGATATGTGCACGTGTGCCTCTCTGCATGTGAGTGTATATGAGTGTGTGTGTGTGTGTGTGTGTGTGTGTGTGTGACAGAGAGAGAGAGAGAGAACCAGTATTTATGTGAGTGTATGTGTATGTTCATGTATATTTGGGCACACATATTTGTGGGTGTGTTATGTGGGTGTGTGTCAGTGTGTGCATGTTCATGTGTATTTGGGTGCACATATATTTGTGTGCACGCGTGCATGTGTGCATGTGTGGGGGGGTAAGAGGTGAGGACATCTGTGTAGGACAGAGGGTTCCACTCCTCAAGAAATGACTGCCCATTTTTCTGTTTTACTTTCCTGAGACAGGATTTACCCCTGGGCTGGGACTCACCAAGTGGGCGAGGCTTCCTGGTCAGCAAGCCCTATGGACTCTCTGTCTCTGCCCCAGCAGTGTTGGGATTATTAAGAGTGCGCCACCATGGATTCTGGGGATCAACTCAAGTCCTCGTATTTTCATGACCAACAGTTTCCCAGCTGAGGTACACTCCCCAGCCCTGGCCATCCATCTTTACTTAAAACTTGTCAAGAGCGCTACGCATGTCCTCAGGTAAGTTCAAACCACCTGACCGGGCCTACAGGGCTCTGTGCTGACCCCTCAGCTTGCACAGAGGCTCTAGGTTCTCCAATTCCAGCCACAGCCATCAGGAAAGCAGAGTTCACAGCAGCAGCCAAGGCCATTGCTCCTGCTGCCTCACATCACGTCCCAGAGAGTCCTCAACCCTGCCTGCCCTGAAGTTTCTTGGCCTCCCTCAGTTTTACCTGTAGACTTCCTGGCTAGGTCTGAGAGGAAAAACACCCCCAGGGAGCCTCTCCACTCTGGCCTTTGGCTGCCCTGGGTCTGAGTCAGTGACCTCTGCTTAGGTTCCCTGACACCCCCCTTGGCCTTACTTTTGTTAACTACGTGTTGCAGGCTACATAAGTCTGATAAAACCATCAACAACCACGGCGTGGGCGTGGACTCTAATCAGCAGTTAGGTTGAGGACTGAGTGCAGGTGCTGACAGGGAATGAGCACCCAAACACTTACAGAATGAAATTGATCCCCCCCTCCCCCACCTCGATTAGCCTGAAGGCAAGTCCTCAAAAGGCTATTATGTAAATGAACTCCAGAAGCGTTGGTGGAAATGGCCTTTGGGTGGTTCTGGGAGAAAAAAAAAATCCTACACTAGCAAACTGGTTGTACTCTGATCAAATTAGGGCAACTATTCACTTGGACCTAACCTATTGATGGACTTCTCCCCAAAGCCTTGAACAGGCACCAGGGAGACTCCGAAGGCCGGGGCCAAGACTCACTGATCTCCAGTCTTGGAACCAGAGCCCAGAAACAGTCCTTCGAATGGATGACTAATACAATATTGGGTAAGAGCACTTATCTTTGTGTCTATTTACTGATGTTTTAGAGAGGAGACTTTTGAGAGGTACTGGGGAAGGGAGAGGAATGGTAAAGGAACCGGGACAAATTAGCCAGGACATAAACACCAGCGTCCTGACCGTGGCCTTCAAGGATCCTTATTACCTGCCCACACTTTCCTGCCCGCCTCCTTCCACTCTCCCAGGATTCCTCTGCTCCAACCCCACTGACCACTTTAGTTCCGTAAGGGCGGCACAATGCCCTGGGGCCTTTACCTCCGCATTCCTTCTCACCTCTCCCAATCCTCCCGAGATAATAACTCTTTATCAGGAGTTTTCTGCTCAGCCCTCGCTGTAGCAAAACCTCTGCTCGGACAGCCTGGCCCTCTGGCTCAGATTTATTTAGCTCTTTTTTGTTTGCAGTATTTTTCCCACTGTGGTGAAGTCGCCTTCTCTTGCTCGAGTGCTCCTTGTTCCTGATCCCTGCCTGGCCTTACCTGGACGCCAGCTCCTAGTACACTGTTATCCTTAGCACTAAGAAACATCTGCCACGTGCCGCATAACACATGCTCGACACATTTTTGCTGAATGAATGGATGGCCCCCTGGGGGTGTGGGGGTGGCAAATGCCCCTAACAGCTCACAGCCTAGGAAGAGCATCTCGAGGAGACTGTAGTTGGAACTGAACTTTCTGCCTGAGTCTCAGAGCAGAACCCTTGCCCCAAATCACATGAACCTACTTCTAGACCATGGGTATGTGCTGGTCTGAAGAAGCTTCTGGAAGGGGGAGGGCTTGTGATTGGTAGTTGAGGGAACCAGGGATATGGTCAAGGCGTTGGGAGAGGGGTGGGTCCTGAAGTTGCATAGGGCAGTGGAAAAAGCAAAGCTTCCAAATGGCTGGTGAGGGCGCTCTGGCCCAAGCCAAAGGGAAGTGTTGGGCTACAAAGCCTGGTGATACCCTCTCTTTCTTCAACTGCTGGGGCCTTGCTGGTGTTGGGGACAGCGTCCGCCCACAGATTATGGGTGCAACAGGTCACGGAATCCATCATGGGGCTGGAGCTGTGATTAAGTAGCTCTGCAAAAATGGGGTGGGGAGAGGATCTAACCGTTGCTGTGACTCAATGGGAGTAAGAATCTATGTCAATGGATTATGTCTTTGAGTCCCCGCCGCCGCCGGCAGCTGTGGACACCATCACTGTCCCCATGGGACAGGTAGAGAGAGACACAGGTTCAGCAGCTCAGCAATGAGGTCAGCAGAGTCAGTGCACAGTGCCGAACACACCCTGGGGTGGTTCGAATTCACGGTGCTTTTTCTCCCTCCTCTGAATGGTCCCACAGCTCAGGGAGCACACTAGAGAAAAAAAAAGACAAGAGGAAGAAAGGAAGGGAGCCCCAGGCTAGGCTACTCCCCAAAGAATGAACGAGAAAGTGTGGAGCTGAAGGTTCTGGGAACCGAATGTCCGCGAACGCCTCAGCGGTCCCCTAGCTCGGCTCTATCCTCTCTCTTATGCCCACGAACTCCTTCTGGTTTTAGCTTCCAAGGAAAATAAAGATCAGCTCTATGGAAAAGAGCTTGATTGAGCCTAGGAGGTAGAGACAGGTAACTCCACTGAGAAGTGGGTAATTATTTCGGAGTAAGAATGTTGCTTTCATCCTCCCTGATCTAGTCACGCTGTGTCCCAGGTCTGCCTGAGGGAGATGAGCTAGTCAGTGGAAGCCCAGGAAACTGAAGCCCCAGAGAGCTTTAGTCAAATGGGGAGGCCTTCCAGCCTCCATCATACACAAATTCAATGGAAAAATTCAAATAGGTGTGGCCCTGTCCTACTCATAGGAAAAGGAAAACTGCCCAGTATCAATGGGGCACAGCTTAGGAGAGGAGTAGGAGAGAAACAGTCTGGGACGGTCAACGAACGAGAAATATATACTGCGGTCTGTGTACGTATCACAAGGGCCCTTGAAGGACAACCCCATAAGCTGCCTTTCTCCCTAAAAATGTTGCAAATGGGATGCAAATCGGGCCCCTAACAGGACAACTAAAACCCACTTCAGGAGGCTGACCACCCAAGGAGTTCTACTGTTCTCAATATGCTTAGCTAGTGAAGGTAGAAAGGACTTCAAGCGTGCTTCATCTTAGCTGGATGATACAAGAGAGAGTGACTAAGCTCCAGCTCTAACCTGCTCCTCCTTCCCCACACGTCATGCTAATCGACTGCTTCAGGCCTAAATATTCCAGACACCCGGGGCGACCCAGACACCAGTGGAGAACACAGCTAAAAAAGCCCAGACGCCTTAGACCATGTCCTAATCATAGCTTCCTTGGGATACACGTCAATTCTTATTTAGGTCCCTTTTCATTTAGTTTTTTTTTTTTTTTTCTTTAGTCACAGCTTCTAATCAAAGACGACAAACCTAGGGAGGTGGACAAGCCCCGTGCTTCCGGGTGCTCTACGAACATGCACATTACACTCTTCTTTACCAAAGTGCCAGTTACCCGATCTCTGCTGTCCTCAAACTCGGCAGTTCATTACCTGGAAATATCTCCAGCGGCTGTGTGTCACCAATCCAGGCTGAAGGGAGAATGCAGGGGAGCAGCTAGGAGGCCACAGGAAGGAGCTCCCCGAGTCAAGACTGTGGTCCCTGAGCGGCTGTCTCTGTCGTTCTAGGAGGGGTAGCCTGCAGAAAAGGAATGGAAGTCATGTTACTACGACAGGCCATTTCCAGGTCTTCTCTCATCACATGGCAGTTGTGAGGCCAAGCACAGAAAGTCACAGGGGCAGGGATTACTAATACAGAAAGACATCCGTGAGTGAGATCAACTTGTCCAATTCATTCACTCTGTAGTTGGAGAAAACTAAGGCTCGAAGAAGAAGACAGCATCTTTTGAGGATCATCGGTTTAGGAGAGGGTCCAGATTGGCTTTGGACTCTCTGGCTGCTGGCCCTCAATGGGAAGGCTTTTTCTGTATGTATGTGTGTGTGTTCATATACGTAGGGGGCCTTGTGTGCACGGGGGTGTGTGCGCATACGTGTGTGGAGGCCAGAGGTTGACAAGGGGTATCTTCTGTCAGTCTTCCCTGAACACACTGAGGCAGGGTTTGTCACTGACCCCAGAGCTCACTTATTGGCCTATCTAGTCTATCTAGTCAGGTTGCCCTGGGGACTGCCCCCCCATCTCTGCTCCCTGAGCACTGGGATTAAGTGGGTCCCCATGCCTGTGCAGCATGGGTATGGGTACTGAAAATCTGAATGTAGGTCCTCACAAATGGCCCAGCAGGCACTTAACACATTGAGACCAGCTCCCCTCCCTTTTAAAAACAGATTTCACAGAGAGGTGATCCTTTCCCCAGGCTTCTGTTTTTGTAGATTTTTTTAATGGTTTTACCACAAGGGAACTAAACTGGTAAAACAGTCCATCTCAGGCATGTGACTCGGATGCTGTCCATGTTTCTCATTATAAAAATATTGTTACGGAAGACTGAACCAGGGACACAGCGGTAGGTGGGCTTTGCTTTTTAGTGGCAACAAGTCCTCCCCGTCCCCCCCTGCCCCCCATCCCCGTCAATCCCTCCCTCCCCCTCCCTCTCTCCACCCTCTCCTCTCTTTCTCCCTGTTGCAGAAAAATAGGAAAAGATATGGACTCTTCCCTTGAGTACCAGTTCTTAAAGGGATTTTCTGACTGTCCTGTGTATTTGAACAGCCACACTTCAACACAGAAAACAGAACTGAGCGAAGCTACGCAAGTATCTAACATTTCCTAACCAAATCCTATCTCCTGGGCATGTCATGTGACCTCTATGCCCGCATTTCTGCAACATGGCTTACAATTTTTCTTCTCAGGTACTGTTAATTTTATTTTTCCAAACAACTAGAACCCTGAATTTTACAGCTGGGCTATTTGCAGAGGCGTGAAGAAAGTGCACTGTAGAGAAAGAGGTGAGTCCGACCTGCACAACACACACACACACACACACACACACACACACACACACACACACACACACGAAAGAGGAGGTAGACTATTTGGAAAGAGAAAAAGGAGTTTGCCACTAGAGGGAGGGGCTACGAGAGAAGTAGCCAGATGAATCTGGTCAAAAGTTAAAATATAAAAAAGAAAAAAAAAATAGGTCCACGTCTAACTCCCAGATCTTTCTGTTCACGTCAGTTGGATTACATTTACTGGGGTAAAAAATCAAAAGTTGTCTGTGCGTGCATTGTCCTCCTTAAATACAGGACAAAGTGCTTTGGAGGCCATCAGGAAGACAGGGAGGATTATTCTTACTAGGTTCTGTCCGGGGCAGGGTGGAGGGGGTCTTTGAAAGCCAAGGCTTACTGCCCAGCTCTCTGTCTGCCTCAGGGAGGTTGAACTCGTCCTGGCTCTGTGCAGCTGCAGCCAGAGGGCACCACAGGAAATCATGATTATCAAGGCTCTGAGCTTTGTTCCTGTTCTCACACAGCCTGGACATGCCAGGAGAGATGGGGTGGGGGCGGAGAAAGAGGAAGAAAAAAAACAGGAAGTGAAGTGGGGGGAGGAAATGATAGAGAAAACAGCCACTTTGGAACGTCCTCCATGAGAGAGTGTTTTCTGAGCAGACTGTGGAGCTGGGAGCCGTGTTTTTGGAAAATAGGGTGTGGTATAAATGAGGAAGAGGGTCCTGTGGGTATGTACCCACAAATTCTATTTCCAGCCCTAGAGCCTGGGCTGTCCA
Organism: Peromyscus eremicus; assembly: GCF_949786415.1. Classification (NCBI taxonomy): domain Eukaryota; kingdom Metazoa; phylum Chordata; class Mammalia; order Rodentia; family Cricetidae; genus Peromyscus; species Peromyscus eremicus. The sequence continues at coordinate 31,841,706 of NC_081437.1, read as the reverse complement.
ACACAAGGCTGGGTGTAAACACTAAAGAAAGTGAATTTCCAAAGGGCCAGAGGGGAAGGCCATTTTCCCCACCTCTTGGCAAAGCCTGTGAGGCCAGGTGAAGCCAAGAAGGTTCTAGAAACAAGACGGAAGCTCTTGAGGTGATGGTGACCAGACATCAGGAGTGCTTTCCCATGTCCGTCCCCCCCCCCTCCCCGTTTTCTCTCCCAACCACTTTCAAATTACTAGTGGTTCGGGAGGCATAAGTGAATGTCCCTCACCCAAACAGGTCTGGGCTACCTTCAACTGAATAACCCAGAGGTTCAGAACACTAAGTCTTCACTGCATGGCTACGATCCTGCCCTGGTGTTTTCTATCCATTTGGTTCACTCTGATACTCAAAAGATGCTTCCAGAAGTCCCCCATCTCCAAATACACATCATTAAACATCATATCTCCTGGTGAGCTCAACAACTTCACAGAAATAGTCCTATTATACAGGAGAGGGTCACAGGGTCCACTGCTCCCTGAGGGACTGTTGGCAGTTAATGGTTACTGCTGAGAGACTGTCATTTTCTTCTATAGTCTGGTCATTGGTTAAGTGGTCCATGATTCAGTCAACGAACACCCACCCACGCTCTTCATAAGCAAGCCTAATTCAAATCAGCAGGTCTCTCTGTCTCTGAATGTCTCTGTCTCTCACACACACAAATACATGAAGTGGGAGGTGGGAGAGGGCTTATCGGGAAGAGGATTTCATTGGAAGACCAAGGAGGAGGAGAGAAAGGAACAGGGGGTGGGATTGAAAGGGACCAAAATTCACCACAGACATGTATGAAACTGTCAGAGAACAAAAACGGAAGAATTTAATGTGAAGGGTTAATGACGAGACATTTGTAGGAAGATTATTAACATTATCAGTGTTTGACAGTATTCTCTCTCTCTCTCTCTCTCTCTCTCTCTCTCTCTCTCTCTCTCTCTCTCTCTCTCTCTTTCTCTCTCTCTCACACACACACACACACACACACACAAAACCTAATAATATTTAACTACTCTTCATTCTCCCATGGGTGTGAGGAAGGAGCAAAGAACACAGAATCCTTAACAAACAAGTCCACAAGTCCCCCCACTCCAGTGGTTCCCCTTAACTAACTGGCTGTACATCAGAGAAGTTACTAGAAAGTACAGCCCAATCCGGGAAAAGGAACTGGGAAGCTCGCATCTGTGAATCCGGGAGAAGTCCCACTCCTTCTTGTTTCCTACACATGATCACAAAGACCCAGTGAGGATTGTCTCAAGGTCTGACATCGAATGGCCTTCTGGGGATCTGTCCCGGATTCTGTAAATCATTTTCTTAATATCCAAACAAACATGGGATTACCCTGCGTAAGCTTGTCTTTGTAAGGAGTCCAAGCTCTTTGAAGCAGCAGCTCATGGCTGACTGTGAGAACCAAATGTCCACAAGCGAGAACAGAGATGAGATGAGGAGAGCAACATCGAACCCTTCTCTGTCTCCAGAGCAACCCGAGATAGAACCCCACTCTACTGACTTGCTTCTGACCCTTGGGTTGTGGACACCATGGCAGCCTATGGTGCTGCAGGTAAGCAGGAGGGCCACCGCTCCATAGCACACGCTGAACACGAAGAATGGGTTTTTCAATACCATAGCCTTTGCTCAGCTTGAAAGAGTTACAAAGATAGCTGGGGGGGGGGGCGCCCCCGCATGCCTTTAATCCCTATGATTAATCCTTGAATCGCAGAGGCAGGTGCGCCTCTGTGAGTTCGAGGCCAGCCTGGTCTACAGAGTGAGTTCCAGGAGAGCCAAGACTGTTTCACAGAGGAACCCTGTCTCGAAAGACAAACAAACAAACAAAAACAACAAAAAGGAAAGAGTTACAAAGACCATTTAATAAACTGGGGAAGCCGAAATCTAGAAATGTGAAAAACTTCATCCAGAGCCACAGGACAGTTAAGGCTTGACAGACAGCGTCTAACTGACGACATCCAATGCAGTGACTTTCTCATAACAACCCCTCCCTCCTCTCCGGAGAACGAGCTGGGGGCTAGCTGCCGACAGGTGTATGCCTTCTACTCTGAGAGCCTGTGATGCAGAAGGACAGGCTAGAAACACATAGGAGCACAGGGGAGAAAGACCATATGATCACAGGCCTGAGAAAACACACACTTGTGCCTCCATCCAGACGTAGGGAACCCAAAGGCCAGCCTGAGAGTGGTCTTCTTCAAAATTCCCCGTTCTCCAAAGCAGGGTGAGGTCTCCAGTTCAAGGCGTTCCATCTGACATTTTCCCCACAGCAGCAGGTGTGGGGACAGAACAGTGTAAAGAATGAAGGGGTAGAGCTAGACAAACGGTGTCATATCAGGGACTTACTGTGTATTAAGCTTTGATTATACATCTTGTCACCCCTTAAAGTCCCACAGAAATCCCATTGGCTTGGCGTTGCTTTGTCTGTTTTCCAGTTGAGAAAACTGAGATACATCATGGCTTAGCCTTTGGTCTAAGGGACTCAGTGTTTGAGAGCTAGGGTCAATTTATGAACTCGGGCACTCTGGCTGGAATTCTTGCTTTGAAGCACTTCCTAAAACTCCCTCTCAGAGCAGCTATATTAAAGGGCAAAAACACTGGAAAGAACTAAATAAAAACAAATCCCTTAGGAACAGAGGACACTTCATTCAGAAGAGAAGGAGGAGGCAGTAAAGCTCTCCCGGGCAGGGAATGCCACGAAGTACTCACAGCTGACTGGGAGAATGTAGTCCCTGATCCCTCTTGGCTGGCAGCCCGCTGGGGTCAGCCAGCACCAGTAAATGGCATCCTGGTCTTGGTGTTTACACAGCCCCACTCACAGGAGAAGGAAGTGGTTGGACCCCGGAGGCCTGAGATGGATCATCGGGATGGGTGGAAGGGATGATGATGTCTCGGGAAGTCAGTTCCCAAGGCCCAGAGGATGGAGCGGCTGGGGCTGGCAGGTGGGTAACTCTCGGCTTGCGGTCCCCAGGCTAAAGTCATATACTCTCCCAAGGGTGCCTGGAGGCCTAGTTTCAATCTCCCAAAAAGAAGAAGGGACAAGGCAGGACAGAAGTCATCTGTCGCCATTTCACAGATGCTGAGGGTAAAGCCCCAACACCACCAACCCTGGGATAACTAACAGTAATAATGACAAGAACAGCAGCTGCCCTCAGTCGGCAGTCTGTCCTACATCAGGAAGTAAGCTGGATGCTTTGGGTAGATCCCTATTCCAACTTTTGGAGGTTGGTATGCATATTCCTACTTCGTCGTTGAGATAACTAAGTAATTTCACAAAGGTCAAAGGTAGCAGGCTCTGAGAAAGGCCACTGTTGATGTGACCTGTCAGCATACTGGCTCACTAGCCACACTAGAAACAAATGGTTAAAGGAATTGCCCATATGATATACCAACTTCTGAGCTGTTAGAGTACCCTGCACAGGACTTCACAAAAATCTGTCGTCCACCCTGCACAACTATGCTCAGTGAGATTAACCACTTCTGTGTATATAGGTCGAAAATAATTACCGTGTC